>NC_071620.1:11013596-11322096 GCF_014839835.1 Dryobates pubescens
AGGGGCTGGCTTTGGAAATGGCCTCTGGAGCCTTTCCTGATGAATGCGAAAATGGCAGCCTTTGCCTTCCAGAGCCATTGCCCTACTTTCTTGCGTGGCTGACAGACCTCGTGCTGATGCTGTCTGCACCAAGTTAGGCTTTCTGAGTCCTCCTCCTGCAGCAGCCTCAGGTTCCGAAACAGCAGCTTCCTCTTGGCCAGGAGGAAGGTGTTGCTGGAGGCTGTCATAGCCTCAATCCTCCTCCTCTCAGCCTCTTTCCCCTTGCTCAGGCACACCTGCAGCAGCTCTTGGAGCTGCACAGTCAATGCCTTTTTTGTGTCAATGGCTTGGGTGAGGTCGAGGACATCGCCCAGCATCTCCAGATTGCCCTGTGGCTTGAATGGTTGCTGCCCCACTAGCTCCACAGCATCAGCCAGATCCTCTGAACTTGGGGATGATTCAGAGGACTCTGAGCCGAGGGGGTGTTCAGGGGGGACCAGGCTCTTCCTCCTTATTGTCGCCGGGCTTATATAACAGGACTCATGGGAGGAGGACAAGGAGGCCAGGGGATGGTCACGGGGGACCAGGCTCTTCCTCCTTATTGATGCTGGGCTTGAACCACGTAAGAGGAACCACAGCAGAGCTTCTAACATCCTGGCAACTGGGGATGAGCTGCTGGCAGCAGCCCTTCCTGAAGCAGTGGGGACAGGGGCAGGGAAGGGAGTTGAGAGTCTGGGGAAGATTATGAGGGTCTCTCCCCAGCACTCACCTCCTGTACTGTGTGCATTTGGCGTTCTGGGAGGTTCTTCTCACAGGCGCAGAAGAAGGTGCCGAGGGAGGGGGAGGAAGGGGCGGCTGGCAGCCCTCACCATGGCTCTGGCGCACCGCTGCTCTTGACTGTTGGCCATTGGCAGGGAGCTTGGCACTGGGGGCATTCTCAGCGCCCCCCCCCTTCAGCTTCTCCTTCCTTGTCCTCTTCTTGCTCTTTCCTCTCTGCTGCCACGTCTGCAGGACCCCAAAGAGCAGTCAGATGGGAGCAGCTCCCAGCACCACGCAACATTCCCCCCCAACACCCTCACCCGCTCCTGGTCATCGGTCACCTACCTCCAGGCTCATCTTCACCACAACGATGAAGAAAACATGCAGAGCGACCAGCTGAACCAGTTCCATTGTCCTGGCTCTGGTGAAGTCGCAGCAAACCAAATGACCAGAACAGGCCACAACTCGTGTTCCCTGTTTCCTCTGGGTTCTAGAGACAGGATCCCAATGCTGCTGGGAGACGGCAGGGGCTAAGGCTGCCAGTGATTTCTTGACCATAGCACTCAACTTGATGTGGACAGCAAACTTGCTGAGGGTGCAGCACTCAATCCCACTACTTGTACCATTGATGAAGATAGGTGCCCCAGGAAGTTCCCAGTCCCAGGTGTCCTGGCTGCTAGGGGAACCAGTTCTTCTTCTGGGAGCAACACAGTGGGGGGCTTGGCAGTGCCAAGGAGTTACTAAAGGCATCAGCTGCAGCAGTTCTCATGCACTGATATAGGTGAAGTAGGCACCACCCAAGCTTGCCTTGGCTGCTACTGGGCCTCCCACGCACAGTCCCATTACCAAGCTGGGCTTGCTGAGTCCTCCTGCAGCAGCAGCCTCAGATGCTGAAACTGCTGCTGCTTGAGGGTCAGCCGGAGGAGATTGCTGTGGAGCCTCTCAGCCTCCTGCCACTTGGTCAAGCCCACCTACAGCTTCTTTATGAGTTGCTTAGTCTGCATCTTTGTCTTCCGGATGGCCAGGGTGAGCTCCAGGAGCTGGTCCAGCAGCATCTCCAGGTGGCCATCGGTCTCATCCACTTGCCTCTCTGGCTCTTCAAGGGTCTGGAAGGTCTGGCTTTGGAAATGGCCTCTGGAGCCTTTCCTGATGAATGTGGAAATGGCAGCCGTTGCCTTCCAGAGCCATTGCCCTACTTTCTTGCGAGGCTGACAGACCTCGTGCTGATGCTGCCTGCACCAAGTTAGGCTTTCTGAGTCCTCCTCCTGCAGCAGCCTCAGGTTCCGAAACAGCAGCTTCCTCTTGGCCAGGAGGAAGGTGTTGCTGGAGACTGTCATAGCCTCAATCCTCCTCCTCTCAGCCTCTTTCCACTTGCTCAGGCACACCTGCAGCAGCTCTTGGAGCTGCACAGTCAATGCCTTTTTTGTGTCAATGGCTTGGGTGAGGTCGAGGACATCGCCCAGCATCTCCAGAGTGCCCTGTGGCTTGAATGGTTGCTGCCCCACTAGCTCCACAGCATCAGCCAGATCCTCTGAACTTGGGGATGATTCAGAGGACTCTGAGCCGAGGGGGTGTTCAGGGGGGACCAGGCTCTTCCTCCTTATTGTCGCCGGGCTTATATAACAGGACTCATGGGAGGAGGACAAGGAGGCCAGGGGATGGTCACGGGGGACCAGGCTCTTCCTCCTTATTGACGCTGGGCTTGAACCATGTAAGAGGAACCACAGCAGAGCTTGTTACATCCTGGCAACTCGGGATGAGCTGCTGGCAGCAGCCCTTCCTCAAGCAGTGGGGACAGGGGCAGGGAAGGGAGTTGAGAGTCTGGGGAAGATTATGGGGGTCTCTCCCCAGCACTCACCTCCTGTACTGTGTGCATTTGGCGTTCTGGGAGGTTCTTCTCACAGGCGCAGAAGAAGGTGCCGAGGGAGGGGGAGGAAGGGGCGGCTGGCAGCCCTCACCATGGCTCTGGCGCACCGCTGCTCTTGGCTGTTGGCCATTGGCAGGGAGCTTGGCACTGGGGGCATTCTCAGCCCCCCACCCCTTCAGCTTCTCCTTCCTTGTCCTCTTCTTGCTCTTTCCCCTCTGCTGCCACGTCTGCAGGACCCCAAAGAGCAGTCAGATGGGAGCAGCTCCCAGCACCACGCAACATTCCCCCCCAACACCCTCACCCGCTCCTGGTCATCGGTCACCTACCTCCAGGCTCATCTTCACCACAACGATGAAGAAAACATGCAGAGCGACCAGCTGAACCAGTTCCATTGTCCTGGCTCTGGTGAAGTCGCAGCAAACCAAATGACCAGAACAGGCCACAACTCGTGTTCCCTGTTTCCTCTGGGTTCTAGAGACAGGATCCCAATGCTGCTGGGAGATGGCAGGGGCTAAGGCTGCCAGTGATTTCTTGACCATAGCACTCAACTTGATGTGGACAGCAAACTTGCTGAGGGTGCAGCACTCAATCCCACTGCTTGTACCATTGATGAAGATAGGTGCCCCAGGAAGTTCCCAGTCCCAGGTGTCCTGGCTGCTAGGGGAACCAGTTCTTCTTCTGGGAGCAACACAGTGGGGGGCTTGGCAGTGCCAAGGAGTTAGGAAAGGCATCAGCTGCAGCAGTTCTCATGCACTGATATAGGTGAAGTAGGCACCACCCAAGCTTGCCTTGGCTGCTACTGGGCCTCCCACGCACAGTCCCATTACCAAGCTGGGCTTGCTGAGTCCTCCTGCAACAGCAGCCTCAGATGCTGAAACTGCTGCTGCTTGAGGGTCAGCCGGAGGAGACTGCTGTGGAGCCTCTCAGCCTCCTGCCACTTGGTCAAGCCCACCTACAGCTTCTTTATGAGTTGCTTAGTCTGCATCTTTGTCTTCCGGATGGCCAGGGTGAGCTCCAGGAGCTGGTCCAGCAGCATCTCCAGGTGGCCATCGGTCTCATCCACTTGCCTCTCTGGCTCTTCAAGGGTCTGGAAGGTCTGGCTTTGGAAATGGCCTCTGGAGCCTTTCCTGATGAATGTGGAAATGGCAGCCTTTGCCTTCCAGAGCCATTGCCCTACTTTCTTGCGTGGCTGACAGACCTCGTGCTGATGCTGCCTGCACCAAGTTAGGCTTTCTGAGTCCTCCTCCTGCAGCAGCCTCAGGTTCCGAAACAGCAGCTTCCTCTTGGCCAGGAGGAAGGTGTTGCTGGAGGCTGTCATAGCCTCAATCCTCCTCCTCTCAGCCTCTTTCCACTTGCTCAGGCACACCTGCAGCAGCTCTTGGAGCTGCACAGTCAATGCCATTTTTGTGTCAATGGCTTGGGTGAGGTCGAGGACGTGGCGCAGCATCTCCAGAGTGCCCTGTGGCTTGAATGGTTGCTGCCCCACTAGCTCCACAGCATCAGCCAGATCCTCTGAACTTGGGGATGATTCAGAGGACTCTGAGCCGAGGGGGTGTTCAGGGGGGACCAGGCTCTTCCTCCTTATTGTCGCCGGGCTTATATAACAGGACTCATGGGAGGAGGATAAGGAGGCCAGGGGATGGTCACGGGGGACCAGGCTCTTCCTCCTTATTGACCCTGGGCTTGAACCACATAAGAGGAACCACAGCAGAGCTTGTTACATCCTGGCAACTCGGGATGAGCTGCTGGCAGCAGCCCTTCCTCAAGCAGTGGGGACAGGGGCAGGGAAGAGAGTTGAGAGTCTCGGCAGGGGCTGGCTTTGGAAATGGCCTCTGGAGCCTTTCCTGATGAATGCGGAAATGGCAGCCTTTGCCTTCCAGAGCCATTGCCCTACTTTCTTGCGTGGCTGACAGACCTCGTGCTGATGCTGTCTGCACCAAGTTAGGCTTTCTGAGTCCTCCTCCTGCAGCAGCCTCAGGTTCCGAAACAGCAGCTTCCTCTTGGCCAGGAGGAAGGTGTTGCTGGAGGCTGTCATAGCCTCAATCCTCCTCCTCTCAGCCTCTTTCCCCTTGCTCAGGCACACCTGCAGCAGCTCTTGGAGCTGCACAGTCAATGCCTTTTTTGTGTCAATGGCTTGGGTGAGGTCGAGGACATCGCCCAGCATCTCCAGATTGCCCTGTGGCTTGAATGGTTGCTGCCCCACTAGCTCCACAGCATCAGCCAGATCCTCTGAACTTGGGGATGATTCAGAGGACTCTGAGCCGAGGGGGTGTTCAGGGGGGACCAGGCTCTTCCTCCTTATTGTCGCCGGGCTTATATAACAGGACTCATGGGAGGAGGACAAGGAGGCCAGGGGATGGTCACGGGGGACCAGGCTCTTCCTCCTTATTGACGCTGGGCTTGAACCACGTAAGAGGAACCACAGCAGAGCTTGTTACATCCTGGCAACTGTGGATGAGCTGCTGGCAGCAGCCCTTCCTCAAGCAGTGGGGACAGGGGCAGGGAAGGGAGTTGAGAGTCTGGGGAAGATTATGGGGGTCTCTCCCCAGCACTCACCTCCTGTACTGTGTGCATTTGGCGTTCTGGGAGGTTCTTCTCACAGGCGCAGAAGAAGGTGCCGAGGGAGAGGGAGGAAGGGGCGGCTGGCAGCCCTCACCATGGCTCTGGCGCACCGCTGCTCTTGGCTGTTGGCCATTGGCAGGGAGCTTGGCACTGGGGGCATTCTCAGCCCCCCACCCCTTCAGCTTCTCCTTCCTTGTCCTCTTCTTGCTCTTTCCCCTCTGCTGCCACGTCTGCAGGACCCCAAAGAGCAGTCAGATGGGAGCAGCTCCCAGCACCACGCAACATTCCCCCCCAACACCCTCACCCGCTCCTGGTCATCGGTCACCTACCTCCAGGCTCATCTTCACCACAACGATGAAGAAAACATGCAGAGCGACCAGCTGAACCAGTTCCATTGTCCTGGCTCTGGTGAAGTCGCAGCAAACCAAATGACCAGAACAGGCCACAACTCGTGTTCCCTGTTTCCTCTGGGTTCTAGAGACAGGATCCCAATGCTGCTGGGAGATGGCAGGGGCTAAGGCTGCCAGTGATTTCTTGACCATAGCACTCAACTTGATGTGGACAGCAAACTTGCTGAGGGTGCAGCACTCAATCCCACTACTTGTACCATTGATGAAGATAGGTGCCCCAGGAAGTTCCCAGTCCCAGGTGTCCTGGCTGCTAGGGGAACCAGTTCTTCTTCTGGGAGCAACACAGTGGGGGGCTTGGCAGTGCCAAGGAGTTACTAAAGGCATCAGCTGCAGCAGTTCTCATGCACTGATATAGGTGAAGTAGGCACCACCCAAGCTTGCCTTGGCTGCTACTGGGCCTCCCACGCACAGTCCCATTACCAAGCTGGGCTTGCTGAGTCCTCCTGCAGCAGCGGCCTCAGATGCTGAAACTGCTGCTGCTTGAGGGTCAGCCGGAGGAGATTGCTGTGGAGCCTCTCAGCCTCCTGCCACTTGGTCAAGCCCACCTACAGCTTCTTTATGAGTTGCTTAGTCTGCATCTTTGTCTTCCGGATGGCCAGGGTGAGCTCCAGGAGCTGGTCCAGCAGCATCTCCAGGTGGCCATCGGTCTCATCCACTTGCCTCTCTGGCTCTTCAAGGGTCTGGAAGGTCTGGCTTTGGAAATGGCCTCTGGAGCCTTTCCTGATGAATGTGGAAATGGCAGCCTTTGCCTTCCAGAGCCATTGCCCTACTTTCTTGCGTGGCTGACAGACCTCGTGCTGATGCTGCCTGCACCAAGTTAGGCTTTCTGAGTCCTCCTCCTGCAGCAGCCTCAGGTTCCGAAACAGCAGCTTCCTCTTGGCCAGGAGGAAGGTGTTGCTGGAGACTGTCATAGCCTCAATCCTCCTCCTCTCAGCCTCTTTCCACTTGCTCAGGCACACCTGCAGCAGCTCTTGGAGCTGCACAGTCAATGCCTTTTTTGTGTCAATGGCTTGGGTGAGGTCGAGGACATCGCCCAGCATCTCCAGAGTGCCCTGTGGCTTGAATGCTTGCTGCCCCGCTAGCTCCACAGCATCAGCCAGATCCTCTGAACTTGGGGATGATTCAGAGGACTCTGAGCCGAAGGGGTGTTCAGGGGGGACCAGGCTCTTCCTCCTTATTGTCGCCGGGCTTATATAACAGGACTCATGGGAGGAGGACAAGGAGGCCAGGGGATGGTCACGGGGGACCAGGCTCTTCCTCCTTATTGACGCTGGGCTTGAACCACGTAAGAGG
Source organism: Dryobates pubescens (assembly GCF_014839835.1). Lineage (NCBI taxonomy): Eukaryota > Metazoa > Chordata > Aves > Piciformes > Picidae > Dryobates > Dryobates pubescens. The sequence continues at coordinate 11,020,467 of NC_071620.1, forward strand.
AACCACAGCAGAGCTTGTTACATCCTGGCAACTGTGGATGAGCTGCTGGCAGCAGCCCTTCCTCAAGCAGTGGGGACAGGGGCAGGGAAGGGAGTTGAGAGTCTGGGGAAGATTATGGGGGTCTCTCCCCAGCACTCACCTCCTGTACTGTGTGCATTTGGCGTTCTGGGAGGTTCTTCTCACAGGCGCAGAAGAAGGTGCCGAGGGAGAGGGAGGAAGGGGCGGCTGGCAGCCCTCACCATGGCTCTGGCGCACCGCTGCTCTTGGCTGTTGGCCATTGGCAGGGAGCTTGGCACTGGGGGCATTCTCAGCCCCCCACCCCTTCAGCTTCTCCTTCCTTGTCCTCTTCTTGCTCTTTTCCCTCTGCTGCCACGTCTGCAGGACCCCAAAGAGCAGTCAGATGGGAGCAGCTCCCAGCACCACGCAACATTCCCCCCCAACACCCTCACCCGCTCCTGGTCATCGGTCACCTACCTCCAGGCTCATCTTCACCACAACGATGAAGAAAACATGCAGAGCGACCAGCTGAACCAGTTCCATTGTCCTGGCTCTGGTGAAGTCGCAGCAAACCAAATGACCAGAACAGGCCACAACTCGTGTTCCCTGTTTCCTCTGGGTTCTAGAGACAGGATCCCAATGCTGCTGGGAGATGGCAGGGGCTAAGGCTGCCAGTGATTTCTTGACCATAGCACTCAACTTGATGTGGACAGCAAACTTGCTGAGGGTGCAGCACTCAATCCCACTGCTTGTACCATTGATGAAGATAGGTGCCCCAGGAAGTTCCCAGTCCCAGGTGTCCTGGCTGCTAGGGGAACCAGTTCTTCTTCTGGGAGCAACACAGTGGGGGGCTTGGCAGTGCCAAGGAGTTAGGAAAGGCATCAGCTGCAGCAGTTCTCATGCACTGATATAGGTGAAGTAGGCACCACCCAAGCTTGCCTTGGCTGCTACTGGGCCTCCCACGCACAGTCCCATTACCAAGCTGGGCTTGCTGAGTCCTCCTGCAACAGCAGCCTCAGATGCTGAAACTGCTGCTGCTTGAGGGTCAGCCGGAGGAGACTGCTGTGGAGCCTCTCAGCCTCCTGCCACCTGGTCAAGCCCACCTACAGCTTCTTTATGAGTTGCTTAGTCTGCATCTTTGTCTTCCGGATGGCCAGGGTGAGCTCCAGGAGCTGGTCCAGCAGCATCTCCAGGTGGCCATCGGTCTCATCCACTTGCCTCTCTGGCTCTTCAAGGGTCTGGAAGGTCTGGCTTTGGAAATGGCCTCTGGAGCCTTTCCTGATGAATGTGGAAATGGCAGCCTTTGCCTTCCAGAGCCATTGCCCTACTTTCTTGCGTGGCTGACAGACCTCGTGCTGATGCTGCCTGCACCAAGTTAGGCTTTCTGAGTCCTCCTCCTGCAGCAGCCTCAGGTTCTGAAACAGCAGCTTCCTCTTGGCCAGGAGGAAGGTGTTGCTGGAGACTGTCATAGCCTCAATCCTCCTCCTCTCAGCCTCTTTCCACTTGCTCAGGCACACCTGCAGCAGCTCTTGGAGCTGCACAGTCAATGCCTTTTTTGTGTCAATGGCTTAGGTGAGGTCGAGGACGTGGTGCAGCATCTCCAGAGTGCCCTGTGGCTTGAATGGTTGCTGCCCCACTAGCTCCACAGCATCAGCCAGATCCTCTGAACTTGGGGATGATTCAGAGGACTCTGAGCCGAGGGGGTGTTCAGGGGGGACCAGGCTCTTCCTCCTTATTGTCGCCGGGCTTATATAACAGGACTCATGGGAGGAGGACAAGGAGGCCAGGGGATGGTCACGGGGGACCAGGCTCTTCCTCCTTATTGACGCTGGGCTTGAACCACGTAAGAGGAACCACAGCAGAGCTTGTTACATCCTGGCATCTGGGGATGAGCTGCTGGCAGCAGCCCTTCCTCAAGCCGTGGGGACAGGGGTAGGGAAGGGAGTCCTGGCTGCTAGGGGAACCAGTTGGTCTTCTGGGAGCAACACAGTGGGGGGGCTTGGCAGTGCCAAGGAGTTAGGAAAGGCATCAGCTGCAGCAGTTCTCATGCACTGATATAGGTGAAGTAGGCACCACCCAAGCTTGCCTTGGCTGCTACTGGGCCTCCCACGCACAGTCCCATTACCAAGCTGGGCTTGCTGAGTCCTCCTGCAGCAGCAGCCTCAGATGCTGAAACTGCTGCTGCTTCATGGTCAGCCGGAGGAGACTGCTGTGGAGCCTCTCGGCCTCTTGCCACTTGGTCAGGCCCACCGGCAGCTGCTTTATGAGTTGCTTAGTCTCCATCTTTGTTTTCTGGATGGCCAGGGTGAGCTTCAGGAGCTGGTCCAGCAGCATCTCCAGGTGGCTATCGGTCTCATCCACTTGCCTCTCTGGCTCTTCAACGGTCTGGGAAATGGCCTCTGGAGCCTTTCCTGATGAATGTGGAAATGGCAGCCTTTGCCTTCCAGAGCCATTGCCCTACTTTCTTGCGTGGCTGACAGACCTCGTGCTGATGCTGCCTGCACCAAGTTAGGCTTTCTGAGTCCTCCTCCTGCAGCAGCCTCAGGTTTTCAAACAGCAGCTCCATCTTGGCCAGGAGGAAGGTGTTGCTGGAGACTGTCTTAGCCTCAATCCTCCTCCTCTCAGCCACTCTCCACTTGCTCAGGCACACCTGCAGTAATCTCTTGGAGCTGCACAGTCAATGCCTTTTTTGTGTCAGTGGCTTGGGTGGGCTCAAGGACATGTCCCAGCATCTCCAGAGGACTATCTGGCTTGAATTCATGGTGACCTTCAGCTCCGCAGCATCCTTGGAGGACTGGCGTTGGTATATTTTAAACCCAAAGCATCAGAACTTGGGGATGACTCACAGGACTCAGAGGAGGAGTTCAAGGAGGCCTGGGGATGGTCGCGGGGTCCACGCTCCTCCTCCTTACTGTCGCCGTGCTTGAACAGCAGAGGAGGAACCACAACGGAGCTTTGTTACATCCTGGTAACTTGCGATGAGCTGCTGGCAGCAGCCCTTCCTCAAGCAGTGGGGACAGGGGCAGGGAAGGGTGTTGAGAATATATATATATTTCTTCTCCTTGCAGTTTCTCAGCCTTAAAGAAACTACACGTTCATTTCATGGATTTTCCAGATATTCTAAGGTACATGACAATATATTCATTCAGAGGTACATAACAATATTTTCTCACTGATACACAGCAATACTTTTGAGGTCAATCTCTTCTTGGCCCATCTAAGGGTCCACAAATTCATCACAGTTTCCCAGCAACAGACTAATGAGGCACGGCAACATCAGTAACATTACAATCACAATTAGAATTATTAATAATGATCTAACCGATTCATACAACACAATTCTTCAGACTCTTGACAACTATGATCTTGCTCTGACAACAAAATCTATAGCAGTTCTGTTTTGCAGGGTAGCTTACACCATACCATTGGCTCAACATTGGTGGGGCTCACAGCAAAAGGTATTGTTAATTGTTCACACACATTATAATAAAGTTTTTCTTTTTCTACAAAGTTTGGCTAACAACTCTATAAGAAACAGAATCAAAAGGCAGCAAAACTACATGATTCTAACCTAACGTTCTTTGCATTCATAAAAGCAAGCAAGGTAAAATTAACAATATAGCAAAAGCAATCAATAGAATCAACAATCCAATATTTATAAGAGACTGCATCCACGCTGGTAACAACACATCCCATCAAAGTCTTTACTTCCTCCTATTTTTTTTTTTTTTAATATAACCTAAAATGGAAATGTCTTTTGTGCTATAATTCAGGCTGGATATATTCAGGCTGGATGTTAGGAAAAAGTTCTATACAGAAAGAGTGATTGCCCATTGGAATGGGCTGCCTGGGGAGGTGGTGGAGTCGCCATCACTGGAGGTTTTCAGGAGAAGACTTGATGGGGTGCTTGGTGCTGTGGGTTAGATGTTTGGCTGGTGTTGGATTGGTTGATGGGTTGGACGCGATGATCTTGAAGGTCTCTTCCAACCTGGTTTATTCTATGTATTCTATGTATTCTATGTATAATAATAAAAGAATAAACACTCTTGTAATTTACATTCTTGTAATAATTCACTTTGACCTTCTCTTTAACTATTTGACATTATTACTTAACTATGACAGACTGTTGGGTTGACATATAAATCCATGTGAACATATTCTCCAATCACACAACAATTAAGCAATTATGATATACAGTCCTAAGTTAGATGTTTTCTGTGGGTCTGCTGATTGTCATCCTCATGATATTCATGCTGTCTTGTGCTGAGATGATTGCAGCAATGAGTTGCAAAATTGACTGTTTCCAGGTGGGGATGGCAAAAATCCTTAAAAAAATCTTTTAAAATGATGTTAAAATCAAACTATCAAATCAATGCCTAAAAAAAGAAACAAAAAAGAGATGCCATGGCACACAGAAAGCAAAAGAAAAAGGAAGGTATAAACCAAAAGAAAAATGTAAAATCTGAACTCATAGAATAACTTATTCTACTTAAACTTGCCCATCATCACTAATATATTATCATGTCTATTATAGTAAAATACAAATCATAATAGTAAATGATAATTAAGGTATGCTTATTGTATTTATTATTATTACTCATTACTTGATATACCTTTTTCTAATTACTAAATACTTATCATGAGTGCTCACTATTCATTATGTGCACTGTTAAAACCACAAACATCAAAATAACAAATCTTCAAGAAAAAAAATGAGCACTGTGACTGTAAATCTTATATACAGCTTCTGCAAAGCTGAAAACAAAACAAACAAAAAAACGCTAGCAAGAGAAAGATAACAGAGAGAAAGTGTGGGCTGGCAAGCTCAGCAAGAGTGCCGCAAAATTGCCGCAACCACAAGGCGGGGGGCGGGGGGAAACTGTTTTCTGCTCTGACGGTACTTTCTCACTAGTTTCTGGGCAATGAAAGTTACGGGAACCGTCGCTCGCTGCCACTTGAACTATGAGCCAGTGGGCTGGCACCATCACCTCCCGAAACACCGAAGGCTGACAGAGAAGCTGCAAAAGCTTCCGCTGCTGATCCAAACTCTCTGTCACCACAGATAGTTTGTTCTGATTTGGAAACACAGCTCACAAACGGTACAAGCAATTTGAGTTTCTTTAGCAATTGTTACAGGTGGTATTACAGTGGATTTTACCGGGACCTCCTGATTCCAAAGCAACTGCAATCACAGTCATCTTAAAAGCAGTAGTTCTGACTTTCAACAAGCCGCTACCATATCAGCTACAGATGGTTCCCCTGACATATAATCAGCAGCTCAAACATCAATGCTTCAATAATTTTTTGCTTTGTCACTAAACTTTTCAATCCAGGGTCCACAATACCCCAACAGTCCTAAAAGCTTTCTAACCTCCTTCTTCAATTTAGGTGGTGATAGGGCTAAAACCCCAGACACCCTATCTGGATCTAATTCCTTCTGTTGTTTACTCCCTGTTTCAGGGTCTTTCCACTCAAAGGCAAAATAGTCTCGAGATTTCTCATCTAGTGGACAAGTCCCAAATACATGTTTTAAAACAGTCACACTATACCATGTATGATGTAGTGTTAAATGGCTTGATAAAGTATAAGGATTAGCCACCACAGGAAACTTAGCTATAGTCTGCTGATTCACAGCCCTGAGATCCTGCACCAATCTGTATGATCCATCTGCTTTCATTACTGGTAAAATAGGAGTGTTATGTGGAGACATGAATGGCTCAAATGTTCCTTTTTGAATCTATCACTGGCTTAAGCCCCTTTCTCCCTTCCAAAAGGACAGGGTATCATTTGACCCTAATAGGTTGCTGTGGACCCACTATCTCTACCGAGAGAGGCTCCATTTCCAGTTTCCCTGTGTTTCCTTCACTATACCAGACCTGAGGATTAATTTCTCCCTCATCTTCTTTAGTTAAACTGTACAACTGGATCTTTAATTCTCTCCCTTGGCCCTTAATATTAAGTCCTAGCCTCACAATTAAATCTCTCCCTAATAAATTATGTTCAGCTTCAGGAACCAACAACAAATCATTAAGACGAATCTGTTTTTCTGACTCTATTTCTACGTCTTCTAAAATAGGAACCTTAAAAGGTTCCCCTTTTGCTCCCACTGTAGTTGTATTCTTTTTCCCTGCTTTAACCCCTTTTGGTAGTTTTCACAGTATCACAGTATCACAGTATAACCAAGGTTGGAAGAGACCCCAAGGATCATCAAGTCCCACCTGTCCCAACAGACCTCACAACTAGACCATGGCACCAAGTGCCACGTCCAATCTCCCCTTGAACACCTCCAGGGACGGCGACTCCACCACCTCCCTGGGCAGCCCATTCCAATGACGAATGACTCGCTCCGTGAAGAACTTTTTCCTCACCTCGAGTCTAAACCTCCCCTGGCACAGCTTGAGACTGTGTCCCCTTGTTCTGGTGCTGGTTGCCTGGGAGAAGAGACCAACCCCTTCCTGTCTACAACCACCTTTCAGGTAGTTGTAGAGGGCAATGAGGTCACCCCTGATCCTCCTCTTCTCCAGGCTAAACAATCCCAGCTCCCTCAGCCTCTCCTCATAGGGCTTGTGCTCAAGGCCTCTCCCCAGCCTTGTTGCCCTTCTCTGGACACGTTCAAGTGTCTCGATGTCCTTCTTAGACTGAGGGGCCCAGAACTGGACACAGTACTCAAGGTGTGGCCTAACCAATGCAGAGTACAGGGGCACAATGACTTTCCTGCTCCTGCTGGCCACACTATTCCTAATACAGGCCAGGATGCCATTGGCCCTCTTGGCCACCTGGGCACACTGCTGGCTCATGTTTAGGCAGGTGTCAATCAGCGCCCCCAGGTCCCTCTCTGTTTGGCAGAGTAATATATAGTTGATTTCTCAGCTCCTGTATCTACTAAAAATTGTACTACTTCTTTCTGGGGACCTACCAATAATTTTATCAAGGGCTTGTTTGATGTTTGGGTCCCCACAATATACAGCCCCTGACACCCCTAGTCTTCCTTAAATTTTTTCTCATCTTGCTCTTTCTTTCTACAATACATCTGTATGTGTCTCTTCTTGTTACAATAGTAACAAACAGGAACCCTCCTGGATTTTTCTGACTGTTTCCCCTCCACATATTTCTCTCTCATTCCCCTCTCTACTTTCGGCTTGGTTTCTCTTCTACTTACTTTTTTGCTTTCTCTAATAGCAGCTACAAAAATCTTAGCCTTCACTTGTTGCTTTTCCTCATCCCTTCTTACATAAACCTTCTGTGCCTCCCTTAACAGCTTTTCCTCATCCCTTCTTACATAAACCTTCTGTGCCTCCCTTAACAGCTCCTCCAGTCCCCTATCCTGCCAATCGTCCATCTTTTCTAGCTTTTTCATAATGTCACCCCAGGATTTTACCACAAACTGAGTTTTTAATAATGCTCCTCCATCAGGAGAATCAGGGTGTACTCCAGAATACATTTGAAAACTTGTTCTTAATCTCTCCAACCACTCTGTTGGAGATTCATCCTTCTACTGGTGCTCACTAAATGTTTTATTTATATTTTGTCCTCGTGGGACTGCTGTTGAGGAATGGCTTGCAAAGACATGGTTCTATGGAATTATGGTTTGAACAAGAGCATGTAGGCCGGACTCCATCTTGTTATTTACTGCTCCCAGTAAGCTAGTGTGTTGATGCAGCCAGGCCACCGTGGCCTTGTAGCTGTGCTTGCAGCTGCCTGCAAAGAATAACAGGATACCAAAGCAAGGTCACTACGCCCTTACAGGCGATAACAAGTAAAGAAGAATGTAAAACAGAATTCTTGTGATTATCTCATCAGGATGGGAAAGCAGGATGTTTAACCGCAGAAGGTGGGATCGGCAGCTAGGCTGCTGTATATAAGAAGTGTCTGATGCTCAATAAAGTTGGATTTCGTGGATCATATTGATCGTTTGCGACCCCTTCTTGCGGCAAGTGGCGCCTTGAACAGGGACCTTCCTTTGGAACGACACTTCTGAAGACAGAGAGCGGCGTTCACCGAAGCCCAGGTCGTAAGATTACCGGCACCGGTTCTGGCAGCACCGGCGGCAAGCTCGGGGAGCACGCTCGGGGAGCGGGGCCGATCGATCACCAAAGAAGCTCGGGCAAACGCAGAGCGGGATCGATTGCTGAAGACGCTGCAAAGTCTGGGAGACTGCCATACAGTCGGGGAGACTGCCTGTGCGCACAGGTACCCATGCAAAATGGGAAGGCAGGCGGCGTAGGATTTATTTAAGTGCTTTTTAGAAAAACGCAAAGTATCAGGCATTGATCTGAAAAAGGAATTAGAAGGGTTATTGTGTATAGCGTATCAATGGGGGTTTTTTAAGGATCCTAATGAGATTTTGAAAGAGAAGAGTGGAGGAAACTTGGGACTACATTATGGAACAAAAAAGCAGGATAGCAATATTACAACGGGAGAGGACAGACAAAATTTGCTAGCGGAGATAGTTATTCTGATGAAACTTGTTTGGAGAGACTATGGAAACAGACTGTGGGACTGGGTCACGATCAAGCTGCAAAAGCCGTGGCGAGAATGCATAAACTGTATTAAGAAATATAAACTAGAACAGCGAATGGCTGCTGCAGTTACAGCAAGTTGTCAGGACGAGTTGCAGCCGGACGATGTGTTTCAAAGTATCGACCGATCGACCGGGGCCGCCCCCGATACATCTTACGGCGGCCACGTCGCGTTTTGCTAGCCAGCACTACTGTCTGCACCCAGCGGGAAAAAGCCGAGAAAAGGCAGCTCAGTGCGTTCGATCTCGTTCATGAACACCTTTCTCTGATATCGCCAGCGAGGGCTCGGACTCGGAGGACCACAACACCGACAGCGAGGAATTCAAACAGGGCCGACTTTGCTTAACGGCCCCTCTGAGAAACAGCGGAGCGCTTGGGGGCTCGTGGTGACGGTGTTCTTACCACCGCACCCTGCCCGCCAGCCCTGCCGGCCCCCGCGGATACCGACGGCTCCGACAAAGGCAGTACCGGCTGACGCACCACTGATACCGGCAGCACTGACAGCAGCAGCAGCCCAGCGGCGGCCGCTTGCCCGGCCCCCACCCCTTTCCTTCGCAGAGGCTCGCACCAGCGACCCCCCCCTTTCCCGGTGGCTTCAGCCGCGACTCTGCTCTGATTTAAAGCAACAGTGCTAATTTTCTCATTTCTGGTTGTAATGTCTTTCAGAGATTTGCTATTTAGAGTTTTGCTAAGTTTTTGTAATAAGAATGATGAATGGTATGCATTTAGTATTTGTGGGTAATTAATGCATAGTGGTTGTACTGAGGTGTGAGTACTTAGTGATGAGTTCACCTTGTGAGATTTTCTTTTGGTTCGAACCTTCTTGTCTTTGTTTTTGTGTCTGCCTAGGCATTTCAAAGGAGCTCCATGTAATGTTGTAATAATGTTAAGGTTTGTAGTGAATAGGCATTCATTTTCAACGGTATTCTTTAGCTAACGTAACGTTTTTAGATTTCTTTCTTAGACACAGACAAAAAAAAAAAAAGGAGTGTGAACAAAAAAGGTAACAAGTGCAAAGAACAAAAAAATTTTAAAATGGTAAACAAAAAGGTGACAAGTGCAAAGAAAAAGTTTAAACACACAAAAAATAACAGGTACAAAAACTCTGGATACAAAAAATAGAGTACTAAATAACAGAATAATGTACTGAATACCAGAATAATAAACAAGAAGAGCAACAATAAAATAAGAATATTAAAAACAAAATATGACAAACTAAAAAATCATAAGGATTGCTGACAAAATAGCTTTTAATAAAAACGTAAGAATTGCTAGTAATAAATAAAAATTAAGGATTATCAAGACTACTAGATTAAAACAAAAACTCTATAAAAAGAAGACATCAAGAAAGTTAAAATGCACAATAATAATAAAAGGAATTAATAGAAAAGCAGGTTACAAATATAATAAAAAGGCAAAAATACAAAATTAAAACAGAAAATAGATTAAATGAACTAAACATGCAAAAAAAATTGAAAAATATAAGATCAAAATAAAAGATTCAATACTAGAGTAAATAAAAAAGAAAAAAAATACATTAAAGTTAAAAATAAGAAGGTGATTAGTATAACAAATTAAAATACAGATTAAAAATTACAATGACAAAATACAAATAATAATTAGGAAAGTAAACAAGAAATAAATTTTAAAAACAAATGACAAGTAGGTCGCCTCGAGCCTTCTTTCCTGCTACCTGCGATCGTCGCAATAAACAACGGCAGAAGAATCAAGACCGTGAGGAAACAGCATTTCCCATGAAGCTGAACATCGATCAGCTGGGATCACAAACGCCATTCAGAAGAATGTACCATGGCACCATGTGAATTAGGACTGAATATTATGGTTGTTTGATAACTTTGTCTTCTCTCTTGTTAACTAGGGATAAAGTTTCATCTTTACATTTTGCCAAACAAAAACTGAACCAAAACAAAATCAAAACAAAAAAAAGGGGGGAAAGAGAGAATACCCCCATAGTAAAAAAAAAAAAAATTAGCTCATGGTTACCTTAGAAGTGCTGTAACCCTCTCACCACAAGACACACAGCACAACTGTCATGAAATGACAACCAGCAAACCTGCTTAGCACTGACCTCAGCGACTGTCACGATGACCCAAGATGTCAACAGAAAGCATCTAACTTCTGAGTGTCGTGACTGCTTAACTGTTGTGTGAATGTGAAGAGATCAGAATTACTAGGATGAGCAAAAACACGTTATTTTGTGTAATTTTATATTGGGCAAAGCAATGAAGCTCTTTTTGCTCTTGCTGTTTGCAAGTTTTCTGCCTGTGAAGCTAGAGCCTGGCCAGATCTACCTTCACAGATTAAAGAAATCTTGCTGCCATTAAGCAGTTGATGATTTTTGACCATCCTAGAGAAAATAAAAATGCAACATACCCCTAAAGCAGATTGTAAAAGAGTGCTAAGGATTGCATTTGTGTCTTAATCTCAGTGTGCAATGTGTTCAGGCATAATCAAATCTTCTCTGTCTATAAGTGAAATGTAAAGACTGGAACTATTAAGATCTAAGTTCTTCTTTACAATGTCTGTTATCTTTGACCATGTGTTATGCCAACGCTGTTAGAATATTCTAACCAGTTCAACTTAAGCACCGTGTCTTGTATGGGTGACATGGGCCAACATGACAGGCAGTAATAAATTTTGTTTGAGCTTATAGACAGTGGGTTATACAATTGATAGAAGAAGTTTTAAGGTTTTTAGGTATCATTGTATTAATTTTGATTATTGATAAGCCTGAATGTATTGTGTAGAGTTATATAAGGCCTTATTTGTATTAAAGAAAACGGGGGAATTGTTGAGGAATGGCTTGCAAAGACATGGTTCTATGGAATTATGGTTTGAACAAGAGCATGTAGGCCGGACTCCATCTTGTTATTTACTGCTCCCAGTAAGCTAGTGTGTTGATGCAGCCAGGCCACCGTGGCCTTGTAGCTGTGCTTGCAGCTGCCTGCAAAGGATAACAGGATACCAAAGCAAGGTCACTACGCCCTTACAGGCGATAACAAGTAAAGAAGAATGTAAAACAGAATTCTTGTGATTATCTCATCAGGATGGGAAAGCAGGATGTTTAACCGCAGAAGGTGGGGTTGTCAGCTAGGCTGCTGTATATAAGAAGTGTCTGATGCTCAATAAAGTTGGATTTCGTGGATCATATTGATCGTTTGCGACCCCTTCTTGCGGCAGACTGCTACTTTTATTCCTTGCTTTTTCCCTTTTCGATTATCCCAATATTTTATCATCCACCCTAACGAGCTCTCTAGTGGTATATCTGGTAATTTACTCCCCTTTTTCAATTGGAGGCTCCTCCTTGGCCTCCAGGGTCTGACGATTCACTTTTCCCGTGACCTATCCTTGGCTGTGCCTGTGTCTAAAGGTGTCTTGTAGGTGTGTCCCCACCCATGAATTCTAATATGATCACTTTGGTCTTTCACCAGCCGAGTCCCTCACAGGATGTCCAAACTGCGGTAAGAAGACCTCCGCACTCGCTTCGGAACTAAGTTACCCTTACACACACTCTCACAGCCAGATTCCACCCAACTGAACAGGAATCCTTCATTTGGATCACTAGACTGACCGGTATACTCACAACTCTTGTCTTCGTTCAGATCTTTGCGCACAGAATTACAGGCTAAACCAGGGAGCTTCAATTCTTTGCTTGCCTCTTATTTTTGTAATCCTGTTGGGTCTGAACCTGCTCTTTGCAAGGGCCACAAAAGTGGGGCGTCCCTTAACCAATCACAAGTTTCGGAGTCCCAAAAGGATCACGTCGGGGATCACCAAATTGTTATTGATGACAAAGCCAATTAAAGTCAATTAAATACAGTTTTAATTTGAAAAGAGCAATTTTAAGGCAGTAAGAGGCAAGCAAACAGCGCTGGGTGAAACAATGCACACTAAACACAATTGAATTCCCCTTTAAATATTCTGCTTCTAGTACATATGCATATAACGGTAGGGTTATTTAAATTAGTTAATCCTTCTGGTGGTCTTTCAATGATGTAATCTTCTGGTCAGCACAGCTGGTGGGTTGCATGCTGAGTCCTTGTGGTTGTATCTATTTTAGCTCTGTTGTTACAATCAACGTCTTTCCCAGGAATGGGTTGCACACAGAATCTTGTGATTCTCACAACTGTCTCTTGTGTTCACATCTTTAGTAGCGATCTCTCCTCCTTTCCCATCCTTGACCAACATACTGTTTCATAGTATCATTTTTATTCCAACGATTAGCTGTTAATTCCTAACATTTCCCTAAGTCCTTTGTATACATATATTAAAACAAATCAAATTAATAAACAACACGTTATAATAAAACCTAAAATCTTACCCAATATTAAAGCAAATCAAATTAATCATAAACAACTGGTTATAATAAAGCCTAAACAATTCTTACTCTAGTTACATATGTAAGTTCCCAATGTCTGATCCCTTGTTTCACCATTCATGCTCCTGCTTTTGCTTTAATCAAAATCATCTAATTGACACGAATTATCACTCCATTCATCACATCTGGCAAGCTGCTTTGCAGCCAGGCGGCCCCCAGCCAGGTGTTCCCCCAGGCAGCTCCGGGCCGGCGCCGGGAGCTCGAAGCTGCGGGGGGAGCCGCGCGGCTCTCCAGGCTGCGGTCGCTGCCGTTGGCGGGCGGCTCGCGGCCGTCTCCATAGCCGCTGCGCAGAAACGGCTGAGGGAAGCTCGGCTCTCTCCCCAGCACTCACCCCCATGATGATCTGCATTTGGACTTCAGGCAGATTCTTCTCACAGGCCAAGGGAGGCCAAGGTGCCAAGGGAGGAGGAGGAACGGACGGCGGGCAGCCCCCACCATGGCCCAGGCGCACCGGTTCTCTTGGCTGTTGGCCATTGGCAGGGAGCTTGGCACTGGGGGCATCCACAGCCAGCTGACTCTTCAGCTGCTCTTTCCTTGTCCTCTTCTTGCTCTTTCCCCTCTGCTGCCACGTCTGCGGGATCCCAAAGAGCAGAGTGAGATGGGTTCAGCTCCCAGCACCACGCAACATTCCCCAACCCCATCTCGCCCTCTCCTGGTCATCGGTCACCTACCTGTAGGCTCATCTCCACCACGAAGACGAAGAAAATGGGCAGAGCGACCAGCACAAGCAGTTCCATTCTCCTGGTTTTGGTGAAGTCGCAGCAAACCAAATGACCAGAACAGGCCACAACTCGTGTTCCCAGATTCCTCTGGGTCCCAGTGAGAGGATCTCAAAACCGCTGGGAGATGGCAGGGGCTAAGGCTGCCAGTGGCTTCTTGACCGTAGCCCTCAACTTGATGTCGTCAGCAAACTTGCTGAGGGTGCAGCACTCAATCCCACTGTTTGCATCATTGATGAAGATACTAAATTAAGTTCTTAACATTTCTGCACAGAGGTGCCCCAGGAAGTTCCCAGTCCCAGGTGTCCTGGCTGCTAGGGGAACCAGTTCTTCTTCTGGGAGCAACACAGCAGGGGGCTTGGCAATGCCAGGGAGTTAGAAAAGGCATCAGCTGCAGCAGCTCCTCATGCACTGATATAGGTGAAATAGGCACTGCCCAAGCTTGCCTTGGCTGCTGTTGGGCCTCCCAGGCACAGTCCCACTACCAAGCTGGGCTTGCTGAGTCCTCCTGCAGCAGCAGCCTTAGATGTTGAAACTGCTGCTGCTTCATGGTCAGCCGGAGGAGATTGCTGTGGAGCCTCACAGCCTCTTGCCACTTGGTCAGCCCCACCTGCAGCTTCTTTATGAGTTGCTCAGTCTCCATCTTTGTCTTCCGGATGGCCAGGATGAGCTCCAGGAGCTGGTCCAGCAGCATCTCCAGGTGGCCATCGGTCTCATCCACTTGCCTCTCTGGCTCTTCAAGGGTCTGGGAGGCCTGGCTTTGGAAATGGCCTCTGGAGCCTTTTCTCATGAACGCAGAAATGCGAGCCTTTGTCTTCTGTAGCCATTGCCCTACTTTCTTGCACGGCTGACAGACCTCGTGCTGACGCTCTCTGCACACAGTTTGGCTTTCTGAGTCCTCCTCCTGCAGTAGCCTCAGGTTCCGAAACAGCAAATTCGTCTTGGCCAGGAGGGTGGGGTTGCTGGAGACTATGTTAGCCTCAATCCTCCTCCTCTCAGCCTCTTTCCACTTGCTCAGGCACACCTGCAGCAGCTCTTGGAGCTGCACAGTCAATGCCTTTTTTGTGTCAATGGCTTGGGTGAGGTCGAGGACATTGTCCAGCATCTCCAGAGGGCCCTGTGGCTTGAATGGTTGCTGCCCCACTAGCTCCGCCGCATCAGCCAGATCCTCTGAACTTGGGGATGACTCCGAGGACTCTGAGGCCAGGGGGTGTTCAGGGGGGACCAGGCTCTTCCTCCTTTTTGTCGACGGGCTTATATAACAGGACTCAGAGGAGGAGGACAAGGAGGCCAGGGGATGGTCACGGGGGACCAGGCTCTTCCTCCTTATTGACGCCGGGCTTATGAAACAGGACTCATGGGAGGAGGACAAGGAGGCCAGGGGATGGTCATGGGGGACCAGGCTCTTCCTCCTTATTGACGCCTGGCTTATGAAACAGGACTCAGAGGAGGAGGACAAGGAGGCCAGGGGATGGTCATGGGGGACCAGGCTCTTCCTCCTTGTTGTCGCTGGGCTTATGAAACAGGACTCAGAGGAGGAGGACAAGGAGGCCAGGGGATGGTCATGGGGCACCAGGCTCTTCCTCCTTATTGACGCCGGGCTTGAACTGCAGAAGAGGAACCAGAACAGAGCTTGTTACATCCTGGCAATTTGGAATGAGCTGCTGGCAGCAGCACTTCCTCAAGCCGTCGGTACAGGGGCAGGGAAGGGAATTGAGAGTCTGGGAAAGATTATGGGGGTCTCTCCCCAGCACTCACCTCCTGTACTGTGTGTGTTTGGCCTCCTGGGAGGTTCTTCTCACAGGCACTGAAGAAGGTGCGGAGGGGGGAGGAGGAGGAATGGGCGGCTGGCAGCCCTTACCATGGCCCTGGCGCACCGCTGCTCTTGGCTGTTGGCCATTGGCAGGGAGCTTGGCACTGGGGGCATTCTCAGCCACCTGCCTCTTCAGCTTCTCCTTCCTTGTCCTCTTCTTGCTCCTTCCCCTCTGCTGCCACGTCTGCAGGACCCCAAAGAGCAAGGTGAGATGCGAGCAGCTCCCAGCACCACGCAACATTCCCCCCCAACACCCTCACCCGCTCCTGGTCATCGGTCACCTACCTCCAGGCTCATCTTCACCACAACGACAAAGAAAACATGCAGAGCGACCAGCAGAACCAGTTCCATTGTCCTGGCTCTGGTGAAGTCGCAGCAAACCAAATGACCAGAACAGGCCACAACTCGTGTTCCCAGTTTCCTCTGGGTCCTAGAGACAGGATCCCAACACCGCTGGGAGATGGCAGGGGCTAAGGCTGCAGACTGCGCTGCCACTGCCGACTGCCTGCTGCCCCCCAGCCTCCACCCCCTTTTAGCACCTCACCGGCAGAGGCTCCACTGTGATGTCACAGTGGTTTGGGGGTGCGGGGGTGTTTGTGTGGAGTGTCCATGGTGATGTCCTGGGCCAGGCAGTTTCCATGGTGACACCTGGCATCCTCCCAGGCCCTTCCCTGGCCAGTACAGGAGAGATGCCAGGATCTCAGGAGGCACTGGGGAGTCCCTCTGGAAATGAGGGGTGGCAGCTGATGGCACCCACGTTCTGCAGGCCTGGGCACCCTGGGGGCTCTTCAAAGGGCAGGAGCACAATGCCCAAGGATGTCAGGGAGGGGACTTGGTCTACCCCACAGTGTCACCCACAGAGGGGGCTCTGCCTGCCCGGCTAGAAAATGGGAGCTCCGTCTTGCCCATGGTATCACAAAGTGGGGTCTACCGACGCCCTGATGGCACCAAGCAGAGGATCTCTCCGGCATAGCTTTGTGCCCACCAAGGCCTCCTCTGGCAAGCTGCTTTGCAGCCAGGCGGCCTTTAGCTCCCAGCACCATGTAACATTGCCCCCCACCCCCTCACCCTCTCCTGGGCTTTGGTCACGTACCTGTAGGCTCATCTCCACCACGAAGATGAAAATGGGCAGAGCAACCATCATAACCTATTCCATTTTCCCAGCTCTGGTGGGGCTGCAGCAAACCAAGAAACTCGAATTCCCGGGTTGTTCTCTGGGTCTCAATGACAGGATCTCAACACCGCTGGGAGATGGCAGGGGCTAAGGCTGCCAGTGGCTTCTTGACCATAGCCCTCAACTTGATGTCGTCAGCAAACTTGCTGAGGGTGCAGCACTCAATCCCACTGTTTGCATCATTGATGATGATACTAAATTAACTTCTTAACATTTCTGCACAGAGGTGCCCCAGGAAGTTCCCGGTCCTAGGTGTCCTGGCTGCTAGGGGAACCAGTTCTTCTTCTGGGAGCAACACAGCGGGGGACTTGGCAGTGCCAGGGAGTTAGAAAAGGCATCAGCTGCAGCAGTTCTCATGCACTGATATAGGTGAAATAGGCACCGCCCAAGCTTGCCTTGGCTGCTGCTGGGCCTCCCAGGCACAGTCCCACTACCAAGTTGGGCTTGCTGAGTCCTCCTGCAGCAGCAGCCTCAGATGCTGAAACTGCTGCTGCTTGATGGTCAGCTGGAGGAGATTGCTGTGGAGCCTCTCAGACTCTTGCCACTTGGTCAGGCCCACCTGCAGCTGCTTTATGAGTTGCTTAGTCTCCATCTTCGTTTTTTGGATGGCTAGTGAGTGTAGGAGAAGTGTTAATGTACAGTTTCGTTTAATGTCCTAACATACATCTTCATGTAGATGTAGCACAGGTAAACCCTACGAAGGTCTACTGAAAAGTGCACTGCAACAGATCATAGTGTCATAGAATCAGTCAGGGTTGGAAGGGACCACAAGGATCATCTAGTTCCAACCCTCCTGCCACAGGCAGGGACACCCCACACTAGATCAGGCTGGCCAGAACATCATCCAGCCTGGTCTTATACACTTCCAGGGACAGGGCCCCAAACACCTCCCTGGAAAACCCATTCCAAGGCTTCACCATTCTCATGGGGAAGAACTTCCTCCTCATGTCCAGCCTGAATCTCCCCACCTCCAGCTTCATTCCATTCCCCCTAGTCCTATCACTGCCTGATATCCTCAGAAGGCCCTCCCCAGCCTTCTTGTAGACCCCCTTCAGATACTGGAAGGCCACAATTAGGTCACCTCGGAGCCTTCTCTTCTCCAGACTGAACAGCCCCAACTCCTTCAGTCTGTCCTCACAGGAGAGGAGCTCCAGCCCTCTGATCATCCTCGTGGCCCTTCTCTGGACACCTTCCAGCACCTCCATATCCCTCTTGTAATAGGGGCTCCAGAACTGGAGGCAGTACTCCAGGTGGGGTCTCACCAGAGCTGAGTAGAGGGGGAGAATCACCTCCCTTGACCTGCTGGCCACACTTCTCTTGATGCAGCCCAGGATCTGATTGGCTGATCTTTGTGTCATCATATATTATAATTTTGAATAACAGTTGTTTAGTCTTATTATATTTTTATTAATCAGTTCAGTAGCTTCTATCTTCCACATCATTCATTGACACATTCAGAGATTCACTTGCTGATGTTTTGTCAACACTGAACTTCAGTCTTCACTTTGCAGCATTAATTAATTATGAGAATGAGGAATAACATGTACAATTATTTTATCTTCATCAGTCTTCATCTGCAGTATTATTATCTGTCTTTTGAGCCTTTACGTCTAATTAATCACACAGAAGCCATTGTCTTAGCATAGTCTCTTGTTTCTCTGTTTTTTCTTAGGTATTTCTGTCATGTTCTTAATGCTCCCTAGCAGGTAAGACAAAACATGTTTTCCTGCCTACTCTTTACATTTTAGAACAGTGAAATAGTTTATTCTGTGAATTTTTCAGTAGTTTTATCCTGTTGAGATACGACAGCGTATTTAGAAAGTCAAGGTGCATACTATTTGCAAGGAAGCAGAGAACTCTGACTGTAAAACAGAAACACTGCACTGTTGTGTGGTTTGGGGTTGTTTTTTTTTTATAAGAGGTTTTCTTTTTTCTGATCATGTTTTTTATCATAGAATCATAGAACCAATAGGGTTGGAAAAGACCTCAGAGATCATCAGGTCCGACCTGTCACCCAACACCTGATGACTAGCTAAACCATGGCTTCAAGTGTCACGTCCAATCCCTTTTTGAACACCTCCCTGGGCAGCACATTCCAATGGCAAATAACTCTCTCTGGGAAGAACTTTCTCCTCACCTCGAGCCTAAACCTCCCCTGGCACAGCCTGAGACTGTGTCCTCTTGTTCTGGTGCTGGTTGCCTGGGAGAAGAGACCAACCCCTTCCTGGCTACAACCTCCCTTCAGGTAGTTGTAGAGAGCAGTAAGGTCTCCCCTGACCCTCCTCTTCTCCAGGCTAAGCAACCCCAGCTCCCTCAGCCTTAGTCATATGCAGTTTCAATGACAAAAAACACCAAGCAACAACCAACAAGCCCAAGCCCCAAACCAAAACCAAACAAACACAAAAAACCCCAAACACAAGAAACCCTCACACAACAAACTTTACATATTTATTTATTTTAACCACATGCCATGAAAAGCTCTGCCTTGTATGACAATGTGTTGATACTTCCTCAGAGAAATAGGCCTAATCCTAAGTATATTACTCTGAACTCTGATTCTTGCAGACATGGCAAATCTTGGTCTTTTTCTCCTGTTGGGCTGATGTTAAAATGCCCTGTCATTGGGCGTCACTGAGAAAAGCCTGACTCCATCTTGGCTCTCACCCTTTACATATTTATAAACATTCATGAGGTCACCCTCAGTTTCCTCTTCTCCAAGCTAGAGAGCCACAGCTCCCTCAATCTGTCCTCATAAGGAAGATGTTCCACTCCTTAATCATTTTTGTGGCTGTGCACCGGACTCTTTTGAGCAGTTCCCCGTCCTTATTGAACTGAGGGGTCCAGAACTGGACACAAAAAAGCCGTCTAAAGTCCTCAGACATTTCTTAGTATCAAGGCATTTGGCAGGGATTTCCTTTATCTTTTATCCCGTGTCCAAGACCCCAGCAACTACACAATCTCCTTCCTCTCATAGGGACCTCCAGCTGTCTTCATGGCAGAGACACATGAAGCATAGCCTAAATAGTTCCCGTTATTGCTTCTTAGATGTACTGGCTCCACAAAAATGTTATTTTGGAGAAGATATTAGGGGTGATTTTTCAGTGATGAATTCTTGTTCCTGGAAGGCAGACAGTGAGGGTTATTTTTTATTTTGAAAAGCTGCTGAAAAACTTCTGTTAAATGAAATATGCCTGTCATTCCCACTGCCAGCATTGTTCTTTGCTCTTTATTGCTGGAGATGCTGTAAATGGCAGGAAGCTGGGTGACCAGCAGGCTGTAATTTATAAAATATTTGGGGATATCTCAGTGTGAAAAACTCTATAAAAATGCAAAATATTAATAATGAACTTGACAGTCCTGGGCTGCTCTTATTTAAGGACAAATTCCCATTACAGGCAAAAATCAAATCAAATCTACTCTATTTTTCAGGCTAACATAATTTAAATAGCTGGACTTTAAACAAAATTATGCTCTATCTATTCTCGTGGGCAAAACAGACACAACTTGGGGAGTTTAACTTAATTCCTTCCCAATAAATTTAATTACTGATTTGAGCATTGAGAAACAAAGAAGGCAAATATTTAAGTACTTGTGGAAACCACCCTCAGAGACATCACCAGCTCCCCTCAGCTGTGCCCTGTGGTGCGGGTGTTGGGACTGGCTGGAACTGGCTCAGGACCACCCTGCTTCTCCTGAGGGAGGCTGCCTTTCATGTCCTTGCTGCCAGCATCTCAACCCAGCACATCTGCTTTCTCCATTTTCTTGATTTTAATATGCAGAGTTCATTTTTTTTGAATCTGTGGGTAGGCCAGCCTTCGTTTTCTTCAGAGCATTTGTGATTTCCCAGCTTGCCTATTGACCTGGTGGATTACACACCTCAGATCCCTGGAAGATCCCTTCTGCAGTGCTTTAAAACATATGTTATAAAAGTATGTAAAAACTTCTGCCTGGTTCTGTTGATAGGAAAGAAAATATTTCTGTTTACATTTCTCACATTCTCTTAACAGACTCTCTTTGTGATTTCATTTGTTGGAGCACTGCCATTCTTCCTTACTGCTACTACTCCACCTGACAATGTCCAGCAACGTTTGACTCTCCAGTACCTTGTGTCAAAGGTCTAATAGAGGCAGGTGACATTTCAAAATCAGGTGCTCCATTTGCATGGATTCTGAACAGACTAGGTAGTATATGGATTTGTTCCAGTAGAACTGAATTTCTTATCTGTTATTCTTCTTGCAGTATGTATTCCAGATGGGATGTTTTTTCTCCTCCATCTTTAAAACAATGTTTTAATATTATCTTGGCAAACATATGATTTGTGTTGCATGCAGAAAGGAGGATTTCTGACAATGCACAGCTCTATCAAATGTGACGAGGCATTTTCCCAAGCAGAGAGCTACTTCTCTCTCAGATTTAAATTTTCTGACTCTTTCCTTCAAGATATTTGAGCACTTCCATAACTTTTTATAATGAAAATGCTGCTATGTGGCCAGGTCCCCTTACAACAAATGCCTGCAGTGACCATGAGAATTTGCCTGAGATCTTTTCTGAGCAGATGCCAAGGTTGATGTCTCCTACTTCTGTCTTCAATGACTAGGGAGTGAAACACAAGAAAGTTCTTAACATGATAATGAAAACACACAACATTAAATATTTTAGGCACAACTAAGCATCTGATTATAGGAATTTGTACAAAACCTTTCCAAGCCTTCTCTTTTTGGCTTTTAAAAATCCTCGGTATGAACTTAAATTTCATAGAGTCATAGAATTGTTTTGATTGTATGGATATGTGTAACCACTTGACATCTGGTCTCAAACATCTCTTTTAACACAGTCAGCATCTTTGGGTCCTGCTCTAGAGATTCCTACACTTTACTTTAAAGATCCTTAGTTACACTTAAGGAATTAATACAATGATTTTGCTTCAAATTCTCTCTGTTTCAAAGTTATGATATGAGAGTTTCAGAGTGGGGATCTTCTTTTCTAAGGATGTCTATTACTGTTTAGCTGGCATCTTATCCTTTTCCTGGTGCCTTGCAGGAAGTGTAAGCCAAGCTA
Organism: Dryobates pubescens; assembly: GCF_014839835.1. Classification (NCBI taxonomy): domain Eukaryota; kingdom Metazoa; phylum Chordata; class Aves; order Piciformes; family Picidae; genus Dryobates; species Dryobates pubescens. The sequence continues at coordinate 11,042,146 of NC_071620.1, forward strand.
TTTCCTCTAGAAGCTAATTTATTAACTCATGTTGTAGAGGATTTTGTTATGGCAGGCTCTGAGCCAAACACTGTGCATTTGTTAATCAAGCTTCTAAGCTTTTCCTTCCTACCAATGTGATTGAGCCCATTTCTTTCTGGACATGCTCTTTAGTCTGGAATCATGAGTAATGTTCTTTCAGCCAGAGAAAATTGTTGAACTCTTTCACTGACACACAGTAGAAAATTGTTTCTCACAGAATTCTCTAAGTGACAGTCATTTATATCAGAATCAATAGAATATGACTAATTTTTTTATCATCATAGCAGCAAACCCAGGATCATTTTAATTCATAAATGGGGGTTAAATAGAGACAGATCATGTTTTACTTATAATACATCAAGTCACTAGGGGCTTACTCAGTGTTGCAAAAAGATATTAAGTGGGGGTTTTTTCCTTTGCCTTTGGAACTGGCTGGTATTGGTAGTGGTGTTACATCCATGGAAAGAGAAGCTGGTCAGATTTCCAGTGGGGCTTAACTCTTCTCTCACCTAGCCTTGCCTTATAGATATTTTGGAGCCTAAAGTACCTTTCTGTACTCTGTAAAGGGTACCCTATTATAAGGTGTATTAATCTCAATAAAAGTAATTCAGAATTCTTTAGTATATTTTTTCCTTCTCTTGACCACGTCTCTTTATTAACTCTTTATCATATCTTTAGTCCTTTACCTCATTGTGAAATTCATATTCAACACTTAGTTCATTCTTTTTCTTTTTTCCAAATGCTTTGGTGTGGGGACACCTAACAATCTGCCTCAATGGAAAAATTCAGAACTTCCAGTCCTTGATTTTTAAACAGCATGAAACTAATTTATTTATATCTATTGTATTTGGTCTGGCAGAGTTATTTTTCCCCACCGCAGCTCCTCATGGTTCTGTGCTTTGTGCTGGAAGCTATAAAGGTGTTTGAAGCTATAGAGGTGTCGAATGCTAGAACCCTCATTTTGGTTACTTGTGAGCATCAAGGCTGTCTCTCTAATGTTCCTCCCTGACCAGAGGTTTTTGTGTGGGCAAGAACTTGGTAGACGACATAGCCAGGAGAATTGACTCAAATTGGCCAAAGGATCTCTCATACCACATAACATCTACTCAGCAATGCAAGCTAAAAGTGAGGAGGAGGAAGGGAGGAACCTTGGCTAGTACAACATTTATGTTCTGGATCAATATAATAGGTTCTGCTTACAGCCTTTATTTTTGCTTCATTAAGCTGCCTTTCTCAAAACCCACAAATTTTTTTCCCTCTTATTTTCATTCTCTCCCCAGTCTGGCTCTGCTGAGAAGAGCAGATTGGTGGGCATCCAGCCAAGGTCAATCCACCACATCTATATATGTATGAATTAATTCTTTTTTAGTGGCCTTAAATAGTAAAAGGAATGATGAAATTCCAGCTCAATAAATGAATTTGATGAGAATGTATGTTCTACCATTGCAAATTAGAAAACTTTTGTCACTCTCTCACGTTGTTCTTCCAGAGTATTTGCCCCCTTGCCTATAGCCATACAGACCAAGTCCCATGCTGGAAGCACCAGAATACTACTGCAATTGCTTCTATAGCCAGTGGTGGTGTGTATAAATGCAGATAACTGGGTTTTTTTTGTTTGTTTGCTCCTAGTTCCTGAAAATTTTGTTTAAAAGGGAAGCAATTAAAATGCAAACACAGTGATTTATTTTCCTTACAGGTGAGAAAGAACTAGAAGGAAGGAAATGAATTTTCATTCCAGCCTTTTATTTATTTTTAAGCCAGTAAATCTTTGCTACCCATGCATTTTTCTCCTCTAATGTTCTAAAACTGACATGTCTTTTACTATTCTCTACACTATGGTAAATGAAGAAGAAATTAACTTCCAATGTAAAGCTACTGAAGTGCACAGAAGTAATATACTTCCAAGTAATAACTCCTAGTGGGAGGATATTGTGCTGAATGCAAGACAACAATTGTCATTTTCTTATTAAGCTCTGTAAGAATGTAAATTGTTAAAGAGAAATCATTATTCTTTCTGCTTTCTGGTGTCATGTGTTACACAGCAGATTTCTTTTCTTGTAGGTTCATTGTCAGGTGTATGAAGCTATCAATGAGTGACTGTGGTCACGAGAACTATGATGCACATGCTGTGAACCATGAACAACTGTATGGATTTCAATCAGAAGTTTCATGAGCATGTAACAGAAAAAACCAAACTAACAGTTTACTGTAAAATCCAATATACATTCACTCCTTTCAATATCACTATTGAAACTGAAGATTATCAACAAAAGATTATCAGATCTGACACTGATCAACAATGAGTTGATGCCAAATAAACAAGGATCCTCTTTTTGTACTTTTGTGCTTGTTTGTTTGTTTTGTAATCCACTCAATGAATTGTTTATGTACCTGCCATGCTTTCATAAGTAATTCCCACTTACCCACAATATCCCTTTGCCTGGGATGTTTTGTTCACCTATGACTTCTGGTAGTGAAAATTATAACACCAGGGTTTATCACCTATGATATATTCTTCCCATTAAGAAGAATTCCCTGGAATATAAATAAACCTCAGAAGGACAACAGCAGGTTGTATTCCATTCAACAGATTGTAGATAATGTGAGGACACTCTAGCCAGTTTTTAAACAGGTGCTTTATTTTACAAAAGGGGTAATCTTATCAAATTATTGCAGCAAGCAATTGAATAGTGAAAAATTCTATATATTTCTCAGGTGTAAATTAAGCAGGAAGGAATCTGGTGTTGGTGTTAGAGTACTCCCTTACATCAAGCATCCTATGCATCCTACACACCTGTCTGTCTCTTCATGATAGCTGCAATTTTTCTAATACTAAGATATCTGAGAATTTTTCTGTAAGGGTCATTTTAGAAAGCATTTATCTATTTTTATCTGACCTGCAGTGGCTGGCCTCTCTTACTTATGTGATTCTGATGGACTTTGATAGGAAAACAAGGTCACTATAATTGAAAAGGAAAGGCCATCACCTGGGAACCAGAGGGAAATCTTTGTCCCAAGATTCACTCTTCCAGTGTGATGTAGCTGTCGTGGGAAAAGGAAACAATTCATAGAAGTAATGTAGCAAAATTCTGTGAAGGTACTGAAGAGTGAAAGTTCACATGTAATTTGGAACTACTTGGGGGATTACTAATGGTAGAGGAATGCAGATTAGTAATTTCTGATCAGATGAGCTAAATCCTGGACTGGACAGATGGGCAGAGTCCAACGGCATGAGATTTAACACATCCAAGTGCCGGGTTCTGCACATTGGCCACAGAAACCCCATGCAGTGCTACAGGCTGGGGTCAGAGTGGCTTGAGAGCAGCCAGGTGGAGAGAGACCTGGGGGTGCTGGCTGATGGTAGGCTGAACATGAGCCTGCAGTGTGCCCAGGCAGCCAGGAGGGCCAATGGCATCAGGAACAGTATGGCCAGGGGGAACAGGGAGATCATTCTGCCCCTGTACACTGCACTGGTTAGGCCGCACCTCGAGTCCTGTGTCCAGTTCTGGGCCCCTCAGTTTAGGAGGGAGGTTGACTTGCTGGAACGTGTCCAGAGAAGGGCAAGGAAGCTGGGGAGGGGTTTGGAACACAAGCCCTATGAGGAGAGGCTGAGGGAGCTGGGGTTGCTTAGCCTGGAGAGGAGGAGACTCAGGGGTGGCCTTATTGCTCTCTACAACTACCTGAAGGGAGGTTGTAAACAGGTGGAGGCTGGTCTCTTCTCCCAGGCAACCAGCACCAGAACAAGAGGACACAGTCTCAGGCTGCACCAGGGGAGGTTTAGGCTGGAGGTTAGGAGGAAGTTTTACACAGAGAGAGTGATTGCCCATTGGAAATGGGCTGCCTGGGGAGGTGGTGGAGTCACCATCACTGGAGGTGTTCAGGAGGAGACTTGGTGGGGTGCTTGGTTGCATGGTTTAGTTGGTTTGGCGGTGGTGGATGATAGGTTGGACACGATGATCTTGGAGGTCTCTTCCAACCTGGTCTATTCTATTCTATTCTATTCTATTCTATTCTATTCTATTCTATTCTATTCTATCCATCCCTTGTTAGTTCTGAATTCTCTAAGTACACAAAGACAAATCATCAGTTTACCAGGCAGGCTATTTATTGGACTTTAAGCTATGTTTCTTTGGTGATTCCTTATTAAAATGAAGTATATAGATTGATAATTTTTAATCCTATCCCTGGTAACTGATTGTCCACTTGTGAAATTGACAGAATCAAATGGAGTCATTTCAGCTCCAAGATGACCTTATAGCATGCAACATAATGTGTTTTCATGCAATTAATATGCAGCATGTGATCCTACATTGATGTTACCAAGCACATGCAGAACTCAGTTTATGCTTTTCAGACTAATATGTCATCACTGACTTTATTTAGCTAACTAAACAGAAATGCAGAAAAATATAATACTACTTTTGAGTATTTTATTATTCTAAGTAGCATTTGTCACAGTAAAGAATAGCTAGGCAAATCCTGTCAAAGAAATCATGAAACAAATGATGTCTTTAAAGTGTGTGGATTTAGTCATTTATTTGTTTGCTTGTTTATGCAGAATAACCAACTACAAATCAGCCATAAACCATTGCCAATGTCATATGGTAAGGTCGTGTTCTTGATTTCAGAATTTCAGTTGTAACCACTCTCCAGTACACACTGTGGTTTGGAGACTTTTCATTTGTCTTCTGGAGGAAGAAAGGAAGGTGTTAAGGTTAAGAATCAGGTGCATTCATGGGTTTGTTGATTTTGAAACTGAAGAAAACCTTCTAAAGAAAATCTCCTAAATGCTAAGGATAATATGAAAAGACCAGGAGAGCTCTATATTCTGTTAATTTATCTTATTGTGACACTTCTCTGAACAGTGTATATATGTGCATATATGTGTACAAATACACACTGATACAGTGGATTGTTCTGATTAATGGAATAGGTTTACTGATGAACTCCCTTCAGGATATTTGTACAACAGTATTACATATTTCTTTAATATGTAAATTTGACAATGAAACTGCTCACAGCATTTAGAATGCTCCCTACTATTAATTTCCCCAAAGGCTAGACATTGCAGAGGAGGAAATAGTTTTGCCACACTTTAATAGAAGCTTTGTGAGGAAAAGGTCCAAATCTCTTTGTATTTGTATCCACAGATGGGATTCTCCCCAATGCTTTCTGTTTAAAACCTGTGTGGAGTGGGAAGAATTTGGGTAGGTAGTTGTTTCCAGATAATGTATTGAGAGTCCTGTCCTAGTCAAAACCAAGAAGGGAACGATATCTCTGCAGGAATAAAATACAGTAAACTGCTAACAATCTTAGGAAAAATCAAGAAAAAGGACTTAAGATTGGAACAGAGGCTTTTGCTACAAATATTGTATCTGAATTGATTTTCCTCTATTGCTAGTTCTTTGATGTTTTCCAACTTACATGATTGCATTAGGTAATTCACAGATGTGAAGAAAAATGTGCCACTTTACAGGGACTGCAATCTCATTTTTACTTATAGACAGTCTTCATTGTCAAAGACTGAATGTGGAGATATTGGTTGGCTAATAGAGGCTCAGTCTGGGCAGGCAGCTGCTTGTGATATTCACTCTATTGTTGCTTTCACAGTTCTGTTAGAAGGGTTTGGCCAGATGTACTGTGTTTGCATGGGTGGGTGCTTATGCAAAGATCAGCCATTCAGGTAAAATGTTATTAGACTTACCAATTGCCTTCCGCTTTTCATTATCTTTGTTGGTGTGCAGTATTCTCCTCACAGATTTCAGAGAAGTTGTTTCTTATATCAGTTGTGTTCTTTAGTTTGAGACTATTGCATTGTCACATGCCAGTTATATTATTTTCCAGAACAAAATATAATGAAGATGAAATGCTGAAAATGTTTATGAGGAGATGCTATGAGAGACTGCTCAGATAAAAGCTTTCCAAAGCTCAGCCATATTAAATTAGGGCCTGGACCAAAGCCTGTTTTTCCTCTTCTCATGGACTAGGAAACTTTTCAATTCTGATCTAAGAAATTTGCTGCTGAGAAAGAGAAACTGTCTCTTTGTTCAGGCTCCACTTTCTGCAATTTCATCCCTGGCAGGTGACAAGAATTAACATTCATCATTCCTGATTTACACAAATGTAGTTGTATTTTTCTTCTTTCCCAGAAACCAGGAGAAATCCAGGCCCAAGAGTATATTATGTTTTTTTCTGCATTTCCATTTGGTTATAATAAGACCAACTGCTGTTTAATGTTATATTCCAGATCTTGTGTGTGGGAGAATCTTAGATTAAATGTTAATAGGGTACTTGTCAGTTTAACTTTGCTATGATGCTATTTGCACTACATCACCGATATTTCTCCCCTAAGAATGGAGAAGCTGACCTCACAAACATCTGATGTTGGACCACTGTAGGTGAGTAATAAGTATTATTTAATCCCCCATGGTCTTCAAAACAAGTAGAGTTGTCAATGCAGATAAATGTTTCCTCTTTTAAATTAACTTGTGCACCATTCATAAATACTTCTATGGGGTGCCTATTTTGACTACGTCGATCAACTCTGTTCCCTGCCAAACAAAACAAGAAGTGTTCCTCACAGGATTAGGAGCAGATCTTGGGATACTTATTAATATAGATGCCAGAATACTTGCAAGAAAACATGTTGCAACACATAGTGGGATGGCCGAATTAGAGCATCCTTTAGGATCCTCTCTGTTAACATTAGAGACTAATCAATGGCTCTTATCTGATATAATGCCCTGGTGGGGAAGAATTAGTGAAAAAGGCCACCAGCTGATTGTAGATACACTCAGAATAGTTCAAAATAATATCTCATTAGCTCTTAGCTGTGCACAAGCACATTTGTGGATATAATCTACAGTGGTAGCAATTAGAAGAGTAAGTGAAGAAGAAATTTTACCCACTGGGATTGAAAAAGCAGTTTGGGATAACACAACTGAATTTGAAAGTGGTGTTTTATATATATAATCTATGTGTAATGCATATGGTACTTACTACTCATCCCATTATAACATTAGGATTAAATGATGAACAAATTGTACTTTATCCAATAGAACATAGAGTTCTATGGAGGCCCAACAAAAGGAAGTAGACGGCAAACAATTGATGTAGACACATGTAATGTGTGAGAATAACAAGGGTTTACCTGAAGCTCAAGATGTATGTTTACATACCAAGCAAAATGTCAGTTTGAAATACTTCCCAATGGAATCACAGAACCCCGACTGGTGTATATGGGTAAAGGATGTGTCTGCAGAAGAACTCTGTAATTTTATACATGTAGATGATAATTTTGTGCACACAGATAACTATTCAAATATTTCTATTTGTAACTTTACTATGTTCGTGGGATGGGAATTTAATTATTCAGTTCCCTTTACATCCCATCAGTTACTACATTCAGATTGTTGTCTGAACCAAGACTTGTTGCCCACTTCCACTGGAATGAACCTGGTGGTGGTAAGAAAATTGCTGCACCACCAAGAATAGAAGCAGGCATTAAAAAAGCAAAAGGAAACGGACAAAAAGCCCTGTTTGCCATCCACCGTGGGGAAAAAGAAATCCACTGTGCCCCTAAGAGGGTAAAAAAGGACACTGACCACTGCTGGTGGGAATCCATTTGTGGATGGTCACTCACAGCCACTAGCGTATTTAACCACATGTTGCATCTGACGATAATAGCATTATGCTTAGCTTTATTGTGTTTGTTACTTATAATTACCTTAGAACTAATAAGATTAATATAATCTTATATATTAAGAACATGAAGGTTAATTGTTTGTCTTGAAAGATTTCATGAACTTTGTCTGACCTTTGTCTGACATATTAAGCAGGAATGCTGGAAAAAAACCAGAGGGAGGACTGTTATAGCAGTCGCTTCCTAGCTCAAATGGAATCTACTGTATAGCATTAGTAGAAAGACTTCTAAAGCCGTAAGCTGTGAGCTGTGAGCTTTCACCTAGATACACCTAAAATTTTACTTAGTTATGTGAAGGAAGGTCTTGAAGCCCATGCAAATCAGAAAGAGAGCCACAGCCATCAGCAGAAGTTGCTGCTTTGAGATAGGTAAAGAAATGGCCCACATGGAGACAGTGAAAGGATTCTAAGAACAAGGAGGCCACAGAACAATATATTACTATTGGACCAAACTATCATGGGAGGAGAACTTGGATTGTCAGGGTCTAATCGCCCAGAGATTTCCTTTTTCCGCACCCATCTCCAGAGCCATTCAGCTCAACACACTATCTATTTCTGTATCACTCAATAAATTCATCTGATGTATGTCACATTGGAGAACCTGGATAAACCCTGAGGGAAGAGGAATCAACCAAGAGTGTGTGTGTGTGTGCAAGGAGTCAGAGGAGGCACCCAGGTCTACTAGAGCTGCATGATGCAAAGGGACTCTGATACTACCAGTTAAAATCTCTGGTGTGGGTGCGACTCCTTGAATGGTGTAAGGGCTTTTTTCTTAGCACTGTGCAAGCCTCTCTAATCTTACCCCTATATAAATCAAGGGGACAGTTTTGAATCTAAATTGAACTTGAATGTGAAGGAAAAGTAAGAAATCACCTACAGATCTGGCAACAGAAAGGACAATTGCCTGAGGAAAATCCCGAGGAGAGCCTAGAACAAGTGTGACCCTTTCATTCTCAGAACTGTAATTATTTCTGAGAGATTGGTGGTACATGCAGCAAAGAACATTTCATCATCTCTGATACAATACTTTACATTACTCAATCACCCTTACGTAGAGAGTTGAAGCATTATCACAACTCTTTTCATCAAAGCATTACAAACATGGTTCAATTTGACTGCTTTCCAATGAAACAGCTTTGCAGCAGGTTTGTCTGCTAACAGTTGATGCAACTCTTTCCTAGGCCTGCATGAGTATTTTGATGAGAGAGTTCAATGAAACAGGATAACATGTTGTGAAGGGTCGCTGCTGACTGTAATTACAATCTTGGAGTGCAAGCCTTACAGTGTAAATATTATAACAAATATAGTGGGATAGTTCTTTTTATTATTGCTGTTCCCTTTCATTTGCCATGGAAGAGCTGCAGCCATCTGCCCACAGCCCAGCAAGATATACGAGCTCTCGTATGGCCTTTGGGACAGGGATACTGAATGTATGTCATGAGAGCTGTACAATACTTGGCACCCTGCCTTAGGTTTGTCTTTGCTGTTAATACCAGCCATCAGTCTTGTTCCTCCTGAGGCTGATTGCTCATGTAAGAAATGGCTTTACTTCTGTCCACTCATTGCCTCTCACTCAGAACAGGCAATTTTGTACTCTCAACACAGCTAAGTGTATCGGCCTGTTGGCTCAGCAGAAATAACTACGTCTCCATGCTCAGGTGAAACCAAAAAAAAAGGATGCTACAGCATCCTCAGGTAATCTGGAGGTGAGTGCATGATAACTGGTAAGACAAATACACAACTCTAACAACAATTAAAGTAACAAAAGACCTGGGAGAAGATCAGTGCAACATTTAACTGTTACTAGGATCCCAGTTACATCCCTGTTAAAAATCCCAGTACCTTTCTTCACTTTCTCATTCCAACTAAAATGAGATACAGTCTACAAGTTCTCAGCAAGGTAGTTCATGAATTACATGAACTAGTTCTATCATATGAAACTAATTTTGATATCCCAAAGGTTCCATCATACTTGATTAGAATTAAATTTTTGCTACCATGGCAATCCAGAGAATATGAAATCTGTGTCCATGCTTGTCATTTTGGCACATAACAGAGAAGAAAATTTGTTTAATAAGACTCCATTTATACTACGTACTCCATTTTTAACTGTGTTGAATTGGGATGGTTTAACATGGGAACCTTGACAAAAAGAGAAGCTAAAGAAAGGTTCCATCAGTGTTTATGCTAAGCATTGCTTTAGCTGGTAATGAGCAGTATTTTGCAGAACATAGGTTCCATAAGACGATGGAGACAATCTGTCATCTGTCAGAAAGTGTTATACAAGTTGTGTTGTGTCCCTAGGAAACACAAAATACATTTGAAGAAACCATGGCAGTGTAAATTATTTATTGGATCTGGTGAGGCTGCAGCAAACCAAGAAAGGCCACAACTCAAGTTTCCGGTTTCTCCTCTGGGTCCCAGTGACAGGATTTCAACACAGCAGGGAAACGGCAGGGGCTAGGGCTGCACACTGCGCTGCCACTGCTGACTGCCTGCTGCCCCCCAGCCCCCACCCCCTTTTAGCACTTCCCCGGCAGAGGCTCCATTGTGGCATCACAGGGGGGTGGGGGTGCGGGGGGTGTTTGTGTGCAGTGTCCATGACGATGTCCTGGGGCAGGCAGTTTCCATGGTGACACCTGGCATCCTCCCAGGCCCTTCCCTGGCCAATACAGGAGAGATGCCAGGATCTCAGGAGGCACTGGGGAGTCCCTCTGGAAATGAGGGGTGGCAGCTGATGGTGCCCACGTTCTGCAGGCCTGGGCACCATGGGGACACATCAGAGGGCAGGGAGCAGGATGCCCAAGGATGTTAGGGAGCGGGGCTTGGTCTACCCCACAGTGTCACCCACCCACCCACCCAGGGCTCTGCCTGACGTCTAGAAAATGGGAGCTCCCCCTTGCCCATGTCATCACAAAATGAGGTCTGCCAACACCCTGATGGCACCAAGCAGGGGATCTCTCTGGCATAGCTTTGTGCCCCCAAATGCCTCCTCTGGCAAGCTGCTTTGCAGCCAGGTGGCCCCTACCCAGGTGTTCCTTCACACAGCTCCGCGTATATTTTAAAGCCAGAGCGTCTGAAATTGAGGATTACTCATACGACTCACAGGAATCCAAGGAGGCCTGGGCGCGGTCACCGGGAACCAGGCCCCTCCTCCTTACTGACGCAGGGCTTGAATCACAAGACTCACAGGAGGAGTCCAAGGAGGCCTGGGGGTGGTCACAGGGAACCAGGCTCCTCCTCCTTCTTATTGTCACCGGGACTGAACTCCAGAAGAGCTTGGTTACATCCTGGCAACTTGGGATGAACTGCTGGCAGCAGCCCTTCCTCAAGCACAGGGGGTAGGGGAGGGAAGGGAGTTGAGAATCTGGGGAAGATTATGGAGGTCTCTCCCCAGCATTCACCTCCATTATGATCTGCATTTGGCCTTCCAGGAGGTTCACAAGCACAGAAGGTGCCAAGGGAGTTGGAGGAAGGGGCGGCTGGCAGCCCCCACCATGGCCCAGGCACACCACAGCTCTTGCCTGTGGGCCACTGGGAGGGGGCTTGGCACTGGGGGCATCCGCAGCCGCCTGCCTCTTCAGCTTCTCTTTGCTTGTCCTCTTCTGGCTCTTTCCCCTCTGCTGCCACTTCTGCAGGAACCCAAAGAACAGAGTGAGATAGGAGCAGCTCCCAGCACCAAGCAATATTCTCCCCCACCCCTTTACCCTATAACATGCAGTGGTCACCTACCTGAAGGCTCATCCCCACACAGAAGAGGAAAACGTGCAGAGCAACCATCAGAACCTCTTCCATTTTCCCAGCTCTGGTGGGGCTGCAGCACACCAAGAAAGGCCACAACTCGAGTTCCCGGTTCGTTCTCTGGGTCCCAGTGACAGGATCTCAACACTGCTGGGAGATGGCAGGGGCTAAGGCTGCCAGTGGCTTCTTGACCGTAGCACTCAACTCGATGTCATCAGCAAACTTGCTGAGGGTGCAGCACTCAATCCCACTGTTTGCATCATTGATGAAGATACTAAATTAACTTTTCTGCACAGAGGTGCCCCATGAGGTTCCCAGTCCTAGGTGTCCTGGCTGCTAGGGGAACCAGTTCTTCTGGGAACACCACAGTGGGGGGGCTTGGCAATGCCAGGGAGTTAGAAAAGGCATCAGCTGCAGCAGCTCCTCATGCACTGATATAGGTGAAGTAGGCACTGCCCAAGCTTGCCTCGGCTGCTGCTGGGCCTCCCAGGCACAGTCCCATTACCAAGCTGGGCTTGCTGAGTCCTCCTGCAGCAGCAGCCTCAGATGCTGAAACTGCTGCTGCTTCATGGTCAGCCGGAGGAGAATCCTTTGGAGCCTCACAGGCTCTAGCCACTTGGTCAAGCCCTCCTGCAGCTGCTTTAGGAGTTGCTTAGTCTCCATCTTTGTTTTCTGGATGGCTCGGGTGAGCTCCAGGAGCTGGTCCAGCAGCATCTCCAGGTGGCTATTGGTCTCATCCACTTGCTCCTCTGGCTCTTCAAGGGTCTGGGAGGCCTGGCTTTGGAAATGGCCTCTGGAGCCTTTCCTCATGAGCACAGAAATGTGAGCCTTTGCCTTCCGTAGCCATTGCCCTACTTTCTTGCGTGGCTGACAGACCTCGTGCTGATGCTCTCTGCACATTTTGGCTTTCTGAGTCCTCCTCCTGCAGCAGCCTCAGGTTTTCAAACAGCAGCTCCATCTTGGCCAGGAGGAAGGTGTTGCTGGAGACTGTGTTAGCCTCAATCCTCCTCCTCTCAGCCTCTTCCTGCTTGCTCAGGCACACCTGTAGCAGCTCTTGGAGCTGCAGATTCAATGCCTTTTTTGTGTCAATGGCTTGGGTGAGGTCGAGGACATGGCCCAACATCTCCAGAGTGCCCTGTGGCTTAAATGCTTGGTGCCCCCCAAGCTCCGCAGCATCCTTGGAGGTCTGGTGTTGGTGTATTTTAAAGCCAGAGTGTCTGAACTTGAGGATGACTCACACAACTCACAGGAGTCCAAGGAGGCCTGGGGGCGGTCATGAGAGACCAGGCCCCTCCTCCTTACTGTCGCCGGGCTTGAACTGCAGAAGAGGAACCACAACAAAGCTTGGTTACATCCTGGCAACTTGGGATGAGCTGCTGGCAGCAGCCCTTCCTCAAGCCCTGGGGACAGGGACGGGAAGGGAGTTGAGAATCTGGGGAAGATTCTAGGGCTCTCTCCCCAGCACTCACCTCCCTGTGGATCTGCACTTGGCCTTCCAGGAGGTTCACAGGTGCAGAAGGTGCCAAGGGAGGAGGAGGAAGGGGAGGCTGGCAGCCCCCACTATGGCCCAGACACACCACAGCTCTTGCCTGTGGGCCGTTGGGAGGGGGCTTGGCACGGGGCGCATCCTCAGCTGCCTGCCTCTTCAGCTTCTCTTTGCTTGTCCTCTTCTGGCTCTTTCCCCTCTGCTGCCACTTCTGCAGGACCCCAAAGAGTAGAGTGAGATGGGAGCAGCTCCCAGCACCATGCAACAGTCCCCTCCCAACAGATGAGCAGAAAATTCTTTTAAAATGCTTATCGAGTTTAACCGAGTAACAGAATTCATGAGGAACTCCCCTCGTCATTGTTTGTGGCAATGATAGCAATAAATGGTGTGAGCAGTCTGGCTGTATAAGCTTAGAGCCTGACATGGTATAGGCCATGCTCAGTGTAAGTGCAGAAGTAGACAGCAGTCTAGCAAAACAGTGCTGTGCCTGCAGCATGTAACTAAAGCAGGGCACTGGTAGCTATAAACACAGAAAGTTATTGGGTAATAACAGGACGCACACTGGCATCAACAACCTCACGTGTTATTAGTAGTTTGACCAATAATCTATAATAGTACGATGTGTGGTCATTTGTGGGGAACCAATGAAGCTATGCCAATGATGCTCTCCGAGTCTATATAGGCTGTAAAGATTCCCTTAATATGCACTATACTCGCACAGCACTCGTACAATAAAGGAACGATACTAGAACAATACTAGATCATACTAGTTGTCTGTATTGACTCCATTCTCCTTTGCCGACATCTGGCAAGCGAACTTGTGATGGGATGCTCAGACTACGATGCTGCTCGACTCATCATAAGAGGTATGCTTCGAGAGATACGAAAAGCTGGTCGAACCAGCACTGCCCCGGTGCTGAAAAGATAAGCAGCGCACGCTCAGCAAAGGAAGCAAATCTCACCAGGATCAGGTGAGGGACCAGGCAGGGTACAGGGTAGCACTCAGCAAAGAGGAGGCTGTGCTAAACGCCCTCCAAACTATCCTCTCCATTAGAGGTATTACTTACCATTCTGGGATTTTAAAAAGGGCTATTAGCCTGGGCCCAGGATCATGATTTTATCCCCACAGCAACCAAAGCTTTCACTTCCAAAGCATGGGACAAAATTGGAGCCCAGCTGCGGGATGAGGTGTCTAAAGGCTCAAAAAGAAGCTTTTCGCTATAGCGCCTTGTGGCGCATTGTCACATACACTGCAGAAAACTCTACTCTTGATTCAGCTGCTGCAGCCTTTGTTCTAACCGAGATGGAAAAGGGAGATTCGGAAGGCTCTGCACCCTCCGCCCTCCCCTCCTCTCCCTGCACATCGTCTGCTGCTCCGTCAGCATCCTCATCACAAGCTCAATTGCCCGCTATCCCTCCTTCTACTCGATTTGCGGCTCTCTTGTTACCGTTCTTTTCCACGAAAAAGTCTCCTGCTGCTACGTCAGGAGCGGCAGAAGTGAATCCTGCTCTGACTGAGAACCCAGCGCATGGCTGAAGAGAGAGGAGGCAGCGCCGAGGAGCTCAGCTCAGCCTTCTCACTGACAGGGGGGGAGGGGGGGGGGGGGGCGAATAAAACTGCCAGGTGGAGAGGGTGGTTACTGAAAGATGGTTACTACTAGAGCGAAGGCTAATAGTGGCCGAACTAAAAGAAGAGGTGGAAAGGCCAAGAGCTAGAAGAGACAGCGAAAGGAAAATTGACTATTCTGGCAACAATAAGAAGGAAGAGCCTGGTCCCCTGTGACCACCCCAGGAGTCCTTGGACTCCTCCTGGGCATCCTGGGAGTCCATGATCGTCTGCAGCTCTGGGTCGTGGCACTCTTCCATGAGCCCAGAACTTTTGCCATCAACTTTAATCAGCCTTGGAAGGGAAACCCAGAACTTCTCAGTGGATTCAAGTCTCAGACTGGCAGCTTTGGCTTCTTCCTCACCAGCCGTTTCTGATTCTGTCTCGGGGTAAGTGCCAGCAGTCCCAGACAGCCCTGCAAGAAGGTCTCCCCTCAGTCTGCTTTTCCCCGAGCTCGACAGCCCCAGTTGCCTCAGCCCTCCCCGCCTGAAGGATTCTGTCCCTCCCCGGGCAGCAGCGGGCTGTGGCCGGTGCCCGAGCTTCCCTCAGGCGTTTCTGCGTAACGGCTGTGGAGACGGCCGCGAGCCGCCCGCCAACGGCAGCGACCGCAGCCTGGAGAGCCGCGCGGCTCCCCCCGCAGCTTCGCGCGCCCGGCGCCGGCGCAGAGCTGCCTGGGGGAACACCTGGCTGGGGGCCGCCTGGCTACAAAGCAGCTTGCCAGAGGAGGCCTTGGTGGGCACAAAGCTATGCCGGAGAGATCCTCTGCTTGGTGCCATCAGGGCGTCGGTAGACCCCACTTTGTGATACCGTGGGCAAGACGGAGCTCCCATTTTCTAGCCGGGCAGGCAGAGCCCCCTCTGTGGGTGACACTGTGGGGTAGACCAAGCCCCCCTCCCTGACATCCTTGGGCATCGTGCTCCCTGCCCTTTGAAGAGTCCCCAGGATGCCCAAGCCTGCAGAACGTGGGTGCCATCAGCTGCCACCCCTCATTTCCAGAGGGACTCCCAAATGCTTCCCCAGCCCCTGGCATCTCTCCTGTATTGGCCAGGGAAGGGCCTGGGAGGATGCCAGGTGTCACCATGGAAACTGCCTGCCCCAGGACATCGCCATGCACACAGAACTAAGAAAGTTCTGGTGTCTCCTATCTATGCAAAGGTTATCTATGTAATCCTGCCCTCCTTAAGGTCCTTCAGGGAGTTCCTTATCAACTCTGTTACTCTGTTAAACTCGATAAGAATTTAAAAAGAATTTTCTGCTCCTCGGTGGGGGAGAGGACTGTTGCATGGTGCTAGGAGCTGCTTCCATCTCACACTGCTCTTTGGGGTCCTGCAGAAGTGGCAGAAGAGAGGAAAGAGCCAGAAGAGGACAAGAAAAGAGAAGCTGAAGAGGCAGGCAGCTGAGAATGGCAGCAAGCTTGGCAGTGGGGGCAGTGGCCAACAGCCAAGAGCAGCGATGTGCCACAGCCATGGTGGGGGCTGCCAGCCGCCCCTTTGTCCTCCTTCTCCCTCGGTACCTTCTGCGCCTGTGAATCTCCTGGAAGGCCAAATACAGATTGTCGTGGAGGTGAGTGCTGGGGAGTATGCCCCGGACCCTTCCCCAGATTCTCAACTCCCTTCCGTGCCCCTGTCCCCAGTGTTTGAGGAAGGGCTGCTGCCAGCAGCGCATCCCCAGTTGCCAGGATGTAACAAGCTCTGTTGTAGTTCCTCTTCTGTAGTTCAAGCCCGTCATCAATAAGGAGGAAGAGCCTGGTCCCCTGTGACCACCCCCAGGCCTCCTTGGACTCCCCCTGTAAGTCCTGTGATTCAAGCCTGGTGTGAAGGAGGAGGCTGGTCCCCCGTTACCACCTCCAGGCCTCCTTAGACTTCTCCTGTGAATGCTGAGAATGCCCCCAGTGCCAAGGACGTGGAAGATAGAAGTTATTGAGCTGTTTGAAATACTAAAAATATAAAAAGACTCAAAAGCTGTTACTCACCATTATGATGTGTATAAAATAATTTTATATGAAATATCGTTTTTATTGTAGATATTATTCCTCATTCTCATTATAATTAAGTAATGCTGCAAAGTGATGACTGAAGTGCAGTGTTGACAAAACATCCGCGAGTGAATCTCTGAATGTGTCAATGAAGGATGTGGAAGATAGAAGCTACTGAACTGATTGAAATAATAAACAACTGTTATTCAAAATTTTAAGATGATAATACAAAGATCTGTTGCAGTGTGCTTTTGAGCAGATCTTCTTAGGCCTTATCTGTGCTGCATCTACATGGAGATGTATGTTAGGACATTAAATGAAACGGTACATGAATGATCTGAAAATCTCATTCTAGCAAACCCCTGTAAAATCTTGTAGTTTCTACTGGAAACTCACAAAGCATCAATAGCATGCTGGAGTCTAACAAAGAGTCATTACATCTGGATAATTATACTGCTCTTCATTGTCTTAAAATAAAATCTCTGCTATGTTTTTCCATAAGTAACACTCAAAATCCTGTAGCCTGTTGTAAACTGTAACTGTTTTTTTCTTGTGGCTTGACTTCACTTGCTCCTCAGGCTAAGCTGTAAATTCTTGGGACACCCTGTTTGCATGGTGTCCCAGGAGAAGGTCTCAGCCCTTAGTACCATGTTCCAGAAACAACAAAACCCTCTTCTTATATCATTCTTCCTCTGGCTCTATGGTACATTTCAATTTCTCAAAATACGTTTTACAATTACAAGCATATACTCCAGTTATGACTTGGATATTCATTAATACCATCGGCATTTAAAATCATTGTTTGGTTCAATCTGTTGTGGAAGAAGCACAATTTCAGTGACTGGCGACAAGAGTCATGAAATGTTGTAGGTCCTGGGAAAACCACAATGATGATTCATTCTCACTTCATGCCCATTGGCTTCCCTCAGACATCCCTCACTTCCCCACCCTATGTCCTAGCCCTTCCAGTCACCAGAGGCTCCTTCGGCTTGCTGGATTGCAGCAGAAAAACTGTCCTGGCTACTGTGACTGCAGCAGCTCCTACAGGTTGCTTTCATTAGCTGACAATACTTATCTGCTTCTAGTGGCAAGGATTCGCTTTGTAGGGATATGGTTGTATTGAGGCAGCACATTTGGAGAAGCTGCAATAAACCAAAAGCCTGTGTTTCCTCAGCAAGAAGAAACAGAAGGGAAAAGTGGCCGCATAACACAAAACCATGAAATTGTCTTGAGACTTTATACATCTGTGCACAGAAAATAATCATACAACCAGTGCATAGGGATAATAAAAAATACTACTTGGATATGCACGCACGCCAGATCATAAGTCACCGACAAGGTGATAGTTTCCCAGAAGCCCTGCTTCTGGAACACACGCTGTGGCAGAAAATTCCTCTGTATCCCTTACGGGCCTGATCTGTGTGTAATAAAATGTATTTCATAAGTGCAGAGCTCTGATTGCAGAGCTCTGAGCTACCTTGAGGCTGTTTTATAGGCCCAGGTCATTTGTGACTACACAAACCTGCACTGCTGGTGATCTTTCAGTGCTGTACATAGTTGTACCTCTTTTTTAAGAATATTATCATCTTGCTAGCAGAGAATGAGACCAAATGTTGTGGGAGAAGGACATCTAGTGATCTGATAGGTACTTACATGCTGATCTATTCCCTCAGCTGAGACAGGATTTCTTTAAGATTAGTGAAGAGTGGGGCAGGTACGTAGCTTACTCTGCTGTGAAGGAGTAGTCTTGGGGGTTTGCTAAGAAAACACCCAAAACAACAGCAGCGGTAATTCTCAAATTGAGGTATTTGAAATTAAATGTTGCATAGGTCTAGTGGTTATTGCTACACTTCTCAGCTACATCTATGCCACCTCCCCACATGTATTTTACTGACATCTGTGACCACTTGCAGAGTAGCCATTAAAATCCTGATACATTTAATCCCCCAAATTTCTAACCAAACTGCACAACTGCTCATTGTAGCAACACCTCTGAAATACAGTGATAGGGGTTTCTGAAGTCTTTTTAAAAACTTCCTTTTAAAATCTTCTTCTGGAAGTACGATTTACTACCTCTCAGACCAATGACAATTAAAGTAGTTATACAGCATTGTAACTCCTCTGAAGTAGGTTTTATAAAGAGAAACAAAAAATTTGATCTACAACCCCCACCCCCAGATAAATATAGTAATGAGTCACGATACACAATATTTACTGTTCTTGAAATGCATATTACTTGGAGACAAAGATGCCAGACATCAATAATATAAAATGAAAATCCATAACAAAGACATGTGAAACCATTAACATCTCTTTTTAGGCCATTTTCAGAGAACAAAGTTACATAAAACAGATGTCAAAATATTAAAATGACTTAAGGCAAAAAGAATTAAGGGAAATGGTCAACTTGTTGACCACTGGCAACAAAACATTTACTAAAAAATGTTGGTTTAAAAAGGACCTTAATATTTTTGTAGCCATAGAGGATCTAAAAAGACCTTCATTTGCTTATAGATACTTGTCTGCTGTTTTTTAGTGCAGGGTTAAAACTAACTGCACTAGTAAACCTGTAGGTGCACTGTGAACACACTTTCCCCCCCCTCCTGTACTAGCACCTGTCAGCCTGACCTCAGTGCCAGGCAAGATTATGGAACAGGTCATCTTGAGTGCAATCACAGAGCAGTTACAGGATAGCCAAGGGATCAGGTCCAGTGTCCTGGAAGAGCCATTAACAAGACAGCTACATCTGTTTTGAGCCACTGCCCCTCTCCCCTCCCTCTCTGTTACAGAGTCCGGATTGAGGTCGAGGAGCCTAATAGGCAGGCGCTGCTAAGGCTGCCTGGAGGGGAGTGAAGGCTGAACCCGATCCCCGAGCCTCACGTTTCAGAGAGGCGACTGCACGTGTCAGAAGCCGTGAGAGAAGGCGTGTGAAGTTCACTCGCTACATAGACATTTTGAATTGATTGGCGGGATTTGAATGGTTAATGTGCCACTGGGCCGTTCAGTTTCCGAAAAGGGAACTTGTAGGGGAAGACCTCCTATACTTGTTGCTCGTTACACTCATAGCTTGCATGCTCGTTACTCTCTCACCTCTCTCCCCAGTTTGTTAATGGAATTCAAGGCAGCGACAAGCACCCTACTTGCTCCTATCTCCAGAGCAATTAGCTTCTTTGCTTTTAGCTGTGTAGTGCTTGAGTTGGGCCTTCACTGCAGCAGCTGCCCGCTCATTTCCTCTAAATTTGTGGATACTGCCCTTTGGACTATAACCACGAACTCAAACCATCTCCTCATACAGCAAAGGTTTTGGTAGTTAGCAGCTCGGCGGGTCGTGAGTAAACACGCTGTTTCACCTGGTTATTTCTGAGGTTTATAGCTTGTTACCTCTTAGTTAGCTCCGTTGTGAACTCCATGGTGGTTCGTCTGCGCCACCCGAGGCAGTATTGCTGTTGGTTTCGCACGCATAGGGAGATTCCAGTTTGTTCCTCTGTATTCCAAGTTCTGATTGTTCTAGACTGTTGCTCTACTGTTTACTAGCCTTCTACTGTGTGTGAGCAACCTGTCATCGACCGGGCAAACGAACCTGAATAAAATTGGCTCGGGGAAACAATTTTTGATATTTAATAAAGAATATTCATATTTTATCATGTTTCTGGCCAATAAATTTATATAAGTACAACAGCATCTTCTCACTTTCCCGTCAAATACTTATATTCCTCAGAAGGTCAGATTTTTTCTGGGCAGGTAACAGCAGATGATAGCCGATAATAGCACAAAGCAGTACTCAAGGCAGTTATTTTAATTTCACTGGCTTCCTCATTATGGAAGTAATCCTAACTACTGCAATCTCCTCTGTAATACCACTGCGCTCTCTGCTGAAATGTGCTGCTGAGTGCCCCTTCCTCCCCTCTTTCCGCCCCCCCTCCCCCGCAAGAGCTTTGAGGCTCTGAAGGCTCTGACTGAAAGCCCAGAGCAGGTTTGAGGAAAGGCAAGCACCAGCAGGTCTGAGCTGCACAGGAGAGCAAGAAGTTTGTTATGACACCCAGGCAGTACCAATGACTAAATTTGTGAATCAGTTTGCATTGTCTACGTTTATCATGACAATATAACAAATCAGCTTTTCCATGAGAACACAGGGAAACAGCTAACTTTGGAGTGTGTGGGCAGCAGAGTGAATAAATATGAAGTAGTTCGATTTTCAACATGCTATTTATCTAATGTTTCACTGCTCTTCATTATTGCCTTTATATTCAGAAATTTTCTATTTTCACTAACAGTAGGATTTTAACTGTAAGAGAAAAACGTGTACTTTATTCCAGGCGAAATATTGGTAAAGAATTAGGAAATAAAAGTTCAGTGTAAATAAAGTTAGTTAAAAAGGAAAAGCCTTCTTTCTCTTGTGGCCAAGCTATCAGCCCATGGCTGGACAGGAGCACACTGTGTTGGGTTAGGAACTGGCTGGAGGGCTGAGCCCAGAGAGTGGTGGTGAATGGTGCCACATCCAGCTGGCAGCCAGTCAGTAGTGGTGTGCCCCAAGGATCAGTGCTGGGCCCCATGCTCTTTAACATCTTTATTGATGATCTGGATGAGGGCATTGAGTCCATCATCAGTAAATTTGCTGACGACACCAAGCTGGGGGCAGGAGTTGATCTGCTGGAGGGTAGAGAGGCTCTGCAGAAGGACCTTGACAGGCTGGGCAGATGGGCAGAGTCCAACAGCATGAGACTGAACACATCCAAGTGCCGGGTTCTGCACATTGGCCACAACAACCCCATACAGAGCTACAGCCTGGGGTCAGAGTGGCTGGAGAGCAGCCAGGCAGAGAGGGACCTGGGGGTACTGGTCAATGGTAGGCTGAACATGAGCCTGCAGTGTGCCCAGGCAGCCAAGAGGGCCAATGGCATCTTGGCCTTCATCAGGAACAGTGTGGCCAGCAGGAGTAGGGAGGTCATTCTGCCCCTGTACACTGCACTGGTTAGGCCACACCTTGAGTACTGTGTCCAGTTCTGGGCCCCTCAGTTTAGAAAGGATGTTGACTTGCTGGAACGTGTCCAGAGAAGGGCAAGGAAGTTGGGGAGGGGTTTGGAACACAAGCCCTAAGAGGAGAGGCTGAGGGAGCTGGGATTGCTTAGCCTGGAGAAGAGGAGACTCAGGGGTGACCTTTTTGCTCTCTACAATTACCTTAAGGGAGGTTGTAGACAGGCAGAGGTTGGTCTCTTCTCCCAGGCAACCAGCTCTAGAACAAGAGGACACAGTCTTAGGCTGTGCCAGAGGAGGTTTAGGCTGGATGTTAGGAAGAAGTTGGACACAGAGAGAGTGATTGCCCATTGGAATGGGCTGCCCGGGGAGGTGGTGGAGTCACCATCATCATTGGAGATGTTCAGGAGGAGACTTGATAGGGAGCTTGCTTGCGTGGTTTAGTTGATTAGGTGGGTTGGGTGATAGGCTGGATGCCATGATCTTGGAGGTCTCTTCCAACCTGGTCTATTCTATTCTATTCTACTTTATTCTATTGTAGGGCCCAAAGCAAGTATCTGAAGTAATTCCTAAGGAATTTGGTTGATTTCTGTTGTCATATTCCCTCAGTTATTAATACATGCTTCCAAAGCATATGACCATTTTATATAGAGAGAAAATGACTTAATCTTCTTTCATTTTAGCCAACATAACCCAATGAAGCTGGCAGCAGCAAGAATACTGTGTAACTTTTTAAGGAAAAAAAAGCTGGGTGCCTTTTAGCCTTATTAGCATAAGTAATTTTTAAACTCCATTGATGACTAAATTAAAATTCCAGATTTCCTGGCACATGAACAATTTCTTTCAGGGAGTAGGGAATTTTCTTTGCCAAGCGGAAAATTTTCATTCCAAAGTTTGCTAAACAAAATTGGCATTGACGTTGCTGTAATTACTAGAGTCAAGCTTCTGATTCTTAATATTATCAACCTGACAGATTTATTTCTTCTCAAAAAACAAAAACAAAAAAAACCCAAAACCCCGAAACCAACCCAAAACCCCAACCCACCAAAACACAAACCGCTTCTCAGAATAAAAACATATATCTTCCTTCTATTTTCTGATTCTGAAAACTACCCGGTGCACGGAGACCAAGTCCCCTCCCTAACATCCTTGGGCATCGTGCTCCCTGCCCTTTGAAGAGCCCCCAGGGTGCCCAGGCCTGCAGAACGTGGGCACCATCAGCTGCCACCCCTCATTTCCAGAGGGACTCCCCAGTGGCTCCCGAGCCCCTGGCATGTCTCCTGTACTGGCCAGGGAAGGGCCTGGGAGGATGGCAGGTGTTGCCATGGAAACTGCCTGCCCCAGGACATCGCCATGGACACTGCACACAAACACCCCTGCACCCCCAAACCACTGTGACATCACAGTGGAGCCTCTGCCGGTGAGGTGCTAAAAGGGGGTGGAGGCTGGGGGGCAGCAGGCAGTCGGCAGTGGCAGCGCAGTCTGCAGCCTTAGCCCCTGCCATCTCCCAGTGGTGTTGGGATCCTGTCTCTAGGACCCAGAGGAAACTGGGAACACGAGTTGTGGCCTGTTCTGGTCATTTGGTTTGCTGCGACTTCACCAGAGCCAGGACAATGGAACTGGTTCTGCTGGTCGCTCTGCATGTTTTCTTTGTCGTTGTGGTGAAGATGAGCCTGGAGGTAGGTGACCGATGACCAGGAGCGGGTGAGGGTGTTGGAGGGGAATGTTGCGTGGTGCTGGGAGCTGCTCGCATCTCACCTTGCTCTTTGGGGTCCTGCAGACGTGGCAGCAGAGGGGGAAGAGCCAGAAGAGGACAAGGAAGGAGAAGCTGAAGAGGGGGGTGGCTGAGAATGCCCCCAGTGCCAAGCTCCCTGCCAATGGCCAACAGCCAAGAGCAGCGGTGCGCCAGAGCCATGGTGAGGGCTGCCAGCCGCCCCTTGCTCCTCCTCCCCCCTCGGCACCTTCTTCTGTGCCTTTGAGGAGAACCTCCCGGAAGGCCAAACACACACAGTACAGGAGGTGAGTGCTGGGGAGAGACCCCCATAATCTTCCCCAGACCCTCAACTCCCTTCCCTGCCCCTTTCCACACTGCTTGAGGAAGGGCTGCTGCCAGCAGCTCATCCCGAGTTGCCAGGATGTAACAAGCTCTGCTGTGGTTCCTCTTCTGTGGTTCAAGCCCAGCGTCAATTAGGAGGAAGAGCCTGGTCCCCCGTGACCATCCCCTGGCCTCTTTGTCCTCCTCCCATGAGTCCTGTTATATAAGCCCGTCGACAATAAGGAGGAAGAGCCTGGTCCCCACTGAACATCCCCTGGCCTCAGAGTCCTCTGAATCATCCCCAAGTTCAGAGGATCTGGCTGATGCTGTGGAGCCAGTGGAGCAGCAACCATTCAAGCCACAGGGCAATCTGGAGATGCTGGACGATGTCCTCAACCTCACCCAAGCCATTGACACAAAAAAGGCATTGACTGTACAGCTCCAAGAGCTGCTGCAGGTGTGCCTGAGCAAGTGGAAAGAGGCTGAGAGGAGGAGGATTGAGGCTATGAGAGTCTCCAGCAACACCTTCCTCCTGGCCAAGAGGAAGCTGCTGTTTCGGAACCTGAGGCTGCTGCAGGAGGAGGACTCAGAAAGCCAAACTGTGTGCAGAGAGCATCAGCATGAGGTCTGTCAGCCATGCAAGAAAGTAGGGCAATGGCTACGGAAGACAAAGGCTGCCATTTCCTCGTTCATGAGGAAAGGTTCCAGACGCCATTTCCAAAGCCAGGCCTCCCAGACTGTTGAAGAGCCAGAGAGGCAAGTGGATGAGACCGATGGCCACCTGGAGATGCTGCTGGACCAGCTCCTGGAGCTCACCCTGGCCATCCGGAAAACAAAGATGGAGACTAAGCAACTCATAAAGCAGCTGCAGGTGGGCCTGACCAAGTGGCAAGAGGCTGAGAGGCTCCAAAGGATTCTCCTCCAGCTGACCATGAAGCAGCAGCAGTTTCAGCATCTGAGGCTGCTGCTGCAGGAGGACTCAGCAAGCCCAGCTTGGTAGTGGGACTGTGCCTGGGAGGCCCAGCAGCAGCCAAGGCAAGCTTGGGCGGTGCCTACTTCACCTATATCAGTGCATGAGAACTGCTGCAGCTGATGCCTTTCCTAACTCCCTGGCATTGCCAAGCCCCCTGCTGTGTTGCGGGTTCCCCTAGCAGCTAGGACACCTGGGACCAGGAACTTCCTGGGGCACCTATCTTCATCAATGATGCAAACAGTGGGATTGAGTGCTGCACCCTCAGCAAATTTGCTGATGACATCGAGTTGAGTGCTACGGTCAAGAAGCCACTGGCAGCCTTAGCCCCTGCCATCTCCCAGCAGTGCTGAGATCCTCTCACTGGGACCCAGAGAACGAACCGGGAACTCGAGTTGTGGCCTTTCTTGGTTTGCTGCAGCCCCACCAGAGCTGGGACAATGGAAGAGATTCTGATGGTTGCTCTGCACATATTCCTCTTCTGTGTGGGGATGAGCCTTCAGGTAGGTGACCACTGCATGTTATGGGGTAAGGGGGTGGGCGGGAATATTGCGTGGTGCTGGGAGCTGCTCTCATCTCACTCTGCTCATCAGAAGAGGTTCTAATGGTTGCTCTGCACGTATTCCTCTTCTGTGTGGGGATGAGCCTACAGGTAGGTGACCACTGTACGTTATGGGGTAAAGGGGTGGGGGGGGAATATTTTGTGGTGCTGGGCGCTGCTCCTATCTCACTCTGCTCTTTGGGGTCCTGCAGAAGTGGCAGCAAATGGGAAAGAGCCAGAAGAGGACAAGCAAAGAGAAGCTGAAGAGGCAGGCGGCTGCGGATGCCCCCAGTGCCAAGCCCCCTCCCAGTGGCCCACAGGCAAGAGCTGTGGTGTGCCTGGGCCATGGTGGGGGCTGCCAGCCGCCCATTCCTCCTCCCCCCTCAGCACCTTCTTCTGCGCCTGTGAGATGAACCTTCCAGAAGGCCAAATGCAGATCATCAGGGGGGTGAGTGCTGGGGAGAGAGCCCCAGACCCTTCCCCAGACTCTCAGCCCCTTCCCTGCCCCTGTCCCCAATGCTTGAGGAAGGGCTGCTGCCAGCAGCTCATCCCAAGTTGCCAGGATGTAACAAGCTCTGATCTGTTTCCTCTTCTGCAGTACAAGCCTGGCAACAATAAGGTGGAGGAGCCTGGTCCCCCGAGACCACCCCCTGGCCTCCTTGTACTCCTCCTGTGAGCCCTGTGAGTCATCTTCAAGTTCAGATGCTCTGGCTTTAAAATATACCAACGCCAGTCCTCCAAGGATGCTGTGGAGCTGGGGGGGCTACCATGCATTCAAGCCAGAGAGCCCTCTGGAGATGCTGCGCCACGTCCTCGACCTCACCCAAGCCATTGACACAAAAAAGGCATTGACTGTGCAGCTCCAAGAGCTGCTGCAGGTGTGCCTGAGCAAGTGGAAAGAGGCTGAGAGGAGGAGGATTGAGGCTATGGCAGTCTCCAGCAACACCTTCCTCCTGGCCAAGAGGAAGCTGCTGGTTGAAAACCAGAGAACAAACTGGGAAGTCGAGTTGTGCCCTTTCTGGGTTTGCTGCAGCCCCACCAGAGAGGGAGTCAAATGGTACCCCGAAGACTCGATGGATATTACAAACCAGTATAATTGGTCACACCTGCTGGCAAAACTTACAAGGGAAGAATCCAGTAGGGAACTCAGTCTGTGAAGGAGGCTATGAATGGAATAAAACATTATCAAATTGGACCTCATGGGGAAATCCTGGGACAGTGCCTGAAGAAGGGAGGAAGTGGACATCTGGTGTAGATCAATTTCAAATGGATGGCCAGCACCAGCCGGATACTATTGGATTTGTGGTAAATTGGCATATGGCTGGTTACCTGAGGACTGGACAGGGTCTTGTGTGTTGGGATCTATAAGACCCAGTTTCTTCCTCTTACCTATCGCTCAGGGGGGAAGATTAGGTGTGCAGCTGTACACAGAAACCGATGACTTACGAAGAATTAGGAGAGATCTACAAATAGGGAACTGGGAAGAAAACGAGTGGCCTCCAGAAAGAAGAATAGCTTATTATGACCCAGCCACCTGGTCAGAAGATGGATCCTGGGGTTACCACACTCCTATCTATATGCTTAACAGAATTAGAAGATTGCAAGCTGTAGTAGAAATCATAGTGAACAAAACAGGTGATGCTTTGAGCTTATTAGCCAAACAGGATACTAAGAGACAGACTGCAATATATCAAAACCGATTGGCTTTAGATTATTTATTAGCTCAGGAAGGTGGAGTATGTGGCAAATTTAACCTTACTAATTGTTGTTTGGAAATAGACAGTGAAGGAAATGTTGTGCATGACTTAGGGAAAGATATGAAGAAGGTGGCACATGTTCCCACACAGACATGGAATGGACTAGATCTTAACAGATTTTGGGAAACCACCTTTGGAGGAGAATGGTGAAACCAATTAGGAATAGTGGTAGGGGAATTGTGTTTGGGATTGCTAATAAGTCCTTGTATGATTCCTTGTCTCACAAGATTCATTCAAACTGTGATCCAGGGAATGCAATTTACTGCTACTCCAGTAGAATAGAGATAAGAGACAACTCCTCATGGTTTTAAAAATACACAACCAAAAGCCAGAGCCAATTGCATTACAGTTCATTTTAACCAAATTAGAGGATAAGACTCGAATTAATGGTATTCAAAAGAAGATGAGGGATTGTGATGAATGGAATGATAATTCATGTCAATTAGATGATTTTGATTAAAGCAACAGCAGGAGCATGAATGATGAAACAAGGGATCAGACACTGGGAACTTACATATGTAACTAGAGTGAGATTCATTTTAGGCTTTATTATAATCAGTTGTTTATGATTAATTTGACTTTAGAGTAAGATTTGAAGTTTTATTATAATCTGTTGCATATTAATTTTATTTGTTTTAATATATGTATACTAAGGCCCTAGTGAAATGTTAGGAACCAAGAGTTAACAGTTGAAATATTATGAAACAATAAGTTGTTCAAGGATGAGAAAGGAAGAGAGATTGCTACAGAAGATGTGAACACAAGAGACAAGTGTGAGAATCATAAGAACCTATGTGAAAACCCATCCCTGGGAAGGACGTTGATTGTAACAACAGAGCTACAAAGATAGAATCACAAGGACTCAGCACACAACCCACCAGCTGTGCTGACCAGAAGATTTCATCATTGAAAGACCACCAGAAGGACACCAGAAGAGCCCCCAGGGAATACGTAGTATAAATGGAGTCTTATTAAACAAATTTTCTTCTCTGTTATGTGCCAAAATGACAAGCATGGACACAGATTTCACATTCTCTGGATTGCCATGGTAGCAAAAATTCTAATCAAGTATGATAGAACCTTTGGGATAACAAAAAAATTAGTTTCATATTATAGAACTACTTTGTGTAATTCATGAACTACCTTGCTGAGAACTTGTAGACTGTATCTCATTTTAGTTGGAATGAGAAAGTGAAGAAAGGTACTGGGATTTTTAACAGGGATGTAACTGGGATCCTAGTAGCAGTTAAATGTTGCACTGATCTTCTCCCAGGTCTTTTGTTACTTTAATTGTTGTTAGAGTTGTGTATTTGTCTTACCAGTTATCATGCACTCACCTCCAGATTACCTGAGGATGCTGTAGCATCCTTTTTTTTTTGGTCTCACCTGAGAGCATGGAGACGTAGTTATTTCTGCTGAGCCAACAGGCTGATACACTTAGCTGTGTTGAGAGTACAAAATTGCCTGTTCTGAGTGAGAGGCAATGAGTGGACAGAAGTAAAGCCATTTCTTACATGAGCAATCAGCCTCAGGAGGAACAAGACTGATGGCTGGTATTAACAGCAAAGACAAACCTAAGGCAGGGTGCCAAGTATTGTACAACTCTCATGACATACATTCAGTATCCCTGTCCCAAAGGCCATACAAGAGCTCGTATATGTTGCTGGGCTGTGGGCAGATTGGTGCAGCTCTTCCATGGCTACACATCCCCAGTAGGCAGAGGTTTTGTATAGGTAAGATTTTGTCTTTGTTTGCTTGCCTTGTCCTGCAAAAGCAGTCCAGAAGTCGACGGTAATTTCAGGCTGGGAGACATCTAACATGGAACAGAGAGAGATTGAGGATAAACTGGTAAAAGAACTGAAATCATCCCAAGTTTAGTTACATCACAGGCTAGGCAGAAGTGTTGTATTTGCCATGGGTTCGTTGTTTAGGTGGTGTTGCATTGGTTGATGGGTTGGACGCGATGATCTTGAAGGTCTCTTCCAACCTGGTTTATTCTATGTATGTATTCTATGTATGTATTCTATGTATGTATTCCTTCAATAGCAGGTGTACACATTAAACAGCTTAATTTAGTAGGGGGCTATTCAAGATCTTAGGTGGTAGTTGCTGTTTGTTTGGGAACACTCAGGGAGAGTGAAGAGCCCTATTTATTTATTATTAAATGTTCACTTTATCTGGTTCTAAGGTCTAACCTGTCCCTGAAAGCCTGGTACTATATGATTTCCTTTTACTTGCCTCCTGTTCACGAACTATACTTGGATGATGAAACCCCAAACAGGTCTTTGTTGTCAGCCATGACTAACCCGCTAATGGCTTCCATGCTGAGTGCTGAACTATGACAAACTTCTGTGTTCACAACCAAGCTACAGGATAAACAAGCCTATGGAACACCCCGTAAGTGAAAAAGAAGAACCCAACACCGAAAGAATCCACCTCTCTCACTGCTTGGAACCCTTCTCAAAGCAGAAAAAGCCTGAAATATGCAGTGGGGGTACCCATCACACAGACACGCGTCTACTCCTAAGGGAGGTGGCAGGCATTACCTCATGAACTACAGTCTATATTGAAAAGACTTTGCTCTTCAGAAAAATAGAAGAGTGTTAAATGAAAATAATATGTAGAGAACATCTACAAGAAATGGTTAAGATAATCCATAGGACATTGGAATAAACTGCCAAAGGAGGTGGTGAATTCCCCTGCATTAGACAGTTTCAAGGCCCAGCTTGTCAGGTTGCTGGGGCATCTCATTTAAACTATAATCTTACCCTGAAAGGTTGGACGAGATGATCCCTGAGGTTCCTTCCAACTTGGTATTTTATGAATCTGTGAATGGTATCTTTATATAACAGTATTTCAGTAAGCCCTGATCATGAACAAGCCACTTCCATCAGTGCAATAAAAACAAAAAAAGAAACAAACATTTAAAAAAAATCACACTATTCCCATGCAGTCACTCTGAGAAACTTCCCAGGAGTTGAAGGCGACAAATGCTTGCAAATATTTCCCCCACAATTGAAGGAGTGTAATCTCACTGTGCTTATAAAGTGAGGGTGAACTAATTCTTAGGACTCGGATACATAAGTGGAGAATACATAGAATACATAGAATAAACCAGGTTGGAAGAGACCTTCAAGATCACCGCGTCCAACCCATCAACCAATCAAACACCACCCAAACAGCTAACCCACGGCACCAAGCACCCCATCAAGTCTCCTCCTGAAAACCTCCAGTGATGGCGACTCCACCACCTCCCCAGGCAGCCCATTCCAATGTGCAATCACTCTTTCTGTATAGAACTTTTTCCTAACATCTAGCCTGAACCTCCCCTGGCGCAGCCTGAGACTGTGTCCTCTTGTTCTGGTACTGGCTGCCTGGGAGAAGAGACCAACATCCGTCTGTCTACAACCTCCCTTCAGGTAGTTGTAGAGAGTAATAAGGTCACCCCTCAGTCTCCTCTTCTCCAGGCTAAGCAACCCCAGCTTCCTCAGCCTCTCCTCGTAGGGCTTGTGTTCCAAACCCCTCACCAACTTTGTTGCTCTTCTCTGGACTCGTTCCAGCAAGTCAACATCCTTCCTAAACTGAGGGGCCCAGAACTGGACACAGTACTCAAGGTGCGGCCTAACCAGTGCAGTGTACAGGGGCAGAATGACCTCCCTGCTCCTGCTGGTCACAGTGTTCCTGATGCAGGCCAGGATGCCATTGGCCCTCTTAGCTGCCTGGGCACACTGCAGGCTCATGTTCAGTCTACCATCAACCAGCACCCCCAGGTCCCTCTCAGCCTGACTGCTCTCTAGCCACTCTGACCCTAGCTTGTAACTCTGCATGGGGTTGTTGTGGCCAACGTGCAGAACCCAGCACTTGGATGTGTTAAATCTCATGCCGTTGGATTCTGCCCATCTGCCCAGATGAAGAACTGGAATATGAATTCTACAAGAAACTATGGGCAAATGAATCAGCCCGCAAGAATTTCTGCTTTTTCTGCCTCTCAAACCTTAAACCTGGTCTGCTCTAAGTGAAAATATTTTCAGTATTGACATGCCTTTGCTTAATGTCCCAGAAGATGGCAGCAGTCCCACAGTATTGTGTGGGTATAGCTCAGTTTCCAGACTGGCTGTGGCTTTTTCACAGATGACTTTGGTGCTAGCATACAGTTTGTACTTGAATTCTTTTTCAGCACCTATTCACAAAGGGTTTTTTTGTTTCCTTTTCTGTTGTGTTTTTATTTTTTGCCTTCTCCTCCCATCCCTTTTTTGTTTGCCTTTTTAATTTTTGTTTTGTTTTATTGTTAACTTTAAAATAAAGCTAAAATGCAAATAAATAAACTTTACTGAAAGTAAATGTATTTGCATTAAAATGCCTTGTTAAAAGCCACCTGAGGCCATCTGAAAAGACTCTAGGAAGATATTAAAATATGTTCTATCTGAGACTGGAGAGCAGAAGTCTGTGCTGTCAATTCAAGCTTGAGCTAAGGTGTTTTTAAAGACAATAATATCTAAAGCTAGTCTAATTGCAGGCCAGAGGAATGAGGAAATGTAAGCATTTGAGTAAGTGTTCTCTCTGCCTGCTGCAGCATAAACTGAGGTACAGAGTAAAGCTTTTCTGTTTTCACAGCTGTGTTGCTAATTCTCCATTTCATTGGAAATCTGCTATTTGGCATTCTCTTAGACACCATGAAGTAGAATTGTAACACTGTAAAAGTATTAGCTGCTCATTGTGGAAAAAAAAAAGGTCCATCATAGTGTAGTTGCAAAGGAAAGGGAAGGTATGAAGCTTCAGGACTTGACAGCAGATGGCAACATACTTTAGAGATCACTGGTGTGGCTTGAGGTTTATCCTGACTGTAAATCCCATATGAGAGCACAAGAACACGGATGGATTCTTTCCAGCAGACACTGCTTGATGCATTTATGACCTCTTGCTTGCTGTAGGAGTTCCTAAGTTGAACATGAATTACGGACTTCAAAATACAGTGCCTGTGTGCACTTCACTGAAATTAAGCCCTGTCTGAGCATCTGCCCAGTACTTCACACATGAAAGACTTGAGTTTGATTGTGACTTTTGAATGTCACTTGACTGAAAGTACTGTTACATTAATATCTTCATCAGTATTTTTAAAGGTCAATTTCTCCCAAAGTTTCTGGGTTTGTTTTTGTTTGTTTGTTTGTTTTTTTAATCTAGGAGCCAGCAATTTGTTTCATTGTAATACATTTCTTCTACTGAACGTTAGAGTGATTTCAAGGACAACAGATGACTTGTAAAGCAGCATTTGTTAAATTACCATGGTAATATCCTAGCAAGTCCTTCCCTGACTGTTTACCCTCCTCTTTCTATATTCATTGACCTCAGTTAAGTTCCCATCATGATGAATTGAGACTACTTCAGGGGTGAGTAAGAAGGATTTAATAAAACAATAATCTCTCTTGACTTCCCCCCACCGAGGGCAAAAAGGAAAATATGTTCTCAATTTCAAATCCTTCTCCCGTACTTCATCTTCCAGGGTTAGACGGTGAGAGTGACTGGTTTAACTGGGACTTGAAACCACCTGCAATGCAAACAGATGTGGCCCTGTGGATCTGGTATGAAGAGAGCTGCTACATGTGTAAAGTGGGAGTTTAAATGACAGTAAGGGCATAGCCTCCTATTACAAAGCTGCTTAAAGAAGAAATGAGTACAACAAGACTGCAGCAAGGAAAATATTCACTTATATATTTAGAAAAAATTATGAAGGCTATACAGTAGCACAAGACTTCATAGAATTATAGAATGGTTTGGGTTGGAAGGGACCTTAAAGATAATCTAGTTCCAACTCCACCTGCCATGCTCAGAGACATGTTCCACTAGATCAAGTTGCTCAAAGCCCTGTCCAACCTGGCCTTGAACACAGATATCCACAAAAATGGACACACTTCTCTCTGGGCAACCTGTCCTAGTGCCTCACCACCCTCACAGCAAAGAATTTCTTCCTAATCGCTAATTTAAATGTACCCTCACCCACACAGTGACATGAGTACACAGGGGAGAAGGAGGCAATTCATGAAGGAAAGTCCCTTTTGACAACAGCAATGTGGATGCCTCCACATGCTGTGCCTGTTAGGTAGAGTCAAGCACAGCAGCACTGACTGAAGAGCAATGCAATGGCACAGTCACCACTACAAGCAAAGTGTTTGATACACATTTGAGGGGAAATTGCATATATATATATGTATATACATATATATATGTGGCTATTGTTAAACATAAAATTCCTCAAGTGTGGCTACAAGAATCCAGCATTGTGTTCACCCAGAAGAATCCAGCATTGTGCTCGCCTACAAGAATGCAGTGTTGTGTTCTGTAAATTGTAGCTGTTTGGTTAAAGGGTTCCACTTGTACTGCCATGGCACATGAAACTGGGGGAGGGCTGACACAGGCCTTGGGAAACTCCTGTGGGTGAAATAATCTTGCTTGCGCACACTGGTACCTTAGTGGTGTTTGCTCATCTTAAGCAATTTACTTTCTGTTTCCTCAGCTATTCCACGGAGGTTTAACAGAATCCAAAGAGAACCAAGAAGAAATAGGAGTGAATATTTTCCTAATAAAGAAACCATTTCCTCAAATTTGCAGTGAAAGAGTGTGTACTTTGTTTAAACAACTCTCTATTTATTTATTTATTTAGTTTTTTCCCTGTAAGAAAGAATATTTTAGATTAGCACTTAGCATATATTAAAATAATTACACACTTCATCTGATGGCAGCGGGAATAAAATGTCCATGCCATCTAGAACCTGTGAGTAATGTAGGATGATTTCAGCACTACTTATATTTTGTCAGTGCTAAATAGGACACACTGAATACTACAAGAGAGATGTGCAGTCTCATGACAATGGGATGTCTTGTTAGAGAGCTAGTGAGCAATATCACTCTGGAAACAAACAAACCAACCCCAAAACCTTTGGAATAGTTGAAAACAAGCTTGGCTAACTCGAGAGAGTCCAGTAGGGGGCTACAAGGATGATTAAGGGACTGGAGCACTGCCTTATGAGGAGAGACCTGGGGCTTTTTAGTCTGGAGAGAAGACTGAGAAGGGATCTAATAAATGTATGTAAATATATGAGGGTTGGGTGTCAGGCAGGAAGGGACAGCCTCTTCTCACTTGTGCCCTGGTGATACAACAAGGGCCAGTGGATGTAAACTACTGCACAGGAGGTTCCACCTCAACATGAGGAAGAACTTCACTGTGAAGGTCACGGAGCACTGGAACAGGCTCCCCAGAGAGGTTGTGGAGTTTCCTTCTCTGGAGACTTTCAAGACCTGTCTGGATGCATTTCTGTGTGACCTGCATTAGATTCTATGGTCCTGCTCTGGCAGGAGGGTTGGTCTCGATGATCTTCAGAGGTCCCTTCTGACCGCTAACGTGCTATGATCCTCCAAACTGGAGATGAAGGAGAATTCAACCCAGCCAACACAATGAAAAAGAACTACCTATAGACAAGCAAAACGTAAATATAAATGTAAAAACTGTTGTGTTATATGTGAAAAATATTATTGATGTCATGGTCTGTGCAACCCTTAAATTACAAGCCTGAAGTGTGAGGAATTAACACCAAGTCAGTGATGACTCTGTAGGTCTATTGCATTCTTTTATACATTGCATCAGTAATAAGGTGTTAATACTTTTCAAGTATCTCAACATTAATCTATCTTCCAGCAAGCAAATCTAATTACTGGCTTTTGAGAATTAGTTAGGTCCTTAAGGTATGTGTCCCTGGGGCTGTCTTGTCTCTTTGGTACTGACAGTGCCAGCTATTCTAGAAACAGTGACTACAAGCTCATCCAGTTGCATGGCAGAGGATGTTTAGCTGTACATATATGGGGTGCACTAACTTTATTTAAAATAGCTTTTACTCATAAGTAAATGGGCTTGATCTCAAATAATTTCAAAGGAGAAAGCTATTAAGTTGGTGTGACTGTCATGACAACCAAGGGGTAGCTGGGGAATGCCAGGTACAAACCCAGCAATATTCCTAACTTGGTACCTAGATAATGGTTAGACTCAATGCTCTTAAAGGTCTTTTCTTACTGAAATGATTCTATGAAACTTCAAGAGAACATGTTAAATGCTACTTTTAGTGCTCATGGACTTTGAAGCCCAAGAATTTCTAGAGCAATAGATAGCATTTGAAGTCTTACTAACTCTTCACTAACCAGCCTTAGGTGAAACCACCACAAATCATTTATTACAGATACAATCATGACATTGACAAAGTTGCCAAGTGTGGCTTCAGCAAAAGTATAGAGTCAGAAAAGTTTTGTGATAAAAATAAGTTCAGTTAATCATAAATACTTGATTACTCTATCTTGCATCATATGCAACTTTAGAATATTTTAGGATCAGTTAGATCCAACAGCAGTTATCAGCTCCCAGAGTGGAAACCCCCTACATAGCTTGACTGCTTTTATGCTGTCCTTAAAGACGTGTCCCAGATCTGGAAATAAGCTGGGGAGTCAGGGTATACCAAACCCTTTTGCTAGGCAGTCTGTAATAGCTGCCTCTGCCTGACTCTGCATTGTGACAAGTAAACCTTTTATCAAGAATTACATCCAGATCTCTTAATGGGTTTGTCTCCTGTGTTCTTTATTATATGCCATAGCTTTGGACCCATACTAACCCTCTCTAACAAGACAGCCAACTTCAGAACAACAGCATCTTGTGCTGGTTAAACCCTCCCTGCATCCCTCACCCCTGGTCACATCCCCTTTTCATTTCAGAGAAATTGAAGGCTATTGCCGTAACCACATGCCAGACCTGATTAGTGCTGTCAGGATTTCTGACGAGCTCTGCATTTCAAAATGGAATTGTATATATGTGATTATTGCAATTTCTTCACCAAAAAAAATCATAACCAATTACTGCTCCCAAATATGGGTGGCACTCACTGAAACTTAGCTGGAGAGCACAGCCCCACAGAAATACTTTATGAAAGTATTTCTATTTGTTTTGCAGAACAAATAGAAATTAAATAATGCTCAGGTATAATTCAAGTAATTCTCTGCCTTCTACCTGAAAGAAGGAGCACAGATGTGGGATGTGTTTCTGAAGAAATAATGCCTGTACCCCACAGATGAAGGTCTTTGCCTTCACATTCTTAGCACCTTTGGTCCCATGACTGCTCCAACATTGTCCTGCTTCCCATGTGTCTGAGTCCATGACAGCATGGTGGATTAGCAGAAAGGCAACTCTAAGTTTTGTGTCACCATCAAGGTGTAATTTGAACTGCCTAAAAGCCATATACTTCTTTTCTAGACCTTTGTTGTTAATCTTTATCCTAGCATCAATTACTTTCTTGCTTAAAATTGCTTTATTCCTCATGGAAAACAGAGAAACAACTGTCTCCTAGAGGTACGTACATAGGTAGACACAAACATGAAGATGATGTTTGCACAGTGTTCAGTGCACATTTATTGGCTCGTTTCTGACATACTGTGAGATTTAAGACACTTAATTACTTTTGACATCACTGTGAGTGACAGAGAGCTACACAACAATAATAGATTGTAAGTAGCAAAGATTGCTGGCTAGGCAGTGGCCCAAATGCCTGTATTACCTGTCTTGAGATTAGGTAAAAAGGAAAATGATACCTGAAGATTATTATCAAATGGTAAAAATAAGATATTTCACTTTAGGTAATATTAGAGTCCATTACCATAATTACTCCTGAAAGTTTAAAGAACAGAATATAGAAAGCACAATTCTATTGCATTATAATCCAAGAGATGCTTGCATTTTTAGTGCTGAAGAGTAGCCACAGAAAAATAAGTCAACTATATGAAAAAGTGATGAAAGCTGATTTCAAAATTTGAGTAATTTTGTGTGCACCCAGCAATTTATACCTGATATGCTAAAAGGTAGAGCTTGGCAAGGGAGAGAGCAGAAGCCTATAAAACTGGATGCTGCTCACATAAAGCATATGAGGCTGGATTTTTCTAACTTCCCCCACTCTGTAAGGAACCCTCATATGTCTCAGCTGTGTCCTGGCACCAGGTACTGTCACAGGATCTTTACATATTAGCTCCTGAGCCAGCTGAGACTGAGCTAAGTGTGTAATTGGCACCAAAAGAATGCCAAACATAGCAAACCCAGTTAAAAAAAAGGCAGCAGTTGTTCTTTCCCCCCATACCCTTTCTGTGGCCAGTGACCACAAGGCTGATGCCACACTCATCCAGCAGCTCTTCAGGAACTTTGAAGATTGGTGACATGCTCCCACAGAAGTCAGGTTTTGTCTGGGACCCTTAGTGGAGCCCAGCCTCAAGCCAAGGTTTCTCCAGCCCTGAAGGACTCAGTAAATTTCCCAGCCCCAGCCTCTTCTCTCCTCCAAAATGGGAGGGCAGGCTTGGACTCTGCCTTTACTGAGTGATTGTTTATTATTGCTGACAAAAATCTCCTGCCTCCTCAGCCTTATTTACAGTTTGACATTGTAGTTCTGCAGATTTTAGTACTTTGAGAAGATTGTCAGTATTATGAGATGGTTTGTGCAAAAGAAGAGAAAGCAGATTAATTTTGATTCAGAATCAAAACTGAAGTCGAAAGCCTCATTCAAAAGCAAGGAAGTTTGATATGACATAGTGGCTTTGTGGGGGCAGGCTGCTAGTCAAACAGTATGTACTGCACAGGCATTTCTGTTTGGGGAAAGAACTTTCTTAACAAAGAAAGAAATTTTCTTGCCAATGAAGAGGCCAAGGAGAGGCAAGAGACATCTCAGCAATGTCTTATTCTTTGCTTTCCGTTTGGAAGTTAGTTTTTTGAAGATTACTTCCTCTCAAAGGCAAAGGTTCAGCCTAGCCTAGCCTAACTCATGTACCACTACTTGAATTCAGAGTGCATTATGGTGAGAAAGCATTTGTCTATTTTTTTCTACATCAAGCATTTTTATGCACGAACTACCTGGTCTCTTTTTTGTTTGATTTCTTTAAATGGCAGCCACTCAAAGAAATTGAATAATAACTATATCACCATGTCTGTAGCTGTAAATGATGTCTAACATCTCTCTTGATAATTCTGCATTTTATTAAGAAGGATGTTGCCTCTCAAGACCTTGGGAACAGCTGAATATCCAAATAAGGACAGCTTTTTTGTTTACAAACTTTAATTAACTTTTTGTAACTATCAGTGTTAATGGAATAAATACATGTCCCTTTCCAACAAATAGCAGTGACATGGTATGTTATGTATCTGTGCAGACATAAATCTGCTCTTTATATGATGGACATTTTCTAAAAAGGCCAGTACCTTTTTTGGCTACCAAATATACACTATTAAAACCCATCGTCCAGTACAGCATTATAGATGTGAATGTGGCTGCTTTAGGAAATGTTTGCAAGCTATTAAAGTAAGTTCTAGCTGACTCACTAAGATACTAGCACCAAAGACAGTAGGAAAATGAGCATGCAAGACAGCAAATTTGGATTAAATATTTCCCAATTTATGTTCTCAATAAAAGGCAAATCCTTTTAGCCACTGTATTGCACTGTCTCTACTATGTGTAGGAAAAACGTTTTATTTCAAGAGACCTATACTTAAGTGTTCCTGCATGCAGGGTTTTGTATAGCAAATGATGGCCCTGGTTTTCTCTTCGAGAATGGGATGTGTTACAGGTCTTGCCTCTCACGGTGGTGCTCTCTAGAGCTGTCCTAAAGCTGCAAACTGATATCACTGACTCCGCTTTTGGAAGGGGCAAGGTATGATTTAGTGTTGTGTGCATGTTAATAAGAGAAGCACTCATTTATAATCTCGTTGGAAGAGAGAATATATTTCAATTAGATGAAGTTTACAGAGTACTTTTTGGTATTGTGCACTGCAAATAATTTAAAAGTGATTAGATTATGTGGCTATCTTTTTAAATTTATCTAATATTGATTTTTAGAAACTTCAATATTTCCATGTAAATCAGTTAAGAATATTGACCTTCAGTAATAACAGACCCTAGACATTACGTGAGGATGAATGTGGTGGTATCAGATAG
Organism: Dryobates pubescens; assembly: GCF_014839835.1. NCBI lineage: Eukaryota > Metazoa > Chordata > Aves > Piciformes > Picidae > Dryobates > Dryobates pubescens. The sequence goes on from NC_071620.1 coordinate 11,080,955, forward strand.
AAAGAGTTCCAGCTAGCTGTATCAGTAAAAGCACATCTTAACAATGAAGGATGCAAATCCCCTAATGGAAAGATATATAATATCATCGCTGCAGTGCATTGGAATGATACATTGTAGTCTAGATTGCTCTTGTCTTAAATATTCTGTGATTCATTATGGGTTTGATGAAATCTTTTCATTAGCTTTCATTATCATGTTGTTTGCATTTGTTTCAAAGAATGGTAAAGAACAAAATGAATAATACAATGAGTGACTGGATTGATTAAGGAATAAATCAAGTGAATTTAATACCAGAAGTGGGCTGCTTGGTTGCATGGTTTAGTTGATTAGGTGGTGTTGGATGATAGGTTGGACGTGATGATCTTGAAGGTCTCTTCCAACCTGGTCTATTCTATTCTATTCTATTCTATTCTATTCTATTCTATTCTATTCTATTCTATTCTATTCTATTCTATTCTATTCTATTCTCTAAAATCCTATCCTTATTTGAGACAAAAGCAAAGTTCTGCATTTTAAAACCAATAGAATAAATTCTACTTTCATTTATCAGGAAAAGAAGGTGCAAAAAGTGGGAGTTTAGTAGAATTATTAGGGATTTATCAGTGCTAATCAGAGTAGAATAGCTCCACACTATGTTGGAGAATGCCTACATTTACCATATTCAGTGTCTTCCTTCTACACCCTCCTATACAGCTCCAGAAGTGGCTTTAGAATGAAAATTGTCAACAGGATTTCAATGCATTGTGAACAACAAAATGTAGACCTGGAATCTGGAAACAGAAACATAGTGAAATGTGTATTTGAATTAATGATCCTAGTTGTGGTAATGAACTAGGAAAGATGAAATGGAAAGAAAATGGTCATTGCAAGTAGCAAAGAGATCAGTTTGGCTTAGTGCTTGAAGTCCAAGAAAAGCGATATGGAAAATAAAGGAGACTCTAAAAAAGGATCATATCAAACAGAGACAATGTGGACCAGAAATCTGTTTGCAACAATGTTTCTTAGTAGTCCAGCTAAAAACATGATTTCAGCTTCAAATATTGTGTGAGATTTAATTTCAATCAATAGATATATGGTTATACATCTGTATTTGTAGAAGGCTGCAGATCTGAGTGACAGGGGTAAAGAGCAATTGCTCTTTTAGAGATCACATTAACACTAACGTGCCTGCTTTTGTTTTTCTTTTCTTCTTTCACTTTGCAAAACATACACCTTGCTTGTCAAATTAACTTAAAACTTTTTTTCTCGGAGGAGAGAGTTCAGTCTTCTGTGTCTGAATCACTCTACCTTTACAATGCCTCCTACTTAACAGGTGAAAACAAACAATTGCTACAAGTTATCACATGTATTTTACAAGGCAATAGATTTTCACCTGATCTTTAAAATCAGCAGGGAATGTGCTTTAGGACAAATCTTAGAATTCAGTGCTGTGGAAAGATAAGAAAGTAGGGGATGAGGACTCCTCATTATAAAATGGTTAAAGTGTGCAGTGTAGCCTGGACAATAAACATGCCAAAGTTTTTCTGCTAGAGGTGAGCATGGTTTCAACTGCTGCCTTATGACTGGCTTTCTCATGGTGTAGGTGAAGCTGGAGGTGGGGAGAATCAGGCTGGACGTGAGGAGGAAGTTCTTCACCATGAGTGGTGAAGCCCTGGAATGGGTTGTCCAGGGAGGTGGTTGAGGCTCCATCCCTGGAGGTGTTTAAGGCTGGATGAGGCTCTGGCCAGCCTGATCTAGTGTGGGGTGTCCCTCCCCATGGCAGGGGGGTGGGAACTAGATGATCCTTGTGGTCCCTTCCAACCCTGACTGATACTATGATACTATGAAGTCTATGTCCCTGAATTCAGAGGAGACTAAGAGGTAAGAGAAAAATAAAAACATCTTTCTAGTGCCCAACTGTGGGTAAGAAGATACATGTTTGTGCATATTTCCAGTTTTCATCCTAAGAGGAGATTTCTGCTGAGCTATTCAGAACTCTCACAGAAATCTACACAGCAGAGCTGGATGTCCTTGCACATTTGCCCAATTCACAATCTATGAATGTTTTCAGATGCTCAAGGAGGAAAGTTTTGTAGGGAGTGGTGATATCTGTACTTAATCTCGGTCATACAGGTTGGAAGAAACAGAGGAAGTTTTCCAACCTGAAAAAGACATTTCCTTTCTCTGGCTTTGGTCACAACAACTCATGCACCCCTCCTCCAACTTCATCTATAGTGTGTTGTGGGTGTTTGCTTTTTTTTTTTATTGTTGACTTGACTTTTTGTTTGCTTCTTTTGTTTTGTTTTGTTTTGTTTTCCCCAGATTGAAATGATCTAATTTAAAAATCCATCTATATCCTGAGATTTATCACATGTTAAGTGCCGGGTTCTACACATTGGCCATAGCAACCCATAGCAGTGCTACAGGCTGGGGTCAGAGTGGCAGGAGAGCAGCCAGGTAGAAAGGGACCTGGGGGTAGTGGTTGATAGTAGGCTGAACATGAACCAGCAGTGTGCCCAGGCAGCCAAGAAGGCCAATGGCATCCTGGCCTGCATCAGGAACAGCGTGGCCAGCAGGAGCAGGGAGGTCATTCTACTCCTGGACTCAGCACTGGTTAGGCCACACCTTGAGTCCTGTGTCCAGTTCTGGGCCCCTCAGTTTAGGAAAGATGTTGACTTGATGGACTGTGTCCAGAGAAGGGCAACAAAGCTGGGGAGGGGTTTGGAGCACAAGCCCTTTGAGGAGAGGCTGAGGGAGATGGGGTTGCTTAGCCTGGAGAAGAGGAGCTCGGGGGAGACCTTATTGCTGTCTACAACTACTTGAAGGGACTCTGTAGCCAGGTGGGGGTTGGTCTCTTCTCCCAGAACAACTAGCACAAGAGGACACAGTCTCAAGCTGTGCCAGGGAAGGTTTAGGCTGGACTTTAGGAAGAAGTTCTTCACAGAAAGAGTGACTTGCCATTGGAATGGGCTGCCTGGGGAGGCGGTGGAGGCATCATCACTGGAGGTGTTTAGGAAGAGACTGGATGGGGTGCTTGGTGCCATGGTTTAATTGATTAGATAGTGTTGGATGATAAGTTGGACTTGATGATCCCAAAGGTCTTTTCCAACATGGTTAATTCTATTCTATTCTATATCCTTAGACCATCACAGTAGCCACAGTACTGCTACCAATGCTGTTAAGAGCAGAAGGAGATTTTGAATCCAGAGTAACTGCAGAGGGCAGTGTTATCTCATTCTTTGAACCCCTCAATGCCAAGGAATATCAATGTGCCTTCAGAATCCAAAATAATATTTTATATGTAAATAACACAGGGCTTTGATAAGCAACTTCAGCATGTATTGCCAAGAGCAAATATGAGAAAATGTTGTGATACATGATTTGTTGGAAAAGTACATATCTGTGTTGCATTAAATTTTACAGATCCTCAATAAATGGACTAAGATGTGTGTTCTGTAAATGCCTATTTTCTTTATGCTTTATTGTATGTTACAATGCAGTGGCAATCATCCACAGCTGACAGTTTTTTACAACACAAAAGAAATATTGGCAGGAAACCAAATTTGACCCTGTTCTTGTTTTTCCCTGGTGCATTTCAAGTTAATAAGACTTTCTACAACTAGGAACAAATTCTGTTTAACGGGATGTTTATTTACATGGAAATCCAATTTTTGGTAGTAGTGAAGTTATTGTTCTCTTTGCAGTTCCTGGGACTATCAGACAATTGCTCAGGGAATAGGGGAAATGTGTGTAGGTAGTCTTGTAAGTGCACTCTCCAAGAGAAATAGTTCAAAATGTATTTCCACCTTGTATACAAAATAAGATCCAGAAAAGGAGCAATAATGTACACCCCATTCAGAGAGGCACCTGATGTATTTCGTGGTCTTGCTCAGAAGATCATTGCTTTCCCAGGAGTCCTTCCAGACTCCTGCAATAGTTTGGAGAGCTCATCCAACAAACCTTCCCTTCAGTCAGTGTCAGAACCACAGTATCAGGATGTTAGGGGCTGGAAGGGACCTCAAAGGATCATTTAGTCCAACCTCCCTGCCAGAGCAGGATCAACTATACTAGGTCACACAGGAATGCATCCAGGAGGGTCTTGGACATCTCCAGAGTCTGTCTTTGAGTACTGTGTTTTTTCAGTTTCATCTGACTTCTACTTCTCCTTTTGGTTACTGCCGGACACTGTGTTTAGGCTGGCTAATATTAGTAGAATATTAACTGTGACAAAAGTTATTCTCAGGTTAATATTATTAGAATCTGTAGGTGCACATTTTTCAGTGCATCACTATGTGAATTTGATCATCCATTTTAGTAAAATTAAATATTTCTGCTTATGTGTGTACAGGGAGGTATACACATCATGGTCCATCTGAAAAACCTCTGAGGTTGTTAATCTCTGTGCATTCAGAACATTATGAAAGCCTGAATGGAAGCCACCTCTTCTTCTGATGACTCTTCACAACAGCTACTTATATTCAAGATTTTTATGAGGAAAGTTAGCTTTTAAATTATGCTATCCATTTGAAAATCAAACCAAACCAAACCAAAAAACAAACCAGAAAGCAGGCACCAGATCTGCCATGGATTGGATTGAATTGACCCTGCTGTTGTTATTCATCCCAGCTTCAAATTGGCTTTATTCATGCCAGCTTTATTCATGCCAGCTTTATTCATGCCAGCTTCAAAAAAATCAAAGTGCTGACTGGAGCAAAGTATTGTGGAGCTTGAAGTTCAGTCTGCAACATGAGAGGCTTTCTGTTCTGCTTGTTGCTTCAAAGTTCCAGGTTCTTGGGTGTGGGGAGGTCTCTGGAGGCATGGTAGCAGAATGGGTGGGAGCTGCATAGCTGCTGGGTTTGGCTTTCTCTCTTACGCTATTTTCCCCCCTGTGTATTTCACTGTGCTTCTTCTGCAAGTAGGCTAAGCTAATAATGTATTGTATTATTAGATCAATTAAATTATTAGCTAAGGTAATTATGCATTGTGCTTATGATATATTACAGTAAACTCTTATCTCTATCTCAGCCCTGAATTTTGTGTGTTTCTCTTCCCCTCACTTTTGTGTTGGGGGAGCAGGCAGTTTAGACCTTGCACTAAACCATTACAAGCTATTACCACTAAACTACTGCTTAAAAAACATGAACTGCATCAAGATGGATGATCCCATCATGAGAAAGATCTTCAGTTTCATTCGCAGTGTGAAGTGGGATCTCTTCATCCTGTGACAATATTTGCCTCAAGTGGCCTAGAATGACCATCCTCTGTCTCCTTTTCCTAGTTCATGGTGTGTGTGTGTTTATACACACACCCCCCCCTCTCTAAATTCCTCCTAGCATTTATTTTAATAGAAAGCAGCACTATTTAAAATAGGTGAGTGTTAACGTGGAGTTTTTCCCAGAAATTATTTTCTAAAACAGATGCAAGTGGATGCTAACTGCTTGCTGCTGCAACAGTAAGTGCCTGCTGCAACAATTTGTCCTCTATCCTGACCAATATGCTTTATCAGGCTGTAGCCTGCAGCGTGCTGACTTAGGGTGCTTCACCCTGCACCTTGGGTAAAGACTGATTGCATTGGTGAACAAAGGTAGAGATAGATATGGATTTAAATGGCAGCTAGAAACTTTATTTGTAAATTCCTGGCTTTTCTACTCTCTAAAGTTGTCCAGAAGAATTCCTGGCTTTTCTACTCTCTAAAGTTGTCAAATACCAGTTATGAAAGTGTGGACAACGTGGAAGTTAAAACACTACACATGGCAGCGTTATGGTAATTGTTGTTTTCAAAGCCTTTTGTCATAATGGATATGAACATAGATTTTAGGGTTTGAGAGGATAAGCTTGTTGGTTTCTAACAACAGATACAAGAGTATTTGGAATCTTGGATGTAAGAGTGAGCCAAGTCTTTATCAGTATATTATGTACAGAGATGATACATGCAAAAATAAAAGTTACATGATTAATATTAGCAGTCTAACAACAGCTTTACACTGCTGGGTATTCATGTGAGGTCTGAAATACATGCAAACCAGGTAATGAATCTGTTTTATCACTAAGGGTGTTTATAGACCTTTAAGATGCCTTCAGAGTTGACATCAGTGTAATACTGATGGCATTATAAAGAAGATTTAAGTGCAAATGTTTTTTAACAGGAAAAGGTATGTTCTGTGTCTCATTAGATAAAACCCAATAATTTGTACATAGGTAAGTGAATTGGATGAGTTATGGATTAAAAACTCTGACTTTGAGGCTTTTGGTGTGATGAAGAAATACCTTTTTTTGGTTTGGTTTTGTTAAAAGCAGTCAGCTGTTGTTCATGTGGTCCATTTTTCATAAAACCAGGCAGACTCTAAGCATGGTAACTAACTGTTAGGATAATGTTATCGTGGCAATGGTCTAACAAATCAATAACTGAAAGGTGTAAGAAGGAAAGCTAAAAATATATACCGCTATTTTTGCTGTACAGTAGTTTCTGAAATTATTTTGCTCAGTTCCATGTGACTGCTTAGAAAGATGAAGCTAATTAAGCATGGGGTGATTAAACAGCTGGTGTAACTCAAGGCCAGAAGGAGCATCCCTCCACAGCTTCCCTGGCAATTAGCTGCGTGGTGGGTTGACCCTGGCTGGACACCAGGTGCCTATCAAAGCTGCTCCATCACTCCCCTCCTCAGCTGGACAGGGCAGAGAAAATATAAAAAAAGGCTCACAGGCCCAGATAAGGGCAGGGAGAAACCTCTCACCAATTACTGTCACGGGTGAAATTGACTCATCTTGGCAAAAAATTAATTAATACATTACCAGTCAAATCAGAGTAAGATAATGAGAAATAAAATCAAAGCTTAAAAACACCTTCCTCTCATCCCTCTCTCTTTCTCAGGATTAACTTTGAATTTTCTCTACCTCCTCCTGCAACAGCACAAGGGGACAGGGAACGGGGATCACAGTTAGCCCATCACACACTGTCTCTGTCACTCCATGCTCCTCAGGAGGAAAACTCCTCACACTATTCCCCTGCTTTAATTTGGAGGTCCCTCTCACAAGAGACAGTTCTCCACAAACTTCTCCAGCTTGGCTCTTCCCACAGGCTCTAGTTCTTCATGAACTGCTCTAGGGCAGGTCCCTTCTATGGTGTCAAAGTCCTGCATCAACCCTGCTCCAGGATGGGCTTTTCTCACCCTGGGTCAACAGGTCCTGCCAAGAGCCTGATCATTTCCAAGCACCCCATGTGATCACAGCCTTCTTCAAGCATACATATGCTCCAGCATGGGGTCCTGCATGGGGTTCCACATGGGCTGCAAGTTGTATGTCTGCTCCACTGAGGACCTCCATGGGCTGCAAGGGAATAGTCTTCTTTACCATGGTCTTCATCATAGACTGCAAGGGAATCTCTACTCTGGTGCTTGGAGCACCTCCTCCTCTTCCTTCTTCAGTGACTTCGGTGTCTGCAGAATTGTTTCTCTTGTAGATTCTCATTCCTCTCTTCAGCTACAGCTGTTGTTTCACAGCAGTTTATTCTCCCTTCTTAGATATGTTATCACAGAATTGTTACCTGTCATTGCTGATGGGCTTGGGCTTGGCCAGTGGCAGCTCCATCTTAGACTTGGCTGGTGTTAGCTGTGTTGAATGCAGGGGAAGCTTTTAGCAGCTTCTAACAGAAGCCACATCTATAGCTGTCCTGCTAGCAAAATCTTGCCTCACAAACCTAGTACAAGATGACACTTCAGAAATTTCCCAGCACTTTCTCTGTAAACTTTGTCTCCGGTGCTCATCTGCCCTGACCCAGCTGAAACCACTGGAGCTGTGGTACTAGTGGGGTGATAGCCCTTTGGGCAAGACCTATTTGGGGGATGTATCACCAAGAGCTATTTAGCATTTTATTCTCTCAGATGTATTGTCACTGTCACTACTATAATGAAGGTGTAAAAGTCCATGATGCATGGGCTAGGGTTTGCATTGAGAAGGATGCAGTGAGAATGGAGTGTGTACCACACTGATAAGAAGAAGTACTGAGGCAAGAGCAGTGTGAGGGGCTCTTCGCTGTGTGAGGGTGGAGAGTCACAGTCAGAGGCAGAGCTGCAGCACTGCAGCTGGGTGGGAGTCTGACTTCTCCATCCCTGGAAGAGGAAAACAAACACTGCACTCATATCAAACAACAACAATGTGCACTGTTCTGCTCCAAAACCCACTTTGTGACATGACAGAGCAAAGCCTGCAAAGCATCTCCCCTGTGGTATCGCTGGCTGCCTTGCAATAAGAGCACCTTGTGTCGATGGGAGTACAGTCAGACATTGAAAGCTCTGCTGCCAGCCCACAACCCTGGCAGAAAGATAAACTTGGAGGCTTTCAAAAGTGCATAAAAGTCTACATACTCCTTGCTGATGAAATAAAATACTGTGCTGCTGGTAGATATGATAACAGATTATTAAATAAAGCATGTGAATAAGAAATAGAGTACATGAAAAAACATAAATCATATCTGGGCTGATCATACAGCTCACACCTCTAAACAGCCTGCAAGTAGCTCATATTTTGCCATCATGATTTCTGAGCCCAGAGTGCATTTCAGTATCACCTGTGTGAGACAAGCCTTTTAGAGTGCTCTTACTGCACTTCCCAGGCCACTATCACCCATTAGGTGAAGAGCTTAAGCACTGCTAAGTTGTACCCAGTCATGCCTCTGCTCCTTGCTTTATAACAAACCTGCAAATAGTTGCAACCTTCTTATTGCAGGCTTGAAGTAGAAATGTTATGTTGGGGAAAAGGGCAGATTGCTTTAGTTTACTGGTTGGTGGATGTGTGTAATTTCAGTGCAAAATCAATGATTAAAAATTTATGCAAGGCATTTACTTCTCTTAACCTCCTTTCTCTCTTCTGGAAGTCTCACCCTTACCCTTCCTCCTGTCACTTTCTTTACAGAAGGGAGCACTACAAAACTGCAAATACCTGTCATTCCTAAGCATTTTGCATGCCTCACATACCTGCTACAAAGTAATGATTTTCAATGTGTTTTAGCCACATTTTTCTGAGGTACAAGTGATCTATCCAGAGATACCAAACAAAGAGATCCTGGGCCATTTCAATCCCTGTTTAGCTACCAGGCTATTCTTTTCTGGATAGCACAGTTCTGGTTTTTCAAAGTGCATGTCTATGACACCAGTAAACATCAGGATAGCATTAAAGTGCAGAAGAGTTTTGAGAAATAACTGTATATTTTAAAGTCAATTTTGTAAAGAGTCATCAGCAGTATTCTCAAATGGACCCTTCATAGTTTTCCATTCCATGTAATCATTAGTTGATAGTTTTGAAGCATAAAACGGGTAATTTTAAATCTGTTTTGTAATCTTGGCATTGATATGCAGAAGATAGGGAAATTAATATATATATAAAAAAGAATGTTAATATCTAATATTTCAAGTGAGAAGAACCCCATGACTATACAGTTGCAACCACTGTTCAGAGGGCAGCTACTGGACATGTGCAGAGTGCAGGATTCCTTAGCTGACCAGTTCCTTAGCACACTGTGTAGAGCAAAACAGTAACATTCCATGTGTGTCAAGAACAACATCCTCACATTGGCAACCTTTGATTGGAACATGCTGCAGGAGCCACCTCCTTGACATGCTGGCACCTCTTACTGGGAAAAGATTTTAGCTTATATATGTGGTTGGGTTTTACTGGTAAAGGGATTGATAACAAAGGGTGTAAAACCCAGCCACTCTGAGCAATAGTCACTTTGGTTATGGATCTTAGGGTAGATCTTTGGTTGGGGATTCCACTAGGGCTTTGAAGTAGGGACACTGCTAGGGATATGCTCGGGACTTCTGTTAGCTGCTTCATCTGCTAAGGGCTTCTGGGACTTTTGTAAGTGAGACTCTGAGACTCTCTAATGCTGGGGATTCTACAATGCAGCAATAAAGGACTTCTGGGAGGACTTCTGAGATTTTCTGCTCTTTGCATTTCTGGATATCTCATTGCTGTATGGCAACAGGGTTTGTACCTTCATTTGTCACCCAATGGCAGCCCGAATTGGGTAGAAGAACACTGCTATACTACTGCTGCTTAAATGCCATTGGTAAGTGGGGATAGTTGAATAATTTTTTGCAGGTATAATACTGTTAAGGAAAGATGGAATGAAAAGATTTCATAGTTGGAAAGATGAGACAAGGGTGCCACCACCTCAGAGTGCCAGGTGTCCCTGTGGGCATCAGGAAGGGAAATGGAATACCTACCCTGACAGAAATGAATGCAAACAGCATCATTTGGAGAGGACAGGGAACAATCAGAATGACAAAAATTCAAATAAACCAGTTCAGTATGTATATAAAAACCCACAGTGCAAGCCTTGATGTTCTGATTCTTTATTTGAATTGTTGCTAGCTTGATCACACTGCACAGACAATCACTTCAGAGGTGATGGAGCACGTTGACATGACGCAGTACTGCAGTTGCAAGAAGCCACAACAGAACACGTGGCAGCAATATGTGAACAGAAAAGTGCTCTCCAAGGCGCTCTTGAATTCTGTGTGTTGCTCATTGTTTCTTTTGAGTTTGGAAGCCATGAGGGGAAGCAAAATAAAATATTCTGGCTGTGTCTTTCTCTTGCTAACATACAACTGTGTGTTTGCTACTGCAAGTAATAACTTCTGATGTGTCTACATGCTGGCCTGTGGTACTGGATAGCACCATGGATGGGAATGCAGAATCAGAGAGAATTTTGACAGTTTGACTTTATACAGCCAAACACTGAAAATCCAAGATAAGTCAGGACCTCATCCAGGCTTTTCTTTCCCAGTTCCAGGAAATTAACTTCAGAGCTCTTTTATAGACACTGAAGGATATGGTTTATAAATTGTAATGTATATATACATATAACTGGTAACAGGGGAGGTTTTACAGATGTTTTATAGCCCTTGAGCAGCATGATAGGCTGTATTCAGGATCCTTGCTGGTGGTTGATTAGCTTTATGACTGTCATTCTCCAGCTATGATAAACAGGCTACATTTGTATAGAGCAAAATGTGGCATTTAAATTTATGGTCATTTTCTGTGGCAGGTGCCATTATAAAACACCCATTTAACGGGAATTGTCAGTTGTTAGCTGCAATCAAGGAGTAAAAATGCGCAGGAACACATAGAACAACCCAAATAATCTAATTTTCATCATTTTCATTTAAAACCAACGGAAGGATTCATTGTGGTTATTGAAAGAAAAAACACCAAGTGTGAAATATCAGGAGAACTGACATGATTGTTCTCACTGTGTTACAGGTCAGGATTCTGGGTATTACTGATGCTATTAAGACACTTGGCATAAGTTAAACACCACATCATAATTTAATTTTTTTAATTATTCCTTGTGACCTGAATAATTCCTTGTATTAATGTGTGCTTGATAACAAATATTTCAGTTAAGCTGCAGGTGAATTACAGGGAGAAAGGACCACCCTTAGTTGAATGATTGAGTTTGACAGCATAGGTAGTCAGGGTAGGAGGAAGCACTGTAAGAGCAGGTGCAAGTCCAGTTGGCTATCCAGGAGAGACAGGCATGTGTAGCATATGACAATGCCTGACAGCTTTGAAAATTCCTGAATAGATGTCATATTCAGCAGGAATTTACAGACCCTGTGGTGCCTAAAGTCAGTAGAAGCTGTTAAGGAAAAAAGACCAGCATTTCACCCCCCAAACATGCAATGTTTTGAGCGTTTTTTGGACATAGTAACTTGCAGATCACTAATCTGATTAGTCTGGGACCACATCATCAGTGTGACAGTAGCCAGAGTGGGAACATGAGTTTTAAACACAGGCTTGTGCTTTACTTGCTGTGAATGAATGTGCTGGTGCAAGAGGAATGATTCTGATGCAAAAGCACATGATTGCTTGTCATGGTGATTGCAGCTGGCTCCATGACAGCAGGCTCCACTACAGCAACAGCAGGTGACTATTCATCCAGCTGAGCTCTTCAGATTAACTGTGATCTGGTTAGTATTGAGTACTCCCCAGGAAGGAGTTGCTTTCAGGGCAACAAGTGCTGCCACTTTCCTATCTTTGCCCTGATAGTCGCAGCAGTCTCTCAAGGATGTACACTTAGCATACCTGTTGATCCTTCGAGTGCCTTTTGGTGCTCATCCCTTATTAACAAATAAAGGCTTCTCTTGTGTAATAATTTCACATGTATCTGGTTATCAGGTGCCTCACACTGGCTAAGTCTGATAAGATCACTTCTGCTAGCTGGATACAGCTGACATGGGAGTGAAATCTCAAAGTGCCCTCATGGTTCACTGCTCTTTTAAACGCCATGACACTCCAGTGAAATTTGACTTAGTTCTCATGGCAGCTTTTGCTGCTACTGATTCTTCCCAACTCTTTTGGATGAGTATGATAAGAAACACAAGGTCTACACATGGCAGTTGTTTGCTTTTTTTTTGTTTTTTCAACTTCTTTCTGTAGATGACATCTACCTCATGGTGGCACCATGCCCTGGATTGGCTGGAAGGAATAGAGGAGTGGAACCCTTATACTAAGCAAACCAGAACTGGGAGTTGCTATGTGATGGTTTTCAACTGCAGCTTTCATATGTGAAATGAGACTCAAAGGCTGATGTTTAATGCAAACACTTCACTTCTATAGGTTCGCTCTTCCTCCCAGCAGTTTGCTGCATCAAATTTCATTCCTTCTCTTCTTTACATATAAAACTGCCTTTCCATTTCTTTCAATACTTAAATTCCTTCCACAATGGATTTCAACAGTGAAATCACCTTTGCTTTACCCTAAACCAATTCTGTAGTACTTATAGACTGTGAATTGAAATTCAGGTCTCACATCGTTCTGATTTTGCAGTGCATTTTATCCTGCAAATGTGGCAGAGATCTGCATGAAATGGAAACTGAAGGCCGTTGTTAGAACAAACTGTGCTCAAGAATATCTCAATAATATATGGAGAAAACTCACAACCAAGCTGAAAATAAAGAACAAACTGGTCCCATGGCCCAATCCTTCATCTGCAGTGCTTGTGCCACATGTCAGAACAAATGTCTTTCATAAGAACATAATTTAACATGTCTTTGGAGGGCAAACTGTGTTGCCACTGATGTAATGCCAGTAAATTATCCCTCAAACTGTTCCTGACAAGTGTGTGGTTCATTCACACTCACTCCAGCTGAAAAACAGATAACCTTCTAGAGAGGGTCACCATGTACTTTGTGTGTACCAGAGGACCAACAGCTAAAGGCTCTGTGCATGTCTATCCTCAGACCCCATGAATCCCTCTGGATGCTGTCTTAAAAAGGAAATAAAAAAGAGCTGGGAAAAGCTTGTCACCAATATAATCCATTGTAGACATGGCAGGTGGTTGCCTCTTGAAGAACATAAGCAGTGAACATTTTTATTGGATAAAGGTTATGAGGGCAAGCATTAAAGGTTGCATTGCAGAGGGCTGTTTGAGACAAGCTGTGCAAACCATGAGTGCTGCCGAAGGACTCCTGGCTGACTTCACCAGAACTTCTATTAGTGGTGGAATGTATGACTGATGTTAAGGACTGAGCTGGCTCCATCCATGCCATTGTTTCTGCTTCTGCCAATAGATGTGAACCCAACTGCCAGCTGATATTTTTCTTTTGTATTACTCAAGCTGTTGTTAATAAGGCCGTCTGAGTGCAGACCTTTCTGCTTCCACACCAGCTAATCTCTGGGCTGGGGTAATGGCCCTTGTCTTCCACTTGGCCACACACTGTAGCTCTCTAGAATTTTGTCTCAAGATGTTTAGAGACTAAACTATAAAATTTTCTCCCTAACAATTTTATTTTGATTCCTGCTGTGAGTTTTTTTTCTTCATGTGCCAAACACCTAAGAGAGCAGCATTCAAAATGTGAAAGCATTAGGAGAGCTGCAATGGCACAATGTGCTATTCTCCTGCGTGTAATCTGAGCAAGCTGTTAGAAGGGAAGTCCAAGTCCAGGAGTGAGTTTGAAATTTCCCATTCACCCTTTTTGCAGAAATCATCTTTTCCAAGTTGAGGCCAGTTGTTGGTTCAGTTGCATCAAAGGGTGTTTTTGCAGCTAATGTCTCAGTTGAAACTCTGGTCAATGTTAGCCACAGCTCAAATGACCAGATGCGCTGTTATCACTTGGTTAGATACAGGTAGATTTGGGGCCAACTCTGAAAGTCCACTGGCTTGATACAAACACATTGTAAGTACACAGTTATCACAGAGCTATGATTTATTTCAGTATGTTGACTTCTCCAGCAGCATTTCTGTTATTGCTAGAAATGGAAACTGGTAGTACAAATAATCACAGAATGATGGGGATTAGAAAGAAACTTTGGAGATCATCTAATCCAACCCCCTTGACAGACCAGGTTCACCTGGAGGAGGTTGCACAGAATGGTGTCCAGGCAGGCTCTGAATGACTCCAGAGATGAATATGTGACTACTGATGGGTGGAAAAAACAGCAGTGTATCCCTGCTGACATTTTTAATTTGCAGAGTTTAAGAACTTCGGATATTATGTTGGGAAAAAAGAAAGAGACATCTCTGCCATAACAACATCCACAAGCACTGGTATTGTTAGCTTATAGGAAGATAGGTAGCTCTTGAATAAAACCAGCTTTCTATTAGTTGTACCTTTGTTTGCTTGATCAGAATTGTAGAAAAAGAAAGCACAGATGTAACAAGTTACATTAGGAGTTAAGCTACTGTGGAATAAACAAATACCAGGTTACCACTGAGAACTTCCACTGTTTCAGGAGCAAAAAAAATATTTCATAGATTCATGCTTTGAGTAACTGAACTATAATAATAATAACAACAACAACAACAACAACAACAAGAATGACAATTAAGGTGCTCCATAAAAATTACTGAAATTTCTCACTCTTTTTTTAACATTAATCATAATTTACACATGATTGGGCTTGGAAATGCAGTTTAATTACTTCTGTTAGAGTGACATATTAGTCATCACACTTCTAAAGCTTTAGTTCCCTTTTTGTCACTGCAAAAGAGCCAGCTCGCTGTGACAAGCATTTGTAATCCTGATGAAGCATATTTACTTGCCTTTACTTGTCTTGTTTTCTGTTCTTTCATTTTTAATGTCAGAAATTGCAGACTTTATCTGATGCAGATTTGCAGTCATAGATTCTGCAACTAAAATCTTTGTGAATAAGTGTTTCCCCATTGTTTTATTATTTGCTCATTAATCATCAGAGGATTGTTTACACCAGATGAAAAAGTATTGTAAAGCACAGCTGAACACTTACCATCTTGCTCTGGCTACATCTCAGACATAAAATGTAAGCAAGAAGTTTTTCACTTAGTACAAGTAAGTCATAACATAACCACACCTGCCAGAATGGCAAATGGGATCTGCTCCCTGCCTATTAGGCAGTCTTTCAGAGAGGGATAGGACTGTTCATCTGGGAGAAGAACAGGATTGCCTCTCTCAAAAAGAGCGAACTAGAAGCTTGGATCAGTCCATCTCATGGCTGAGATGTGGTTACACACTGTTGGACTTTAGCCTATGAGACTTCTAGTTAACGTTTCCCAGCTTTAAAAGGACTGTCCTACACCCTTTAGGAGAAATTCTGAGTAAAGGAAGATTTTCATTTGACAATGAATTTGCACAACTGAAATAAAAAATGAAATCCAAATAAACAAAAGTAAACAACATAAATAAAAGTTCCACTAGTATGAGAATCTTGCCCTAGAAATACATAATGATTCCTAAGCTCAGGCTTCCACTTGCAGGTCTGTGATTCAGTCAAAGTATGATGATACAAAAATCAATGAGGTAATTTCTGGTTGTGCTTTGATTACAAAACTATGTCTATAATTGTTCTTACCTCTCCAGCATGGTCTTTCTAACATTGTTTTAAAATCTAGATTATGAAATACCCATGTTGTTGTTTCTTCGGGGATAATAATTTAAAAAATAATAAATATATATATTTTTTATATATATATATATTTGGAAGTAGAGAAAACATAGGTACTGTAGTATGAAAAATTGTTCTGAAGCAAATCATTGCTCTGCTATGAAACTTCTCACTTTTTGAACATACTAAATATTGATTCTAACAGTTCTCCTTTATCTCCCCAGCCACTGTGGAGTTACTAAGGAAACTATCTTCTACTAGTTGCCAAGATAGGTTCAACTCTATTAATAAAAGTTATTTATCTCTCATGCAGCCAGTGTAAACATTTTGCCATTTTCATAAGCAATCAGCAAAATTTCCAAACCCCTTTGTGAAACCACCTAACATTAGGTACATTTTCAAATGCTCTTTTCATCACAGAGAAATGTTTGCCAGTCAGATCATAGCAATCTCACTTATCACCTAGAAATGTTGACACTCTGATACATTAAAGTTTTACTTTACTAATTGGTATAATTAAAATATCACAGTGAGGGGGCTTCATTTGAAATGTCTCTGTGAGCTAAATTAATTGTGTGTTCTGTGAGTGAAAGTCACACAGAAGGGTTTATTCTATAATGATCTAGTTTGAAAACAGATCCTATACTGAAAATACCTTGAATATGGTTTATCTAAGAGAGAGCAGGGCACTATTCCTCCCTTGAAGTGGGTGAAGTTTCTACTTTAAAATCAGAATGATATAAAGATGCAGATCACTTAGCTAAAATATTAATTTTGAAACACAAAAGCCATTGTACTGTTACTAAACAGATATGGCAGGAAAGTAATAGACAAAATATCTTTAAAACTGTGAAACAAAAATGTCCTACAAAAAAGATATTGAGGTTCTGTAGTATGTTCAGAGAAGGGCAACAAGGCTGGTGAAGGGCCTGGAACACATGACCTGCAAGGAGTATCTGAGGGAGCTGGGGTTGTCCAGTCTGAGGAAGAGAAGGCTGAGAGGAGATCTCATCACTCTCTACAACTACCTGAAGGGAGGTTGGAGCAAGGAGGGGGCAACCTCTTCTCCTTGGTGTCAAGCGACAGGACTAGAGGAAATGGTTTCAAGCTGCACCAGGGAAGGTTCAGGCTGATTGTAAAGAAATAGTTCTTCACAGAGAAGGTTATCAAACATTGGAATGGTCTGCCCAGGGTGGTGGTGGAGCCACCTTCCTTGGAGGTGTTAAGCAGTGTGTGGACCTGGTGCTTAGGGACATGGTTCAGCACTGACCCTTCAGTGCTGGATGATCTTTGAGGTCTCTTCCAACCAGATGTATTCTGTGATTCTGTGAAAGCACACAGAGGCTGCTTTTTTATCACACTTCCTTTGCCAGCAAAGATGATTGTGAAATTTTTGCTTCTCAGTCCTCTCAATACCATCTTTCCCAACTCCTGTAGATACCCTTTCTCTATCAGACATGCTGGTGCAATCTTTTGTGAAACACTTTGTCATTGTGATGATCTCCATGAAAACAACCAGTGCTCAGAAGGAAAACTATTATTTTCACCTAGTCTTTCCACCAATATTTAGTACAAACCCCCATTTAATTGATGCAGGTGATGGATAGCAAGACAGCTTGCAATAGGTATAACCTCAAGAGGAAGGATGCCATGTAGCTCTATCTACTATGTCATGTTACCATATCAGTGAGAGACAGAATGACCTGGAATCACCTTTCACAGTCTCCTTTCTCAGGGGACAGCTCCAACAAAACCAACAGAACTGAACTGGTGTGAAAATGGAACAATTAAAAAAATCAAGTAAGATTAGCTTCTAAATGAGATCATAATCAGGCTCCTCTAGTTTCATTAGCTCAGGCCATATGTTCAGCTGTAGCCTTGTACAAGAGAAAAAACCAGGGTCCCTGAGGACTGTCATGTAAGCAGGTTGTAACCTTGTGTGCTTGTGATTCAACATGACAGGTCTGTGCTCTCCACCAACACCAGCCAGCAGAGCCACACAGTTGCAAACAGGGTACTGAAGATGCCTCTTGAAACCTTACTAGCATCCTCTAATAAACTGTGTTGGAGGACACTGTGCCATATCTGCATTTGTACTCTGGACTGAATCTATGCTCTCTCCTTTGTAGTGAGAGCTAAGCTCGTTCTGCATGCAGTTATTGCATGCATTTATTCCCTTAAGTAAACAAAATAGAACTTCTAGGCTATATGTTTTATATTATGGATATGGTTTTGAGGAAAATTCAGGGACAAGACAGTTTCACAGGAGCTGCTGCTCTGGGCACCATGGCTCTGCTCTTCCCAGAACTCCTTACTTCCTTACTTTCACCCTGCTCTCTTCATGCTGGTACAAACACTCATCAGCCTGCAGACTGCAGATCATTAACCAAGTGCAAAACAATTCATTATTCTTTGTAGCTAGATTTAACAGTGTTTAGAGATGGAAAAAGAATTTAAATGAGCTTCAGAGCTTCAAGCTCAATACTCACAGTTTTGCTTCAGCCATATCAGGAATTTAAATTTAAACCTTCCTTTATAGATCTGCAGAGAGCAACTCACTCCTCTATCTGATTTTAGCTGTTGATAGACTACATGCCACCGTACTTGCAGCAGGAAAGAGCTGTCGTGGATGCATATTACCTTCATAACCAACCCCCCTCTAATTCAGCACTTAATTTTCCAGTTTAAGTGCAAGCTTCATCACTGATACTCAGCTTTCTTTCAGAACATGGATAAAATCATCACATGTCAGAGACTGAAGAACTGATGTCTGCAGGGTATCACAAGAAGCATAATCACTCAGTAATGATACCCTATTTATAATTACTATTGGGACTTGTAATTTAATCGGTCCTAAATTCATTAGTGCCATGTTGGTACTGTACAACCCCAGATAATTGATCAAGATGTCAGGCAACACTGAGTCAAATGCCTTACAGGAACTAGTCTGCTACATTAAAAATATTATCTTTATCATCCAAACTTGAAATCTCATTAAGAAGTGACTGCACTGGAAACAGAGAAAGAAAATCCTTTAAAACTGTGAAAGCAGATAGTTTTTCTTTTATCATGCTTCCTTTGTCAGTAATGTCAGCAAGTGCATCTTCTGCTCCTCAGTCCTCTCAGCCCCATCTTTCCTGACTCTTGCAGCAGTCATTCTATCAGTGTGTTCAGAATTAATTCCATGGCTGATAGACTAATTAACTTTTACATTATCTTATTAAATCTCATTGACTAGCAGTTCACTGCTAGTCTTCTCGAGCTTGTTGTCCAGCTGCTGGATGAAGCCTGCTGGTACTGCTGGTTTAGAAACCTCTATCTTTATGTATCATGATATTCTGGTGACAGTTTAGTCAGCATGTATTTATTCATAAATCTCCTTCAACAGGTGAGGTTTATTTGCTTTTTCCCAAATGCAGAACATAAACTCCACTGAAAAATCTGAGCCTCTCTGAATTATTACTGCACAAAGCCTGAGCCTCTCTGAATTGTTACCCCACAAAACCTATCTAGTGACAAGTTAAGGCTACTAGTCCATTATTTGTTTTCTTAACCGTTGCAGACTTCTTTGTATTGACCTTATTGCTTCTGATTTATGTTGTTTTTTTAAATATTTTTTTTTATTTATTTAATCATTCTCTGCATATAACTCCTGACTTTTGGTATCAGTGTATAAATGTTTGCATTTGAATAGTGTTGGTGGTCTTTTGGCTAAGATTGTGACATCAGCATTACCTGAAGTTGAAAGGAGGCCTGTTAATGCATTTTCAATTAACATGGTGAGTTTTAGAGCACCTCATTTTTCTCGGAGAAGTATTTGCTTATGTGAGCATGACAAGTATTTATTTGTGTGCATATATTTCCTTCCTCCCTATTGCCACTAGTATTTGAGCATATAGTTTGGTTTCTTTTCAGTTTACCAGGGGTAAGATACTCCCAAATTGCCAATAAAATACTGAAAAATCAACAGCCAAGACAAAGCAGAAAAGCTAACTGGAGAGATGACTGCCATCATAATCTCCTGCCCCAGAAGACCTGCATGACATTGTACATGCCATAGTAGTGAGCAGTGCTGCAGCCAGCATTTGGGCATTTTCAGACAGAGATCTGTGGGAAACTAGGCTTCCTTGTTTCCGGTAGTCATGCATGATGTCTGCATGGTATGCTCAAATATTACTTCTTGATTTTATCATAATTGCTTTCAATATTGTGAGCTGGCTATGAAAAGCACTGAAAATTTGTATGCCCTCCTGCCATGTTTACTTAGATGTTGCTTATTTAAACATTAGCAGTTCGGTTATTAAGCTAAATAATCATATGTGTGTAGTAAACACTGCTGTAAGATCACTCTCATGAAGTGCCTTCCTCTCTGTTGAATACAAAGGAACCTTTGACACTTAGCTTAGATCAGACACCTAATTTTCAGACAGCATTAATGAGATTAGTCTGGCAAAAGGCCCAGTGACTAGGTCACTACAGCATCCATTGTATGTGTCTGCTTATTTTAGCTTAATAACAGACCCTTTGCAGTCCTAAAATGGACTGATGTGTTACCCACAGTCCTGTTCTCTCTCAACTAACATTAGCTTAAGAGTTGTTAAACTTAGGCTAGAATCTAATAGTATAATTTATGGAGCCCATAACCTTGGAACCCCTTCTGAGATTGATGAAGTTTTACAGATCATTCCCATGCCATTAACACCTATTGATATGCAGAGACTATGGAAATCATGCAGGAGTTAAGACTTGCCTGGAAACAAACACTAAAGACACCAGAGAATGAAATCCAGTGGAAACCAGTATGGTTCCTGCCTCCCTGCAGTACCTTCTATAATGAAAAAGAAATCCATTATAAGTCAAGGACATGATTTGATCCAATTTGTTCTCGACCAGAAAAAAATGTATCAGTCAGACCATGCAGGCTGTGAGATTTTACCTCCTCTTGATCAGAAACAAGCACTATATATATAGTATATAGTGTAGTAGTAACATCCTTGTACATATACATATTTACAGTCATACAGAATTGGGCATGTAGTGGTCCTGAGTCATCTGGACTGTGTCCCTAATGCAGCATGCCTTTCTGTAAAAGCTCAAGACCAAATATTGTAGATAACTGTATAAAAGGGTCAGGCTGAGGGATAATTGCCTTCCAGGCCCTGACAGATTTTCCTGTTGAAAAATGTAAGGGCTTAGACCATTAAAAATACTTACAGATATATTTTACTTGATTAGCTTGTGTGGTATTAGTAATTCATTGTATTGTTTCTACTGTTATACATTTTCCAGTGATTTGTTCATCTATACTACCCAGAGATTAACACTGTTTAAAATACCACATTGATCAGCAGGCAGTGTATTTTCTAATTTCCTATTTATGTGAGTCATGAATACTGGAATGTTTTGACTCTTGTAAATGTAACCCATAAGAAAAATGCTTTTCCTGTCTAAATGGGTTAATAACTTTTACAGGAAAGAGGAAAGAAAAGTTTCAGAAAATATCACAGTACCACAGTATCACTAAGGTTGGAAGAGACCTCAAAGATCATCAAGTCCAACCTGTCACCACAGACCTCATGACTAGACCATGGCACCAAGTGCCATGTCCAATCCCCTCTTGAACACCTGCAGGGATGGTGACTTCCACCACCTCCCTGGGCAGCACATTCCAATGACGAATGACTCTCTCGGTGAAGAACTTTCTCCTCACCTTGAGTCTAAACTTCCCCTGGCACAGCTTGAGATTGTGTCCTCTTGTTCTGGTGCTGGTTGCTTGAGAGAAGAGACCAACTCCCTCCTGGCTACAACCTCCCTTCAGGTAGTTGTAGACAGCAATAAGGTCTCCCCTGAGCCTCCTCTTCTCCAGGCTAAACAATCCCAGCTCCCTCAGCCTCTCCTCATAGGGCTTGTGCTTGAGGCCGCTCCTCAGCCTTGTTGCCCTTCTCTGGACACGTTCAAGTGTCTCGATGTCCTCTTAAACTGCAGGCCAGGATGCCATTGGCCCTCTTGGCCACCTGGGCACACTGCTGGCTCATGTTTAGGCAGCTGTCAATCAGCACCCCCAGGTCCCTCTCTGTTTGGGAGCTCTCCAGCTTCATATAATTTGAAGCAATTTAATTCCTACTCAATATAGGGCTTGATAAGAATCTGGCAACATGAGCAAGACAGGATTCAGTGAAAGGGTTCCTGAAGAGGGAAAATGATTTAATGATTTGAAAAATATTACTTCACTTAATGATCTTTATCTAAATGCTACCACAAAGAGCTTGCACCTAGTCCACTATCCCTGAAAAAACAGTTTATCTAAAGATGTAATGAGATTCTTGTTATGGCTAAGTAGCAGTGGGCTCTCCCTCTCTGCTTTCTCTTTCTTTCCCTTGTATGGGGGGGGAAGTGGGGAGGAAGAGCTGAATTTGTATAATGGAGTGTTTTGGGGGTTGTTGAATTGTAAATATATGTAAATATACTTAATACATGTCTTATCACCTGAAGGGAGGTTGTAGACAGGCGGATGTTGGTCTCTTCTCCCAGGCAGCCAGCACCAGAACAAGAGGACACAGTCTCAGGCTGCACCAGGGGAGGTTTAGGCTGGATGTTAGGAAGAAGTTCTGTACAGAGAGAGTGATTGCCCTTTGGAATGGGCTGCCCGGGAAGGTGGTGGAGTCGCCATCTTTGGAGGTGTTCAGGAGGAGACTTGATGGGGTGCTTGGTGCCATGGGTTAGTTGTTTAGGTGGGTTGGATTGGTTGATGGGTTGGATGCGATGATCTTGAAGGTCTTTTCCAACCTGGTCTATTCTATTCTATTCTATTCTATTCTATTCTATGCTATGCTATGCTATGCTATGCTATGCTATGCTATGCTATGCTATGCTATGCTATGCTATGCTATTCTATTCTATATAATTTCATATTTAGTCCACATTTTGTAAATATACCTTCATTTTTGTTTCCAAACTTTTCTGAGCTAGTCTGGTGATTTATTCTGGAGATAAATCTCCATTCTGGAGGTGAATCTCTGTTCTGGAGGTGAATCTCTGACTGTTGGGGGGAGGGGGGAAATCCTGTCATACAGCATTTATCCATTCAACGTGGCACTGACTAATGTAATTGAATACACTCATTAGCCATAGCAGAAAGTGATATTTCATTTATACTGAAGGAACTTGACATTACGCCAACAGTACCTTAATGTGTGTGCCAATATAATTTCCAGCTGCTTTTCAATCCCTTTTAACACTGATGGAGTGGTATAAAGCGGTGTAATAAATAGGAAAATTTGATGCTACCAACTATCTTGTAGGAAAGAATACTGTCGATAAATAGCCTTATTTCAAATGTCATATGATTTTGTTCATTTAAAATGTGCTCACAAAACCAAACAGGGATGTCTAAATTATTCCTTAAATTCTACATAAATTATTGTGTCCTGGTTTTGAGCTGGCACAGCTCTGAATGTATTTTACCCCAAAGGAGTAAATAAAAACACACAGAATTGGAAGTTAATAAAAGTAGTACTATTTACAAAAGCAACAGTACAAAAGGTATTAAAGGAAAAAGAAATATATATATATATATATATCTATATACACAATCAGAATCGGCCCTATCCCAGCTCCCCGGCTGGGTCCTGAATCAGTCCTCAGCTAGGTGCCGAGCAGGCTTTGTTATGCAGCAGAAATAGGCTCCTGCCGGCCAGCCCTCACACCCACACAGCCCAAAGTGAAAGCAGCAGCTAGGTGCCAGAATGCCCGGAGTCAAGAGAGAGAGAATGCAGAAATGCTGTCTGTTAAATAGAGAGATACAGGAAAAGGGAATAGAATAATAAATTATGGGATCCTGTGGTCCCTCTGGGACTTTCTAGTCCCCCGGAGGACTTTTATCTCAATGATTTTACAATTAATCCTTAACCTACAACAGATTGCTTTGAAAGGATGGGCCTTCTGCCCCTTCCCTTCTACCTGGCTTAATGACATTCACTGAATTTTGCTGGGTTATGTCTCTGTTGGCTGGGCAAGTTGAGTGGACTCCTTCAACAGTCAGATAAGTGCCAGCATCAGTTTAAGCAGGTTATTTCATTTCATCTCTTCTCACTTCTACTACACTGCTCAAAGGGATCAGAAATGCACCCTCAAGGTGTAGGCAAACCATGGATCATGTGGTTTTTTTGTTATCTGTTCTCTGTCTGATAGTTACTAACACTTGATTTTTTGCTTCATTGACCCCTGTCAAACACTCAATAACTCTTTTCTTGGAATTATCATATCCCTAAGTCCTTACTTAAAAAAAAAAAAGAAAACAATTAAAAAATAGTCAACTTAGAGCCCATTGATTAACCTTTGGAGTTGGGCTGCTTTGGTTTGGTTTGTTTTTTTCTCATATGCTTCACATATATCCACAATGAATCTTGAGCTATTTTATTGCCCTATGATTTAAAGTCCTTCCCAAATTTTTTTCATTGCCTTTATAGTCATGGATAGCTGTGCATCATAATACAAGTGTTTTACTTCACTCTCATCTCTACTTCAGGGCTCAGGCCCTTCACAGTGCTGTTAACTAGGATCTCTCTCTTAGGACAGATGTCTGTGACATTTCATTGAGAAGTTGTTGTGTGCACCATTCTCTCCCTCCCACTCTCTGTTTCTCATGTGTTAGCCAACTATTTATCCAAGCAAAAGCTCTTCCTTTTCTGCTTTGTATACTAATTTTCCTTAAATTTGTTGTGGAGAATAGAATAGAATAGAATAGAATAGAATAGAATAGAACTCTTTCAGTTGCAAGGGACCTACAACCTTCATTTAGTCTAACTGCCTGACCAGTTCAGGGCTGACCAAAAGGCAAAGCATGTTGTTAAGGGTGTTTTACAAATGCCTTTTAAACACTGGCAGGCTTGGGGCATTGAACACCTCTCTAGGAATCCTGTTCCAGTGTCTGACCACCCTCTTGGTAGAGAAATGCTCCCTAACGTCCAATGTAAACCTCTTTGTCTAAAATGTTATTTACAAGCCCATCTCAATCAAACTCACTCTTACCCACATGCTGCTTTACTCCAAATGTCAAATATATTTGGTAAACTTAAAGGACACCTTACAACAATACCCCCAAACAAACCACCACACAGAGACAAAATCAACCAAAACCCATACTGACTCTTTCAGTGGCTTACGCTTGTCAGGTATCTATTAATCTTACTTTTCACTGCAGTCTCTTCTGATTTTCCCAATACTGAAGTTAGACTTGTGGGATTCTAATTCCTTACATGATGACTGAAGCTGTTTTGGCAGCTTGCAAGAGTTCATAGACCGCCCTTCAGGTTTCAGGTACTGAGGCAGCTCTAACCAAGAGATAAGCCACTTACATGCAATTCAGGTACTCCATCCTTGAGTTGCATACAGACCCTTCAGTAAGATCAGATTAGTCCAGTCAATTTGTTACCAATGGCTGAGTGAAATAGCTCCATAACCTCCTCTTACATCAGTTTGAGATGAATCCTCTAAAGTGTGCCCAGCAAAGAAGGACTCTTATGTGGGAATGTGTTTATCTTCTCTGTAGTGACCTAACACTATTTCTATCTCAAGTCTTTGTTCTCTCAAAATCGAGCTGTCATTATATTTAGAAATTAGCCTTTCCTACATCTCTCATAATTTTGTGATATCTTCCTGAAAGCACACAGTGAGAGTTAAGGATTCGATCTATATGTCACTTCAACACTTTTGGTGCTTCTTCTATTGTTTTCTCAAAGAAATAGTTCTGTTTGATTCATTCTTTAGTTGTGTGTTTTGTTTGTTTTTTTAATACTGAGCTGTCAAAAGTAAATGCCATATTTGGCTTTGCTAATGGATATTGCCAGTTGAAAACTCATAAATGTCTAAGGTTATCTCATTTCTTTCCAATGGGATTTTAATATTTCATGTGGCAAAATGGATTTAATTCTCTATTGTGCTTCCGTACTCTTTTTGCTTGCTTCCTTGGTTCTGTCTTAACGGGTTAGATGGACGGTTTTAAAAACACATTGCTGTCATTTAAAACTGAAGGTGCTTTGTTATGGGCTGATGGAAATTTGTTCAACAAACAAGTGAGGAAATCAAACCAGCTCCTTTTTAATAATTATTTCTTGTTTAATGGCATATAATATCATAGAATCATAGAATCACTAAGGTTGGAAGAGATCTCAAAGATCATCAAGTCCAACCTGTCACCACAGACCTCATGACTACTAAACCATGGCACCGAGTGCCATGTTCAATCCCCTCTTGAACGCCTCGAGGGATGGGGACACCACCACCTCCCTGGGCAGCACATTCCAATGCTTAACAACTCTCTCTGTGAAGAACTTTCTCCTCACCTCGAGCCTAAACTTCCCCTGGTGCAGCTTGAGACTGTGTCCTCTTGTTCTGGTGCTGGTTGCCTGGGGAGACCATCCCCCTCCTGGCTACAGCCACCCTTCAGGTAGTTGTAGACAGCAATAAATTCTCCCCTGAGCCTCTGAGTTTCTAATCTTGCAAATAGATTTAAAATTAATGTAACTATATTTTAACATCCATCAATAAATCTAAAGTGTTTGTTTGTTTGTTTGTTTGCTTTTAAGTCAATGGGAATTATGTTTGCTTCCATAAGGTAGGAGAACAATCTCAGTTCTCTCTCTTGATTTTATGACCAACCATAAAAAAAGGCAATCCCAGGCAGGTAACACCAGGGTATGAAGTGGTTTTACATTACTATTTCTAGTGAAATATTAGAGGGAAATATCGCATGAGGGAATCAAAGGGCTGACGGTTCATGCAAGATTTCTCATATACTGCATTCATCATACTGATGAATGTGGGACTGCTTTTGACTTTACAGGCTCAGACAGAACTCTCTGTTGTATTCTTATCTGCATATTAAGGGGGGGAAATCCCCCAACAAAACAACAACAACAACAAAAAACCCCAGGATGTATGCCTCACTATAATCAATATCTTAGAGGAAGATTCAGTCACCCAGAAGCCTACTTGCTATTTGCTTTCCATGCTATGGAAACCTGAGCGTTCAGACTAGAAGTGAACTACAGATCACTCCAGTGTATAATCAGTATAGAATAAAGAGAAAGTAAAAGCAGGATTTCAGCAGGTAAGTAAAAATGGTATAGTTACTCTTCAATCTTCTGCCTGTTTATGAAAAAAAATAAGATTTTCCCTGATCAACATGGAGATCTCCTTTCCAAGCAAAAATCTTTTACCTTTCAGTGCTGCTGAGATTTAAGCTTCATCAATGTTCTGCATGCACTGAAGATCCTTGATTTTTTTTTTCCAGCTCTATTTGTTGGTCTAATGCAAGATATTACCTCTCCTCACAGCTCTTGATTCCAGAACATTTATGGTACTGTGATGAAATCAAGTAAACATTTCTCTTAGAACTACATGGTCAAAATAAAAGACACCATTTGCACTTGTGAAAATGAAAACAATTTTTCTGAAGTCAGTGAATGCCACCTCCCTGAAATTAATGGCAATTTCATTTGACTGTTACTGTGCTTTTTCTGTGGTTTTTTTGGCCTATTTTTTCGTATTTACAGCATTGTGTTAGCATTGAGTCTCTTCTTAGGGATATTCTATTATTACAAGAGGACACAGTCTCAAGCTGCACCAGGGGAGGTTTAGGCTGGATGTTAGGAAGAAGTTCTTCATGGAAAGAGTTATTTTCCATTGGAATGGGCTGCCCAGGGGGGTGATGGAGTCACCATCACTGGAGGTGTTTAGGAAGGGACTTGATGGGGTGGTTGATTAGATAGTGTTGGATGATAGGTTGAACTCGATGATCTCAAAGGTCTCTTCCAACCTGGTCTGGTCTATTCTATTCTATTCTATTCTATTCTATTCTATTCTATTCTATTCTATTCTATTCTATTCTATTCTATTCCACTCCACTCCACTCCACTCCACTCCACTCCACTCCACTCCACTCCACTCCACTCCACTCCACTCCACTCCACTCCACTCCATTCTTTTCCTTGACGTACACTGTATTATATCTAGAAATTTAGAAGGCCTCAAAGAACTATTATGTATCACTAACCTCAACAAGAGGAGAAAATGTAAACTTACATTTTTTTCCATATTACTATATAGTGCTCACTGAGATTTGCTTGCCTCTGTGTTTTGTAATTCTCAAAAGATGTTGCCTGCCTTTTAATTAAGTTATAATCTGGAATATTTTTCCTTAGAAGATTTAGCAGAAACTTGATAAGCTTGGTTATGTAAAATCTTTATACTATAACAGAAACAATGTTTGAAGATTTTTTATTTAATAGCAGTAACAAAAACCTTTATCCAAGAAATAGGTGTATTTCCCCACCCCCTGTCATCAATGGTTATTATCTTGATTCATGGAGAACAAGACGAGGAGTAAGAATAGAAATGAGAATATCAGTATGTGAAGCCTCACACTCTCACAGAAGAAAGACCTTAATTAGCTACTAGAAGGCAAAAAAAAACCCAAACCAAAACAAAAAACCCCATATTAAAAACAAAAGGAATCTATTTAATAATAGATTTTTTTTTCTCTTAAGTAGTTAGAAGGTTGTAAACAAACAAACAAAAAGAGTTCACAACCTAAATAATCTGTAATTCTCCAATTCTCAAATTATGCAAACTTATGTTTCCTGAAGGTCCCCTTTTATTCTTAAATCTTTTACATGCAACACATAGATATAGGTTGATCTCAAGCAAAGAAATATAAGAAAATATACAAGTTAGTGTATTTTTTGATTGTCACTAAATGAATAGAAGCAAAAGTAGCTGAGAAAATTATTTTTATTTGAAATGCAATCCTGAAATGTAAAATGGGAATTTTGTACACACAACAAGCTGACTCAATAAGCTACTTGAGAAAACACACTTGAAAGCATTGACTGCTGGGAAATGAAGAGGAATTAGTGGATCAGCAAAACAACTCAGTAAGTGGATACTGAATTACATATTTAATGTCAAGAGTAGTAAAATTTGTGCTGCTGTCTCAAGATGATTCTGTGTTTTAATTTCCAGATGTCGACTAGAGCTACCACCTTTGTCTTCATAATGCAAATACCGCTCTAGGAGTCTAAAATAAATTTTATTCCTTCTCTAGTGTTTCATAGCAGAGCCACTTACAACATCCAGAGTATAAGGAACTCAGGCCATTATGCTGAATCAAGTTTGAAGGTAAATTTTTAGCCTCAGAGGATTCAGACTATCCCAGATCTTGCTTGTTGGGTATTCTACATCTAGTATAGAGGGCCAGGGAATAAACTTGAGGACTAGTCCTGGTTACCTATGCCAATTGCTCCCTGGCTCTACTTCATAATGTTTCTACAACCTTTCTGTGCAGAACAGCCTGGAAGCTGTTTTGGAAATACAGTTCACTGCAGCAAGTATGGTGGATGCAATTGCACTCCAGAATTGCCCCAGCACCCTGTGCAGTGCCAAGTATTCCCCAGCTGCCCTCTGGCCCCAACACAGCTTGTAAGACATATGACAATTCTCTAATGGTCTGAGATACTTTAAACTGAAGGAGAAAAAAAAAAAGAAGAAAGGATAAGAAGAAGGAAAACAAGAAAGCATAAGAATTATATTGAGAAATAACATGTGGAAGGAGATAATAATATGTATTTCCAAGGAACTTCTAGTACAGTCTAAGAAGAGTTTTCTTGCTTTCTATACAGCAAGTTTAACTGAAGCTGCTCCACTCCTGTTAATTATAGTATGAACACAACCACATTGTTTCTATAAGATGTTGGTAGATGTTACATTATCTGAAACAAGGAATTATTTATTTAAAACAAACATGAATGATTAAGTGACAGAACTGATGCAGATGTGAATAGGTGGTCAAAAGTTCTGCATTTAAATCAAATAGAAGCAATGTCTCTCCGGCTGTATTTTAAGTTTTAACCCATAACTACTACAGTGTCAGTTTGTTTTGCTTGCTTACCCTAATGGTAAAGCTCTGTTTCAAGGTTCCTGGTTCTACTTCCTGCAACATGTTTTTGTTCTGGGCAGGTACTGCAGTGTCAGTGATCTGTTCTTTATTTCCCCAGCAGGAGAGAAGTCTCTACTCAAATCAAACCAAACACACATTAACACAAGAGAGAGAGAGCTATCATTATAAGGCACACTGACAAGAATTTATGCTTTGTAATCAGTACTGTGGTTAACATAGAAATATTAATCTAAAAGTATATTTTCTAATAGAATAAAATTAACCAGGTTGGAAAAGACCTTTGGGATCATCAAGTCCAACCTATCATCCAACACTATCTAAACAACTAAACCATGGCACCGAGCACCCCATCCAGTCTCTTCCACCTCCAGTGATGGTGACTCCATCACCTCCCTGGGCAGCCCATTCCAATGGCCAATCACTCTTTCTATGAAGAACTTCTTCCTAACATCTAGCCTAAACCTCTCCTGGTGCAGCTTGAGCCTGTGTCCTCTTGTTCTAGTCCTGGTTGCCTGGGAGAAGAGACCAGTCCCCTCCTGGATACAATCTCCCTTCAGGTAGTTGTAGACAGCAATAAGGTCTACTCTGAGCCTCCTGCTCTCCAGGCTAAGCAACACAAGCTCCCTCAGCCTGTCCTCCTAGGGCTTGTGCTCCAAACCCCTCCCCAGCTTTGTTGCCCTTCTCTGGACACGTTCCAGCAAGTCAATATCTTTCTTAAACTGAGGGGCCCAGAACTGGACACAGTACTCAAGGTGTGGCCTAACCAGTGCTGAGTCCAGGGCAGAATGACCTCTCTGCTCCTGCTGGCCATACTGTTTCTGATGCAGGCCAGGATGCCATAAGTCTAAAATATGCTCTACGTCATCTAAGATTGAGTTTCAGAAAAGGGAGAGTAAAACAGAAGCTTCAATGCATTGGTTTTAGGAATAGAAGAAAACAGAAAGAAATGAAATCCATGACAGGAGCCCACACAATCTTAACTGACAAGAAATGAAAAGCATTTTCCTTGGTATTTTCATCATTTTTCAGCAACAAAATCTCTTCACAATGTATTTTCTCAAAATAATAAACTCATGCCAATACCACAGATAGCAGAAAATGATATGGTAGAACACATAAATACTCAAGTTTAGTTTGATTTTTTTTTTCCTTAGGTGTAAGTATCTAGTAATTTGATTGTTCCTCATAAGAAGTCCAAGGTTTTCTTTACTGCAAAACCATTTTGGCTTCTTCCCTTAATGGAAATGAAAGGAACTCCCTCCAAAGACAGTGAGTTGCCCATTTGTTCCATAAATACCCTAATGGCAGCAAATGCAGCTTCACTTTAACATCAAAGAATATTTTTATGCACTTAGGAGAATGTGTTTGCCTGGCCATATGTTCAGCATTGTACAAGGACCAAAGAAAGACTTCCCCTTGGTCAGGAAATTGTTATCTGCAAACACAGATGGGAGAGGAGATCATTAGGGTGAATGACTTGGATGCTCATTGCTCCAAAAACACCCAGGTAAAAACTCAGGTAAAAACCTCAGTCATAAGATTGCGTATAACTACCAGAAGTTGTGGCTGAAATGTCCTTATTTTTCTTCACAGAGTTAATTTCACATGGGAAGGTTTGTAGAAAATAGAGACAGAATTGCCACTACTGGTTCTTTGTGGAAATACAAAGCTTGTTTTCTTTTGAACACATGTTTCTCTGGGTATTCAGCATGCTTCTGCAACACTTACTGACTTCAGTCCACCAAAAAATGGAGGGTGATCCAACCATCAGATCTGGGTCATCTGCACAAAACAAATCTTCCTGTGAAATCCCAAGCCCTTGGGACCTTGCTACTGCAAACACTTTGAGGTACCATCCTTCTTTTCGTGGCATGCTCAGTCTTCAAAAAATGGTAGAAAAATATGCAGTGCAGTAGCCAGAAATGAAGCAGGTGTGACAAGAGTGTTTTCATCACGGTTCTAATTCGAGAGCGTGCTGTTCCTTCCCTTTGAAGTCTGCTGGCATTTTGATTGATTTTTTGGGGGCTTGCACAGTCACCCTTTCAAAACAACTGAGCCTTTCTCTGTATCATAAAAAAAATCACTGCAGTACAAAGTCTTCTGCCTTTCTCGTCCTTAGCAGTGTTTATGTCTGTCATGTTTCTAAACACGATGACCAATTTTTGTAAGGAACAAAGGCACCAAAGGAATGTCCCGTTATCTGTCTGATGCATGCCTTACTCCTCAAAGCAGACTTTTTGAAAAGCAGGAATCTGCTGGATATGTCAATTTTATATTCTCTTCCCTTCCCAATTTTACAATAGATTCTCGTAACTAAACTCTGCAACTCCGGAGTCCTTTTGTTCCTGTGTGTCGTAAAGCTTATTACAAAAGCAGAGAGCGTTCAAAAACTAATGAAACACCTCCGAATTTGGACATATTTTAAAGATTTCAAAAATGTAATAGCCCAAAGTGTACCAGATTATGGATATCTGTATTATAAAAAAAGGTCATATTGTTCGTTAATAAAGGTCTTATTGTTGAATCTGTCATGCAATATAGTTGAGAAAAATCTCATTCACATAAAAATGTTAGATTAAAAATTAATAAACCCTGTAAAGTGCATAAGGACTGCAGTGAGCTTTGGACTGGATCTCTGAAGAGGAATTCTACTTAAATAATTGTGCAAAAACTATGTCTTTTTCATATGACTAGTTTCTCTGTGTAGTCACACACTGCTGATTGTAATAAAACCAGTAAATTCCTTATTTGCCTTAGGGCTGAGTGACAGCACACATGTACGTGCATATTCATGTGTTTAACCGAGAGAATAATTGAGTTTCAAAAATTCTAATACCAATAAAGCAAGAGGACAGGATTTTGAATTTACTAATAAAAAACATTGGCACAAAATTTAAGTGAATTCAGATGATATAGAATTAATGGAAGACAACAGAGAAAGGTAGCTCTACTGTCTTTTCCCTGTATCATTTCTTTTAGAAATCAACCTTGTGTAAAACTGTATTTCACTTTGATTAAAAAAAAAAAGCCACAGTTTTATACATTTTGTTTTCTAAGCTGGAAAATTTGGTGGAAACTTCTCTGTTGTACCATCAGAAAAGAAAATATTCTACTACCTAAATGGAGGTTTCTCAACCTTCACTGTCTGAAACTCCTACAGAATAGTGTCATAGTATCAGTCAGGGTTGGAAAGGACCACAAGGATCATCTAGTTCCAACCCCCCTGCCATGGGCAGGGACACCCCACACTAGATCAGGCTGGGCAGAGCCTCATCCAGCCTGGTCTTAAACACCTCCAGGGATGGGGCCTCAACCACCTCCGTGGACAACCCATTCCAGGGCTTCACCACTCTCATGGTGAAGAACTTCCTCCTCACAAGCAGCCTGAATCTCCCCACCTCCAGCTCCATTCCATTCCCCCTAGTCCTATCACTACCTGACATCCTGAGAAGTCCCTCCCCAGCCTTCTTGTAGACCCCTTTCAGATACTGGAAGGCCACAATGAGGTCACCTCGGAGCCTTCTCTTCTCCAGACTGAACAGCCCCAACTCCTTCAGTCTGTCCTCATAGGAGAGGTGCTCCAGCCCTCTGATCATCCTCGTGGCCCTTCTCTGGACACCTTCCTGCATATCCATATCCCTCTTGTAATAGGGGCTCCAGAACTGGAGGCAGTGCTCCAGGTGGGGTCTCACCAGAGCTGAGTAGAGTTGAAGAGTCTTCTGTATTCAATATACTCTTACAAAGCTGAGACACACCTAAAGATTCTGTTACTCTACTCCAAGGACACAGGAAAAGAAGTCTGAATACGACAGAAGTTTAAAGGCACTGTCTCACTGCAGGTGTAGTGCTTATCTGAGACACTCTGACATCCAGAATTCAGTCTCTAAGTGAATTGAGATTTGTAGAATTTATGTACCTACACACAAAACCTGGGACCAGTCTAATTTAGCCAGCTCTAATATCTTGTTTTTCAGACAAGTTGTTTCCCTCAATATAAAAACAAAACAAAACAAATAACCACAACACCCCCCCCACCCCCCCCAAAAAAAAACAACCCTCAAACCAAAACAACACAAAAATTAAAATAATTAAGGGAAAAAAGAGAGAGGATTTAAGGTTTGGCATTCTCTTAGCAAGGCAGACTAGGGAAAGTGTTATTGGGAATTTGTTTTCTTTCCTCAATTTTACTATATTCTTTCTTCCTGAATACTTTCTCTGTGGCAAAGCTGGATGATAAAAGACATGCTTATAAACCTCCAGATGTCACCAAAAAAGTAACAGATTAGTATTTTTTGAGGGTAAGATCAGAGCTGGAACCACCTGAAGATCATTTCAGCTCAACAGGAACTGGCATGATTTGCACAAATGAGTAGAAATAATCAACAGCACAGGATGTCTCGCTCCAGACAAGCTTTTAGTCTCTCACACAGGTAGAAAAGATTGAGCAGACAGTATTTCCAAAAAACCACATCTGAAGAACATGCTGTCTCATAGTCAATAGGTAATAGGTATCAATGATGAAAAAGGTTAACTTCTGTACCTAGAGGATAGAATGCTGTGAGAAATGGTGGGCATATTAGATGAGGCAAAGTAGGTGGTCTCTTAGACTCTCTCTTCAGTTTATTAACAATGCTTTCCACACAAGAATGCACTGACTGTATCTCATTTATGAATAGTAGAACCCATTTCATACACTGACTGCTCCGGTGAATTAGTTCTGCACCGTATGTCATGGTACTCTCCAGCTAGGAGCTGTGACACCCTTAGCTAAGGAAGTACTCCCTTCCTGTTGCTCTCTACTAGAAAGACAAATCCCTGGAGTGACATGAGATTTAATCAAACATTTTTAATGGCTATAAAGAATATTGAAGTTTATATTGATTGGGTATTTTACATATTATTAAACAAAAATATGAGAAAACCTTTGAAATATTCAACAAGAGTCATTCATCATTGGAATGTGCTGCCCAGGGAGGTGGTGGAGTCACCGTCCCTGGAGGGGTTCAAGAGGGGATTGGACGTGGCACTTGGTGCCATGGTCTAGTCACGAGGTCTGTGGTGACAAGTTGGACTCAATGATCTTTGAGGTCTCTTCCAACCTTGGTGATACTGTGATACTGTGATAAGAACAAAACATAAGTTTTCCTTGGCTGTAGAAAAACTGTAGGAATCAAAAATTATCTGAAAGCAACTGAGCAACTTCCTCTAGAAGAGTAGAGTATTTACCAATTGAGTTTAATTCTGTTTCTGCAGATCCTGAAAGTAAGATTCTTTTTTACTAGGAGGGGGGTGGAACACTGGAACAAGTTCAGGGAGGTGGTGGAGTCGCCATCCCTGGAGGTGTTCAAAAAGGGATTGGATGTGGCACTTGAAGCCATGGTTTAGTGGACATGAGGTCTTGGGTGACAGGTTGGACTTGATGATCCTTGAGGTCTTTTCTAACCTTACTGATTCTATGATTCTATGATTCTAAGATGCCCAGGGAGGTGGCTAGGGCCCCATCCCTGGAGATACTCAAAGTGAGGCTCAACAGGGCTCTGGGCAACCTGATTCAGCTGAAGATGCCTCTGCTTACTGCAGAGGGCATTGGACTAGATGACCTTTGGAGGTCCCATCCAACCCAGACCATTCTATGATTCTGTAATTCTATGATTTTTGACAATGTGTTCTTTAGCTCCTGTCCTTGATGTTCCCCTCTTTGCCCCCCACCTCCCATGTAGTTCTAAATTCTACTTTCTTCCTTTTACATTTCTGCAATTTGACATGTTTGTTTGCAACATATCATTGTTTACTCTGAATTTTTCCCTCTATTTGGAAAACCAACCTTTTTGCCTTTTGCTAGCCATTTATTCATCTAAACTGTTGACCAGTGAATAATTTTAGTATAAGGACAAGCAGTAAGGGTGGTGGTTTCCTCCACAAGGGTTCATGTTTTAAAAGCGAAGACCGGTTTATACTTGAATTTTTACTTCTGCAGGTTTTTTTTTCCATATATTGCAATCTGTGTTTTGACAGCAAAGACAGGAACACACAAAATTCCCATTTCTGAGATGCTAAAAATATTTACAAGCAGAACACATGTAGAAAGTCTATAGTGCTCCTTTCATTGCTCCTTTCACTGCTCCTTTCATATCCTGTAAAATATAGGAAGACTGTTCAACACATTGCTCTTATTTTGTTATTTTGTTGTAGTCTTTTTTATAGGCAGAAAAAAAAGTAGATATTTGTGATTTTAAAATAAAAGTGTATTTGATTAAATTTTAATTTTCTACTAAGGAAAGTTATCTCAAACAGAATATGTATATTTAAAATCAGCTAGCCTATACCTGCATTAAAAATGTGATATCCAGACAGCATTACAGAAAAGGTAGCTAGCAGTGGGGTTGTAATAACTGATTAATAACTGATTCAGCCACACAATACAGCTTGCAAATCATTTTTGAAGAATGACAACTATGTGTGATGTAAAAGAGTCGAGAGAACAGCCAGTCACTCAACACAAAGTAGTTCATTTTCATGTGTTCCAGGGCAATTTATCTCACCTTTGTTTAAGCTATGGTAAATGTATCTCATGATGCATACCAGCTTTGCATAAGACACTGCTACTTTTTAATAGGAAGTTTTGCATTTTATTCTGCTGCTGCTGCGAGATTCCTGAAAGAATGTAACTGCTTCTGCTAACGCTCACAAAACATTCACCATGACTGTATAAGGAGGCAAATAAATTGCCCTGAGATATCACACAGAGTGCAGTAACGGTCTAAAAAGGGCTGTAACACATTACATAGCTACCAGGACACTGCTGCCCAGCTCTGCTCTGCCACCAGCAGTGGCAGGATGGGCAGGAGGCTCCTGGAGCTGCGCCTGGCAGTGTCTGTGGCTGGAGCAGGGCCCCTCAGGGATGTCCTCCTCCTGTCCATCTTCCCACGGTGCTCTATTGGCTGCCCCAGGTTGGCACAGCCCTAAACAGATCTCCATGTTGAGTTTTTATATTTTATTTTTTCACTGTGTCCAGTTCTGGGCCCCTCAGTTTAAGAAGGACATTGAGACACTTGAACATGTCCAGAGAAGGGCAACAAAGCTGGTGAGAGGCCTTGAGCACAAGCCCTACAAGGAGAGGCTAAGTGAGCTGGGATTGTTTAGCCTGGAGAAGAGGAGGCTCAGGGGAGCCCTTATTGCTGTCTACAACTACCTGAAGGGAGGTTGTAGCCAGGAGGGGGTTGGTGTCTTCTCTCAAGCAGCCAGCACCAGAACAAGAGGACACAGTCTCAAGCTGCACCAGGGGAGGTTTAGGCTTGAGGTGAGGAGAAAGTTCTTCACTGGAATGTGCTGCCCAGGGAGGTGGTGGATTCACTATCCCTAGAGGTGTTCAAGAGGGGATTGAATGTGGCACTTGGTGCCATGGTTTAGTCATGGGGTCTGTGGTGACAGGTTGGACTTGATGATCTTTGAGGTCTCTTCCAACCTTGGTGATTCGGTGATTCTGTTATTCTTCCCTCATGTCTTTTGCTGTATTTCCACACAAACTGCAAATCAGACATAGAATTTGAGTAGAATTCAACTAAACCAGGCTGAGAGAAGACTTGTGTGCATTCAGTAACCACCTGTGCGACAAAGGGATTTTTTGTTAGTACAGGATGATTCAAAGCATGTGGTTTGCCTCACTATAAGAAACAGCAAGAAACAAATCAAATCTGCAAGTTGATGTTGATGCTTTAGAACACAAAGCAACAACTACCTCATTGTTATAGTTTGAACATTATAAGATAAAGTTTTGCAGAGAATTCCAGAATATAGGAGGCTGGACAATCCCAGATATTACAAAAACCATGTCCATCCCATCCCATCCGCCTGCAAATGCTGTATATTTGGAGCTGTACTGTGTTCTTCTTCTCTCCTGTTTTCCCGCTTTCCTCCCTTCTGAACTTTGCCTTTACTTCTCCTTGCTGACCATTGTTTGGGTTATTGGGGTGGGGAGGTAAGGCAGCATGGCCTTTGGGCTGTGATGTACAGTGGGGTTACAGGGGGGGGTCTGAGCTATTGTCCAGGATGGTGTTGTGCTGTTGTTGAATTTTATATATATATATATATATATATATATATAAATGTATATATATAAATGTACATATATATATAAATATATATATATGTGTATATATATACAGACATTTTATGCTTCTTGCTTTTGTAAATAATTTCATCTTACTTCCAAATCCTGTGTAGTGTGGTAGTTTACTCCTTGGGGTAAATTCCAAATTGTCATGTGGTGCAAAACCAAACCATCAAACACATGTAGGCCTGAAAATCCCATTCTAGCTTAAAACCATTTTTTCACTGCCAATTCTCCATTTTATTTGGGATTTTGTTTGTTTGTTCATTTTTCTGTTACTTCTTAATGGATCTGTTACTGCAGTGCTGTTGAGAATGAAAGCCTGCAGTGTGTTTGACTTATCACCAATCAGACAAAATGTCACTGCCATCTTCTGGCGTGGATTTTAAGTGCCCTATCCGAAATGCCAGACAGGAGAAGAACCCCCGTATAAATGGTACATATATATAGTATACAACATAACTTATACATTAAAACAGTACCTAAAGTTTGTATTGTTCCATCTGTATTTTGAGACCAAAACCACTACAGTCCCCTGCTGTTTTCACAAAATGCCCTCTATGTAACAACGAGCTTTGCAAATGTTTCACTATGTCCCTGAGTGATACTTGAAAAACAGCTGTCAGTAATGGAGCTGTTTATTTCAACAACGTGGTTGTGTTTAAACATAAAAGGGATGGTATTTTGATAGCTTTTGAGAAGGCAACAATTAAACCCTGCTCCCTTTGGTTGGCTCAGTGAAGCCACAACAGACAACAAATGCTACTAATGAAAACCATCTCATGTTCTGAAAAACAATTTAAATATGTTGATACACAGGAACATTATGATCTAATTGTCATGGGAATAAATAAAAGAAGATAGTTCTATCAGAAAATAAAATCTGTTGTGGTTTGGGGAATCCATTTTCTTTACAGTCATAGCTGAGTTAATTTAATTTATTCACTATGATGCAAAACAATTCACATAGACATTCACTGTATTCTAGCTTTAATCGGCTCTGGCAGCATCAAAAGTACTGTAAGAAAACTGCTGCACAGCATAAATATCAGAACAATGCTGCAATGAGAAGGAATTTTGTAAAACCATGAATAAATATTCATAAACAAGCATAAAAATATACAAAGGACCATAGTTTTAGCATCCTTATATTATTTTTAATGTACACATTGTAAATGCATGTGTACTATGTAGCACATACATAAATGGTATTAAACAAGCCTTCATTGTGTAAAGAATGTGGGTATATATTGCATTGCAGCTCAAAACATTTAGGTTAGTGAGGGCTACATTTAATGTCTGGTTATATATATAGGTTCACTGGCAACCCAATCCCATCATGTTATTTTGTGTCTAAATTCATGTATAATGTTTACAGAAACTACCATAAAGAATTAAAAGGAGATGTTATAAAAACACTGATGCTATTCTCCAATACTCCTGGTGGAGCTTTCCAAGTTCTGTAGCAAATAAAATTAATGGATGGTCCTGCAATATGATAAAGACCAAAAAGGATTTAAATTCTTGCTTCAGCTCTGGCTAGGGAACCACTCTTAGGATGCACCAGAGCAGCCCTAATAAAGATAACACGAAGAAAGAAGAAAAGCTGTCAGTATCACATTTCAAACAACTGGCAGTGAAGAGATTTCAAAGTGACAGCAAAAAGAATTACAGTTCCTTAAGAAGGCTCCACAAAAGAAGGCTAAAACACAGTTTAGACACTAGAGCTGAAAAACTGAACGACATTCCATGTTTGTTAAAAAAAATCTTCCCTATGTCCAAAAATGAAAAAGGAAGAACCAACAGTCTTAAATTTGGAGAAGGAATACTTGGGTTAGACACTATAGAAGCTTTTACAATATTGAGATTTATTTTTTAGCTGACTGCATAGACTGTGAAGCCAAGCAGTTTCTAGTAACAGGTTAGACACACAGATGTGAAATCGCTTCACTGCAACTCAATGCTATGTCCTAATAATACAATTTATTGTTAACTTCAAATCCTCTCTCTTGACATACAAATCTTTAAAAGAGGTGGATCTTTTTAATAATTTAGGGGGGAAAAAAAAGGTACTTCAATACAGATTATTTTTGTGAGCCTGGTTTCCTCCTCTAACGTGAAGCTGATTTAGGCTACATAGCCTAAATTTGCAGATAATAATGTACCAACCCCTGCCTCAGCTATACATATGTTTAGAGCAGCGAGTACAAGGCTGCCTGACAATGCAGATGGGGAAGGCTAATGAGTTTTAGTTAAATTTTTCAGTCTGTTTGGAGATTTTGTATAGGAGGACCTCATTAATCCACGTTTGTTTGAACCAAGCTCTTTATAACCTTCTAGACACATTATCTCCCTCTACCAATCCCTTGGTGCACACATTTGCTCTGATGAAAAATCATGAAAGCCCTTATCTGAGCATTGGGGTGCAAATACATGGGCTGCACAGCACATCAAGTGCAGACACAAGAAGACTGAAGAGATGAAAGGAATTTATCTGTGCACTAAACTGCTGATGCAGGTGCACTCATAGAGGTGACTGTTCCCAGAGGACACCACCTCCCACGCCACATTTCACCTAAGCAACACTGGCTAACTTGAGACTCTCCACAACCTCATGAGTGTTTTCACTGGCTGATGCCAAGCCTCTTAACCAGGTTTTGAGTCTCTCCACTAGGACTCACTATTTCTTGTGTTTAACTGAATAAGCCGCAAATGTACATATTTATTATTAAGGCAGCACATTAGAAGCAAAAATTTTCTCTTCTGCTTCAAAATTTGCATGATGGTGATCGCAGGTACAACACAGTACCTCAGTTTAGGAAAGATGTTGGCTTTCTGGAACATGTCCAGAGAAAGGCAACGAGGCTGGTGAGGGGTTTGGAGCACAAGCCCTATGGGGAGAGGCTGAGGGAGCTGGGGTTGCTTAGCCTGGAGAAGAG
The DNA here is from genome assembly GCF_014839835.1 of Dryobates pubescens. Taxonomy (NCBI): domain Eukaryota; kingdom Metazoa; phylum Chordata; class Aves; order Piciformes; family Picidae; genus Dryobates; species Dryobates pubescens. Next base: position 11,121,804 of record NC_071620.1, read on the forward strand.
GAGGCTCTGGAGACCTTATTGCTGTCTACAACCACCTAAAGGGAGGTTGTAGCCAGGTGGGGGCTGGTCTCTTCTCCCAGGCAACCAGGACCAGAACAAGAGGACACAGTCTCAAACTGTGCCAGGGGAGGTTTAGGCTAGATGTTAGGAAGAAGTTCTTCATAGAAAGAGTGATTGGCCATTGGAATGGGCTGCCCAGGGAGGTGGTGGAGTCACCATCACTGGAGGTGTTTAGGAAGAGACTGGATGGGGTGCTTGGTGCCATGGTTTAGTTGATTAGATAGTGTTGGATGACATGTTGGACTTGATGATCTCAAAGGTCTCCCAACCTGGTGTATTGTATTGTATTGTATTGTATTGTATTGTATTGTATTGTATTGTATTGTATTGTATTGTATTGTATTGTATTGTATTGTATTCTATTCTATTCTATTCTATTCTATTCTATTCTATTCTATTCTATTCTTTGGTCAGAAAAGCTCTGCCTAGAGCTCTAGTAAGGAGGTACAGCTTTACAGCAATTGAGAAGCTTATTTCAAAGGAAGAAAAAACCAGCAGACTTCTATCCCAGCAAAATGAGAAATTATAGAACCTTTGTGTTCAGTCACTCCATCCCTTCTAAACTGTGATTTCATAACAGGGCTTTAGAGATTACTGCCCTCACAGTAGAGATTAAAGTTCCTCAATGCTGAATTTCGTGATGACCTCCCAAAATCAAAGGAAAGTTTTTCAATTTTATCTTGCTGCTTTTATCAGTCTATTTTCCAAAGAGATAGAAAAGTCTTTGCCTAAACTAAATGAAACTGACTGTGAATGAATTTAGGTTAGAGATTAAAAGATACTTTCCAATCACCATACACCGAGGTCCTAAAATAGTATCCCAGTGAGAGGAGGGAAACACATTTCCTCCTGAACTCTTGAGAAGGATTTTAATAAGCTTGTGAATCTTTATATGAGGCTGTTGCACTGAATTGTAGGATTTTTTCTGTCTGATTTTTCCCCAGAAGGATCACAAAAAGTTGAGCAAGTCAGAAGATACCTGGGACTCCACACACAGAAATGTCCCTTTATGCACCCTCTGTCCCCACTGCGCTCAAACTCCGGCTGCTCAGTGATTTTCAGGCTGTTGCTCACAGGTGAGACTTTTCCACAAAGCAGCAGTTGCGTCACAGAGGAAATGATGAACCCTGCTAATGAAGAACTTTGTTATGGAGCACGGTAGCTTTCAGTTTTTTGAGGTAGATTGATTGGTCTTAATTCTTAGTTTGTTATCGGTGTCCATACAATGCCATTCATAGGCTCCGAACATGAATTTCATATCTATTGGCTTCAACTAGCTAAATTTCATATTTAAAAAAAATTATTTATACTGGGGTGCATCAAGAAAAGTGTGTCCAGCAGGCCTAGGGAGGTTCTTCTCTCCCTCTACTCTGCCCTGGTGAGACCATATCTGGAATACTGTGTCCAGCTTTGGGTTCCCCAGTTCAAGAGAGACAGGGACCTGCTGGAGAGAATCTAATGAATGTGAGGAAGAAGTTCTTCACCATGAGAGTGGTGAAGCCTTGGAATGGGTTGTCCAGGGAGGTAGTTGGGGTGCCGTGCCTGGAGGTGTTTAAGACCAGGCTGGATGAGGCTCTGGCCAGCCTGATCTAGTGTGGGGTGTCCCTGCCCGTGGCAGGGGGGTTGGAACTAGATGATCCTTGTGGTCCCTTCCCACCCTGACAGATACTATGATACTATACTATGATACTAATAGATAGCCACAAGGATGATTAAGGGCTTTGAGCACCTCCCCTACGAAGCGAGACTGAGAAACCTGGGGCTGTTTAGTCTTGAGAAGAGAAGACTGAGAGGGGATCTCATCAATGTATATAAATATCTGAGGGGTGAATGCAAGTGGAGGGGGGCAATTTCTTTTTGGTGGTGTGCAATAATAAGACAAGGAGCAATGGGTACAACCTTGAACATAGAGGGTTTCACCTCAACATGAGCAAAAACTTTACAGTGAGGCTGATGGAGCACTGGAACCGGCTGCCCAGTGAGGTTGCGGAGTCTCTTTGTCTGGACAGATTCAAAACCTGTCTGGATGCATTTCTCTGCAGGCTGCCCTGGGTGATCTTGTGTTGGCAGAGGGGGTGGACACAATGATCTCTGGAGGTTGCTTCCAACCTCTAGTGTTCCATGATTCTGTGTACTGTGCTAATAAAGTGAGCACAGATATGCTAAGGCCAAACCACAGGATGAATATGAGTGTGCTCCAACAAGCCAATAGCTCTCCTCCAGGAGCATTTAGAAATGCATTCTTTTAAACTCAATGATGTGATTTAACAGTAATAATGACACAGTAGAAAACTATTATTATTTTAATTTTTTAAGCTGCTTAATATATTTTCACAGTCTTTCAAACTGTATTGGTACTAATCTCTACAGCGGAAAACCTCAGGCAATTTTTGTATTATTTTTAAGAGCAATAACGTACAAACGAGTGCTTTAAATCAGCCACCTAATTTGTACTACTGTTTATATTCCTTTGGTTGCTTATTTAATTGGATTAATAAGCTGTAGATTTCCATGCTGAGCAAAATTAGTTCATGTAAAGCCTACGTATGTCTTAGGAAGAGAGAAACAAAGGCTGCTGCTAGTTCTTGGGGTACCTCTAGAACTGAATGGTTGGCAGAGTTTTTTTAAAATTCAACTTATTTTCAGAAGTAAAAGTAGTTCAGTAGGTGGTAAAAGGAGTTCAGTAGGTGGTAAAGATTTTCCTCTAAATGAAAAGACAGGAAACACCAGACTGGTAGAATACAATAAGTCATTATAGAAATCACATACTTTTTACTTAAAAAAAAAATAAAAATCAACATTAATACTTTTGCAGTAAATACAGAATCAACTACCAGATAAAAAGTCTTACATAAAATATCAGAAAGGAGACTGCATTATTGATTGGGAAGCAACTAAGCCTTAGCAAGTATTCATTGAGATACTAAAATGCAAGTCTACAAGAGTTCTGACTCCTTAAGTCTCTGGGTTATGCTATGCTGGCATAGAATACATAGAAGGAAGAAACAGATGGAAGGACTGCTCTGTAAGTTAGAGAATTAGACCAGATGTTTGCTATGACATTTTCTTAGTCATATGGTGACACTACACAAGAAGTTAGAATACATAGAATAAACCAGGTTGGAAGAGACCTTCAAGATCATCGCATCCAACCCATCAACCAATCCAACACCACCTAAACAACTAACCCACGGCACCAAGCACCCCATCAAGTCTTCTCCTGAACACCTCCAATGATGGCGACTCCACCACCTCCCCAGGCAATGGTGAGAAACAGCCAAGCGATTTCAACTGTTATTATTTTATAACAAGTGATTTGGTGGCCATGCATGTTTATCCTGCAGGCTGCTGCATCTGAAAACTTTTAGTTTCTCAGTGAGAAACTACAGCCATGAGGATGATTAGGGGACTTGAGCATCTCCCCTGTGAAGAGAGACTGAGCGACCTGAGCTTGTTTAGTCTTGAGAAGACTGAGAGGGGATCTGATCAATGTCTATAAATATCTGAGGGATGAGTGTCAAGTGGAGGGGGCCAAAAGCACTGTGAATAAAAAACACAGACTATCCTTGTATGAAGTTCTAATGGACAGACCCACAAGTTACTGCATACTCTACCTTAGCCTCTGCATTAATCCAATTTACAGATAACTGATGATGGGATGTTAAATTATTTCAAGGCTCTAACAAAATGTGTGAGGGCTACTCACTCACAGGTAAAAGAAGCCCCTCCAAGACTGTCTCTGAACTGTGACAGTCTTGGGAACCCACAGTGGCAGTCCCTTATCTTCCTTCTGTATTCTGTATGGGTCTGCTGAAGCCCTGCCCATTCCATACACCCAGTTCATCAGCTCTGCATGAAGCAGTCCTGCTCACAAATAATTTGGAGAGCTTGTTCTCAAGGCAAAGCAGTTTTATTAAAACTCAGGTATCACCTGAAGAAGTATTTGCCTCTCTCCCACTTCCTGGGCTGGGGGACCCATATCCCCCAGGTGAGCAATGCTTTTGCTTTCTCCTCCTCATCTCCTCTTCTCACTTGGCCTTTCTTACGGACTTGGGACACGCTGACTTCTGTTAGTGTTGTGAGGCCTTTGAGAGTCTCGGGCTTTTTCAAGGCTTGCTGGTGTCCCACTGTCTTGCCTGGTCCTGCTTGTCCGGGCTCCTGGGGAAGCTCCTGGCTGTTTTGGGGGCCTGTCTCCTCACAGGTATAGCTGTGTCTCCCTGCTCGTGCAGCTGCTGCTGTGGCTGCCTCTTGCAGAACAAGGCAGGGTACTGTGGACAGCTGGCTCACTTTTGGGAGAGCCAGGGACTTGCCGTGGCCTAGGACCCACCGTTAGCCCCCAGAGCCCACCACTTCACACCTCAGCAGTACAGCAGGATGGCCAGTGTCCAGCTCCTTAGAGCCCTGCCTGGCCATGGGCCCCCAAGCCAGGTCAAACTGTGGGCCCACATCCTAGCCTAGTCTCAGACCATCCCTGTCCTCAGCCAAGTGCCAATGCCTAGGATCAGGGCTACCCTGGCTCTCCCTGGCTGTCCTGCTCCTGGCAGGGCAGTGGTATTGACCATGGCTGGGAGGTAGCGCCATGGATCTTCCCTATTCTCAGGACATTCCAGCCCCAGGGAGCCCCTCATCACTGCAGTGCCCTGGTACACAGTACAGTTCCTCAAAACTTACTATAAAATGGATTATTACAGAGAGACAAGCACAATATAAAAGATCAAATGATCAGCTGTGGTAAGCTAGAAAAGAAACAGTAGCTGCACTTTGAAACTCCCCTGTGAGAGTGACCTGCTGACAGTGTAATTGGCTTCTTCATTAGTGAAACCTGAAAGAACAGAGTGAGAACAAGAAGTAAGGTGCTTGGGGAGAATTTCAGTAGCTTGTTACTTGAAAGAGCATTGTTTGTTTGAAAATAAAGTCAATATTATAATAGGAGTGAATTAACATACTGTAAGATGAAAACTGATACGTAGTCTGTTAAGCTGAAGCATAGGAGGCAAGATCACAGTACTTCTGAAAAAGAAACAACTGTGTTGACTCTATTCTAATTGAACAATGTTAGCAATTTATCACAGCTTTTTACTGATGGACACTACACACAGAGGGGACCTTTGAACTGTGAAACCTTGAGATTTACAAAGATAACAGAATGAAAGTTTGAATGGTTTTTCTTCCTGAAGGTAGTACAGTTTTGTCCCCTTCCTAACAATTATTACTACCCTTAACGTCAAAGGTAGTAAAAAATTGCACGTGGTCAATAACCTGCTTCAGTAGTTTAAATATTTACAGGATAAGAGCCCCAGTAAATCACAAAATAAAAATAATTATTTTCCATGGATTTATCAATCAGAGCACCAAGAAATTCCACATTTTGATCTAATTTCTCACAAGTACAGTTCAAGTTTCTCTCCCAGTTAAAGTTAGCAGCAGAATCAATTATAACATCAAGATTATTGAACAAGAGGAGAAAAAGAGCTGGGAAGAAAAAAAACACCCAAGCAGCCCCAGAGACTGACTTTCAACAGGACTGGCAGGATTGAACAGCTGTAGACAGTAGGTTATGAGCTGAAAATGAAAACAGGAACAAAAAAATCCATGTGGAGATACAAGACTCAACTGTCATAACAGCAAAGGTCAAAAAGGCTTTGTGCAGATCTGTCACACAGAAAGACTGAATTTTGAGAAACTTCAGGTTCTTTCAACTGGGTCTTCTTTGGATTGCATCTGCAGAGGGTTGTTGTTTTGTTGTTTGTTTGTTTGTTTTTCATCCAAAGAAACCAGAGAAACTAGGACAGGAACATCCTTAAATTTTCACCCCATGCCCCTCAAAACAGGATCATTGTATCTTAACTCTCCCTGGCAGATGTCATACACATTATAATTAAAAATTTCCAGATGGGCCCTCAACAGGTTATTTAGGCAAGATTTGTGAGGTTTTGATACTATGGGATAAGATGTCCATGAGTAAGGTATCACTAGACATCTGATCAAATACAGGAGATGTCTATGGAAAAGGTGAGAGGCAGTTTTCAAAATGCTGTGTAATAACTTCATGTCTAACCCTTACGAACTGTAGTTGTACCCCCTTTCTTCTAGATTTTTCTTCTTCTCCTTCTTCTCCTTCTTCTTCTTCTTCTTCTTCTTCTTCTTCTTCTTCTTCTTCTTCTTCTTCTTCTTCTTCTTCTTCTTCTTCTTCTTCTTCTTCTTCTTCTCCTTCTCCTTCTCCTCCTCCTTCTTCTCCTTCTCCTTCTTCTTCGTCTTCTTCTTCTTCTTCTCCTTCTTCTTCTTCTTTCTTCTAGATTTCTTCTTCTTCTTCTTCTTCTTCTCCTCCTCCTCCTTCTTCTTTCTTCTAGATTTCTTCTTCTTCTTCTTCTTCTTCTTCTTCTTCTTCTCCTCCTCCTCCTTCTTCTTTCTTCTAGATTTCTTCTTCTTCTTCTTCTTCTTCTTCTTCTTCTTCTTCTTCTTCTTCTTCTTCTTCTTCTTCTCTTTTTGTTTTAATTTCATCTGCTTCTGTTATTTTACTTACTATAAACTGTGAACATAATCACTGCCTCATCTGCAATGAAGCTTGGCATAATTATTTTTCCCTTTGCCAAGTTAAGAGCATTTCTTAACTGAACAGACTCTAATTTCCTAGTTATTGATTTGTTCACACTGGAAATGTTTCCATATATTGAAAACTGGAAATGGAATAACCAGACAAAATATGAAGAGATTTAACCCTAGCAAGATAAACTAGAAACTCAAGCAACAATAACATAATTTCTATTTGAAATGTGCTATTGACATAGGAGTCATCAAACAAATGAAAATCATTTCACCTGCATTTTCTGACAGAGCCTTTATCCTTACACAGGGAATATTTTTCTACTATGAAAACTCTGAAATGCTAGCTAGTCTTGTAAACTCCTGTGACTATTTAGCTTCAAGTGGTTACTTTAACAGCTTAACATGGTAAATTTAAAGGACCGTGTGAACTGCTTATCAAATTGCTGTTTGTTGAAAGACTTTCTATTTCCTCAGCAGTCCTATTTCTCATAACTGGCCTTTATGATCTTGGTGAATTTCAACTAATTTTAAGCCTTGCTATTATTTGTTTATAAGTTGTTAATAGCTGCTGTTACTGAACACTAGTTGTACTTTGGGGAAACTACACTCTATTGCACTCATCTATTTTCCATCAATTTTAATGAATTGCAGAAATCACAGAATCACAGAAACATTCAGGTTGGAAAAGACCCTCAGGGTCACCAAGTCCAACTGATAAGTCTGCAAGGTTCACCCCTAAACCATATCCCTACACACCACATCCAAATGACCTTTAAACACATCCAGGGTTGGTGACTCAACCACCTCCCTGGGCAGCACATTGCGATACCTGACCACTCTTTCTGAGAAAATGTTTTCCTAATGTCCATTCTAAGCCTACCCAGTCATACCATGAGGCCTTTCCCCCTTGTTCTATCACTAATTACCTGTGAGAAGAGACCAGCACAAGTAATTAGTGGTAGAATATGAAATATGACCAAAAATGAGTCTTCCACATGATGATTCATGTACCCTCAATCCACCAGAGCAACAGTTTTGTACAGTGATCAGCTTCTGTAAGTGTAAGCTTCTGTGCAAGCTTTAGAGTAAGGAAAAAACTTTTTTAACACAGTAAGGGACCTAGGGGTACTGATTGATAGTAGGTTGAACATGAGGCTGCAGTGTGCCCAGGCAGCCAAGAAGGCCAATGGCATCCTGGCCTCTATCAAGAATAGTGTGGCCAGCAGGAGCAGGGAGGTCATTCTGCCCCTGTACACTGCACTGGTTAGGCCGCACCTCGAGTCCTGTGTCCAATTCTGGGCCCCTCAGTTTAGGAAGGATGTTGACTTGCTGGAACGTGTCCAGAGAAGGGCAACAAAGCTGGGGAGGGGTTTGGAGCACAGCCCTATGAGGAGAGGCTGAGGGAGCTGGGGTTGCTTAGCCTGGAGAAGAGGAGGCTCAGGGGTGACCTTATTGCTGTCTACAACTACCTAAAGGGAGGTTGTATCCAGGTGGGGGTTGGTCTCTTCTCCCAGGCAACCAGCACCAGAACAAGAGGACATAGTCTCAAGCTGAGCCAGGGGAGGTTTAGGCTGGATGTTAGAATAGAATAGAATAGAATAGAATAGAATAGAATAGAATAGAATAGAATAGAATAAACTGGGTTGAAAGAGTCCTTCAAGATCATCGTGTCCAACCTATCATCCAATACCACCTAATCAACTAAACCATGCAACCAAGCACCCTATCAAGTCTCCTCCTAAACACCTCCGATGATGGTGACTCCACCTCCTCCCTGGGCAGCCCATTCCAATAGCCAATCACTCTCTCTGTGTAGAATTTCCTCCTAACATCCAGTCTGAACCTTCAGGACCCAGAACCCAAAAGCAGCAGCCCCTTGTGTTGCAATCTGAACTTCAAGCCCCGTAATACTTTGCCAGGACTTTCATTTTGGAGCTAGCATGAGGCAGGATGGTTTTGACTAACAGCAGCAAATATTCATCTTAACCCATGACAATAGAATATTTAAGAATTAGCATTTTTTTTAGCTGCATGATGAATTGCCATAAGGAAAATAAAGAAAATAAGTAAAAGATTAGCATGGTGCTTTGCTCATTCAATGCAAGAAAAATCTGTTTGGGAGATTACTACACAATAAGTAGATATTAAAAGAGTAGCCTGAAGAAACTTCAGGAAAAATGAATATAATTTATAGCAACCAGTACCAAATGGAAAATGAGTTGATCTGTCTTCTTTAGGTATAAAACATGTTAGTCTTTCCAAATAATAATTGCCATGGTGCCTAAAAAAAAATCATTGTCTGCAAAGCTTTCAAACAATGATTTTGAATGTGATTTTCTAGGTAACTTTATAACTGATAAGAAAGTAAAGCCAGCTGATCTTATCTAAAGAAACAAAACTCAATTTTCCCTTCTTAAGTAATGTTAAAGCTTATTATATTATAGCCCTTTAAAAAAGCATTTCAAACTTCTTCAAACATAACTCATCAAGCTGGCTTGGAAGATTCTCCACAGACAACAGTTAGATGCTTCTCCATGTCATCTGTTATTCTAAAATCTTTAAAATGTATGCTTATTCCTCTCCCCATAACTACAGCCAAAGGAATCACATTATTCTGTGGGAAAAATAATAATCAAAACCAAACCAGTGCCGAAGGTCTTCAGAAGATGCATTTGTTCTGCATGAAACCAACAGCAACATTCTTCTGCAGAGTGACATCCACTGAATGGACCAGACTAGAGATGTATTTCATTTGACAGGATTTGGGAGCTTCTGACATTAGCCATATGTGGTCTTCCACTGAAATTAGGAGCCTATTCGTCTGGGATGAGAAGGGTTGAATAGTCATATGTGCAAATGATTTACTGCCATACTTATAGACCTGGAAACTTCACTGATCTCCTGGACAGAAATCACAGAGAGATTCAGCAGAATATCTCCATAGTGGATTAACTTTAATAACCTAGAGATAATGCATTGTGGATTTGTAATATTTCCAGAGTGTCCTTATGTTATATGATTAACTTAGCTTCAGAGCAAATAACAGAATAACAATATGAAATCTCCAGAGGCACTGAGGAGGACCATAGGATACACCTGGAATCAATCTAGACTGTTAAGGAAGACCAAGTTAACTTTTTTCCCTAACTAATTGAATGACTTATAAAGTATCCCTCACAAAAATGTTATAGTGTCTCAAAATATGATGCACAGTGGTAATTCCAATTTATATATCAGAATAGAAGACCTTAATTTGCTTCTGGGGAGAATAATTCCTAAGATCAGGCAATGATAGGGTAAAGCTATAATAATTCTCAATAATTTCACTGAAGTCATTATTAATTCAAAATAATTTTGAAAACAATTTTCTCCTATCTGCTTGATCTGGCTTTACTGACATATTTTAGCAAACAAACAGGTTTGGGGGGCATTAATATTTTCATTTCTTTTCAGGATCTTACTTAGAAGTCCTACTTTGGTTTAACTCCATCCAGCTACTAAGCACCTGTTGGGATGGGAGAGAAAATTGGAAGAGTAAAACCGAGTTTAATAGGTAAAGCAAAAGCCATGCACACAAGCAAAGTAAGACAAGGTATTCATTCACCCCTTCCCATCAGCAGGCAAATGTTCAGCCATCTCTAGGAAAGCAGGGATTCACCACATGTACTAATTACTTGATAAGACAAATGCTTGGGCATCAGCTGAAGTGTCTTCCCTTTCCTTGTTCCCCCAACGCTGTCTGCTAAGTGTGACATCATACGGTATGGAATATTCCTTTGGTCACATGGGGCAGCTGTCCTGGCTGTGCCTCCTCCAAACTCCTTCTTCCTCCCCAGCCTATTCTGTGTAATCTCTACTCAACTATAGTGAAAGCATCCCTGAAGTTTTGATCCTATTTTCAGCCCAAATACAGAATCTGTTTCCAAGATGGCTACTATGAAGAAAATTAACTGTTCCAACCACAACTGCCTTTGCTTTTTTTGGTTGTCCAAGAAGTACTAGGTCAGATCAGCTTGCTGAGACCCAGCTCAGTGAAGATGTGGGGTTTCCTGAAGTGGTGGGGCAGGCAATCTGCTCAAATATTTTCCTGTTACAAGCTTCTCAGGGATTGAAAGGGATGGGCAAAAAAGTTAAAAAATAAATAAAAAAGATCAGAGTATGTGAAAGAAGGATGGGGTTTGTCCTTTTCATTATCAGCTGATGATGAAATTGCCCCCTCTTTCATGAGAATTTTACTCTCCCTTTATGAGGACCAGGACTTTATAGGGAAATTCTGTCTTTGCATCATGTTCACTGGTTTAAATCTTTCCGGGTCTTTGACAGAAGGTTTGTGATTTACATCAGACAGTGAGAGGAGAAATCAAATAGAGGAAAACAGTAACTAAGAGTGAGTTTAGAACATAGAGGGGAAAAAAGATCAAAGGGCCAAACCCAATACCTCAGCAGGACAAAATGTATAATACAATACAAGGACTACTTTTAAAAATATGCAACCTGAAATAAATTCTTTCCCTTTTCCATAAATGTAAAACATTTTCTATGTGATAAGGATAAATGCAGTAAATTGTACTGCATAAGAGGTTATCAGAGGAATGACTTACTTTTACACACCCACACATCATTTACTTTCAAGTAATTCCCCAAATTTAATTTACCTTCACTTAGAGTGTATGGCATAGTTTTTTTCAGTGCTCTAGCATGCTCATGCTTCATGAGTCACACAGACTAACGCATGATAAGAAGCAGGTCTAGAAGATTAAATTTGAGTAATTAAATTAATGCTGTGTAATTACAACTCTGACCTTAAAAATCTAGCAAATTATTCATACTCTTCAATGTTTATGTTGAAGACAGTATTCTAGTATCAAAGTCTGTCATATGTTCACTTTCATTACAAGCATAATTAATCACAGTCATGTTGCTGAAGATCAAGTTGACAGGAAATTGCCTGCATTGGCTGAGCATGAATTGCCTTTGAAGATAAGATCAGCTTAGCCATGCTATTCTTCTAATGATGTTTTACATAAGTTTTATTATCATTACTTTAAGCAGAGACTGGAATATTCTTTATGCCATCAATGAAGGAAAAAAGAGACAGAGAAGCTAGGCTATATCTGATGACATCCAAAAGTTGTATATTTCTAACTGTCCGAAGCTAGAAGAAACTCACCCTAACTGGTCCACACATCCATTGCCCAGAGGTCTGGTTCGACATCCTTCTAGCATTCACTTTTTGCCACCCTCTTTAAGCAACCAAATTGCTCAAAGTATTTGTTGCAGGTTCTCAGCTGTGATTTGCACTAAGAGGTGATGACTACAGTTAGTGATCCCTACCACAGTCTTCCAATCCAAGACATTTTATCTAGCATGTCTGAGAGGCTGTATATTTATGATAGAGTAGGATAGCCTGTGGCAATGAGATTTCTTTTGATGTAAACTGTAATTAACACCCAGATTTTTTTTTTCCCTAGAGAAACAGGAAGAATTTACATGCAGCCAATATATTTAAAAACACAAATTGAAAAACATCCCCAAAACCACAACTTGTGTGTAAAAGCAGATTCCCTTTATGCTTCACAAATTCCCAGAGATTTATCTCATACCTAGTCACGCTTTACTGGCCAGCTTCTGATATCAGGCCTGGGTCAATCACACTTCCATTCATTCTCAAATACAGTTCTTATTTTATCACAGCCACCTCAACATCTGGTCTGCATGGCAGAGTGGACCACTTTAATGTCTTTTAGGCAGGCAATGGCAAAGCAGGTATTGCTTGAATTTTGGTTTTAGGGGAAGCTATACAGTGTAGTGTTGATGGGATACATTCAGAGGACTGTGAAAGAAGTTCATGTAGATGAGCAGGTGTCAGATGGCAGAATACAATTTCGTAGTAGCCATTTCTTTGCATCTGATTTTCCCCACCAAAAGAGCCAGACTTTACATTTGAGATGTCACTGAACAACTAGGGAACTGCACAGGGGTATAATTGCAGCAGCAGTCTTAAAATTGCTTTCCTATAGCTTTCACTTCTGTAGGCACAATTTATACAATTATCACTGTATTTATGTAGCAATATACAAATCAGTAAGATCCATGTATGAACATAAAATTGAGTTAAGCCCTGACATTTTTAATTATGCATTGTCAGTTTGAAACTAATCAATCATGAGTTCCACTTAGTGAAGGAATTTCTCTAACGTGAGCTATGGTACCCTTCATTCACATTTCACTTCTCCGCAGTGTTGCAGAAATGATGTCAAGTACCCTTTGCAGTAGACTTGCTGACTTCTAATGACAGAGTAAACCTTTTTTCCCCATTATTTATCTTTGTTTCCTGAGATTTCCTGATAATAATTATCATATTAATAGCTATTTATTGTTATATATAATTATACCATTATTAAATCATTATGCTATTCTTATTTACTACCCCATGTAAAGCTATTCTCCTTGGACAGGAAGAATAATAGACAACAGTACTTTCTAAAGAGTTAAACACATGTCAGTTATAAAAGGATCTATTTAATTGTATTTATAATATATTTTTAAGCTTAAAACCAGTTTTCCATTTGCTGACATGGTGTTGTCAAAGAAGGCTGGAAAAATAGGATTCTGAAAATATTAGAATATTGGCAAGAAAATCTGCAAAATGTGTGAGTCTCCTTTCCCAGTGATATCACATCATTTCAGCCTCACCTTGTATACAAAATTAAATACTGTGGAGGAAAACTAGATACTGAAGAATGTCTCTTTGATCTTGAAAGTAAGCATATCAAAATAGGATGCATGCATTTAGTATCACTTGTTGAACAATGAGAAAAACATCCGAGAGGTTTATGTTGTACTATGAAATTAAATTTAAAAGAACCCAGGGTTGGCCTAAGAAATAAAGGAGAGCTGCACTGCATCAGAAGGTGAGTTGAAGATTTCTTTAAAGGCGAGAAGCTCTGGCATTCAAGAGCTTGCTGAAAATCTGTCAGCATTAAAAAGATAATTTCATGTGAGAGGTACTGGACTACATCCATCTGCATTATAACTCCATTTCAATTATAAGGTTTTCCTAGGATGAGTTTAGGCTTCCCATAAAGAAAGATAAATACCACTGGAGAGGTATTAATTGAGTCAATCTTACTTCAACATTGTAAAACATGAAATAAATACAAACCCAGAGTATTTCCTGTATGAACTGAGGTTTTGTAATAGCTGTGGTTCCAGTTAGATTAAAAGTAAAAGCTGACTAGAGGTTTTGGTTTTCTTTACTTTCAAAATCAGAATTTATTACCATCAGTGCTGAGTTTACAGCCACAAGTGAAAAATAAGAAATCCCTAAAAAAAAATTGAATTACTTATTGAATTACTTACCCTCTATTTGTATTAATTGGAAGAAAACACTTTAAAGGAATTACACTTCAGGCAATAAAACAATCTAAAATGTAATTTGAAACAGGGCAAATGAAAACATTGAATTAAGAGAAATCTGAACTGCTTACAGCCACCCAAAAAGTTAGTCATATAACAACAAGTGAACAATGCTGTTGTTATAAGGAAACCCAAAAAGCTTTATTGTCCATAAAGTAATAATAGTTAAACCATGATAAAACTTTTCCTGGTAAATACTCCATTGCTGAAAAACACTTACAAGTTTCTGAAACAATTCAAGCAAAGAATTATTTTCAACTTGTATGCTACCAGTTTCCTGAAAGAATAACACAAATGAAGCAAGGTTGGTCAGGTTTTGGGTTTTTTTGTGTTTGAATATATTCATACCCAAATACTGGCTTATCTGGCAGACAAAGCCTAGTTTTTCAACATTTGGGTAGACAGTCAAGAGTAAAGGCTTCTAGATACAGTCATGGGAGCCCTAATAGCAGCCTTCCAGTACATGAAGGGGGGGCCTACACAAATGATGGAAAGGGCCTGGCTACAAAGGCCTGGAGTGATAGGATGAGGGACAGTGGCTTCAAACTATAGGAGAGTAGGTTTAGATTGGATATTGGCAACAAGTTCTTTACAGTGATGGTAGAGGACCACTGAAACAGGTTACCCAGGGAGGTTGTCGGGGCTCCATCCCTGGAGATATGCAGTGAGGCTCAACAGGGCACTGGACAACCTGTTCTAATGGCAGATGTTGCTGCTCAGTGCAGGGGAGTTGGACTAGGTGACTTTTGGAAGTCCCTTGCACCCCAAACCATTCCACAATTCTATGAAGGTCTGGCATTCAACAAATACAGACCATGCAGTTGGCTGATTGACTCATGGTGGTAAGGTAAGCAGATGATTCTATGATGAGAAATGGGCTCTGAAGCAAAAGATGCCAAAAGCTGTTACTGTCTCCTTCATCATTATAAGTGGTACCTGAGTGGCTCCTGTCTGGGAAACCAAGATAGGGCTTCAGAATGGCTCATGGGGGCAAAGAAGATTCATTCTTGAGACTATTTATCACTCTTTCTCAGTCCTTTCAGTTCTGACAGCAATTAACATAGAATTTACTTTTCTCTGCTTCATAACTTTTATTCTGCAATGCAGTTGGAAAGGTGATTTTCCTCAGTGGGAAGCATCAGAAGCCCTTTCCTTTTACTGTTTTATTTCTACCTGTTCACGTAATGTTACATGATTGAGGCAATTCTTCAGAGTCCTGGGAGGAACCAGATTCCAGTTCCATAAATAATAAAAGAAATATATCACTTTTTCAGAGTGAGAAACAAAATGGAAGTGGAAACAGCCTGCTGATTTGAGAGGCTGACTCAGTGCTGAAAGCAGTGTGTGTACTCTGTTTTTAATTTTAGCCCTCCAGCATGCAGTTATACCTGACTGTGCAGAGGTAGGAACTTGTCCCTGCAAAATGTTTCCTGCCATGATGCTAGCTACGTGCTTGTTATCACCAGCTGCAGTGATGCCCTCTGTGAAGTTCTTAACAACAATGTGCAGGAAAATAATTACAGGATTTTAGTTGCACCGAATCTTGTCCTCAGGAGAGAGCTAAGGTGTTGCCTGTGCAATTCTAGGCAGAATTTCCTCACTCTGTTTTCCTGCTGTAGTAGGTTAGGAAGTATCAGCTAGTTTAGGAAAAAAAGAGCACTGAAAGTCACTTTTGACTTTTGGGGTTCTCAGATTATATACTCACAGGACATTTATAAGTGTGTGGGGAAATATTTAAATATTTAGACTGATATGCTTATTGTTGACTTTTATAATCTAGGATAAGTATTTTGAACCACAGAAGAAAAAGTGCAAGCTGCATAGGGAGTTAACCAATTTTAAGTGTTTTGCTGGTAAGTCTAAATCAAGCCATGGTTCTATCATTCAAGGGAAGCAGCATTTTGACTTTCTCAGGATCTGAACATAAAGAGTAAACAAATGCAAAGAATACAGACTGCAGACACACACATACACAGACACATTTTTCTTGAAATGAAAGTCAAAAAGGCCAAATTTTGTCCAAGTCCATCCTTGATATAATTGCTAAGAAAGTAGCTTATTTCTGCAATAAGTGTGTGAGAGAGAAACAGATAAATAAAGAGGGGAGGACAATTATGGAAAAAATCATAATGAGACAATTTGTTTCATGAGGTTCTGTTCTGCTCTACAAGCACCTCTCAGCCCATGAAGTGGATCAAAGTAGAAAAAAAAAATTGCAGTGAAAAGGCTACTGAGCAATTTATTGTGAAAGATTTTGGGAAAAACGAGGTCAGGTTACTTATGAATAGAATAGAATAGAATAGAATAGAATAGAATAGAATAGAATAGGATAGGATAGGATAGGATAGAATAGAATAGAATAGAATAGAATAGAATAGAATAGAATAGAATAGGATAGAATAGGATAGGATAGAATAGAATAGAACAGACCAGGTTGGAAGAGACCTTCAAGATCATTACATCCAACCTATCAACTAATCCAACACCACCTAATCAACTAAACCATGGCACCAAGCACCCTATCAAGTCTCCTCCTAAACACCTCCAATGATGGTGACTCCACCACCTCCCCAGGCAGCCCATTCCAATGGGCAATCACTCTCTCTGTGTAGAATTTCTTCCTAACCTCCAGCCTAAACCTCCCCTGGTGTAGCTTGAGACTGTGTCCTCTTGTTCTGGTGCTGGTTGCCTGGGAGAAGAGACCAGCCCCCGCCTGGCTACAACCTCCCTTCAGGTAGTTGTAGACAGCAATAAGGTCTCCTCTGAGCCTCTTCTTCTCCAGGCTAAGCAACCCCAGCTCCCTCAGCCTCTCCCCATAGGGCTTGTGTTCCAAAGCCCTCACCAACGTTGTTGCCCTTCTCTGGGCACATTCCAGCAAGTCAACATCCTTCCTAAACTGAGGGGCCCAGAACTGGACACAGTACACGACGTGCGGCCTAACCAGTGCAGTGTACGGCGGGAGAATGACCTCCCTGCTCCTGCTGGCCACACTGTTCCTGATGCAGGCCAGGATGCCATTGGCCCTCTTGGCTGCCTGGGCACACTGCAGGCTCATGTTCAGCCTACCATCAACCAGTACCCCCAGGTCCTTCTCTGCCTGGCCGCTCTCCAGCCACTCTGACCCCAGCCTGTAGCACTGCATGGGGTTGCTGTGGCCAGTGTGCAGAACCTGGCACTTGGATGTGTTCAATCTCATGCTGTTGGACTCCACCCATCTATCCAGCCTATCGAGGTCCCTCTGGAAAGCCCCTCTGCCCTCCAGCAGACCAACTCCTGCCCCAGCATGTATCCTTGGGGCACACCACTAGTGACTGCATACGAGATTTGATTGAATTATCTTTATCAGCCTCTATGAAAAAAATAAAATAAAAATTGTGCTGTAATAGTATAACATCTGCAATGGGCAAGGAAGTTTTGTGTCCATAACAAAGCTAACGTAAAATGTATCATTGAACTAACAGATACATTGCAATTATTTCTGCCCATCAAATCTCTTGCATGAGAATATGATAATTTGTCTTTTCTTTCCAGTGATGATATTGAGTTTAGCTGACCTGTTTAATCAGTCAGCAGAAAAGAACAGAGGGCACAACAGCTGATATGCATTCATTTTACATTTGAAAGCAGTTAAAAATAATTAAAGCTAACATTTTATAATGTTACTGTTCTAAAAACATTTTGTATAATGATAGACATGTTTTCCTCTGTCCCAGCAAAATATTTCATTTTTCAAAGTGGTGGGTTTGTTTGTGGGTTTGTTTGTTTGTTTGAATAAAAATTGATCTACTTTGATATTTTTCAGTAGCAGGTATTATTCACAATCAGGCAAAAAGTGGGTTTATTTATTTGACTAACTATCATTATCTATCTATCTATCTAGATGTCTCTCTCTACATAGGCATATATACCTATCTATATATGCAGATAGATATCTATATCTATATCCATACCTACAGTCTCAGGCTGCGCCAGGGGAGGTTTAGGTTGGATGTGAGGAGGAAGTTCTATACAGAGAGAGTGATTGCCCATTGGAATGGGCTGCCTGGGGAGGTGGTGGAATCGCTGTCATTGGTGGTTTTCAGGAAGAGAATTGATGGGGTGCTTGGTGCCATGGTTTAGTTGTTTAGGTGGGTTGGATTGGTTGAGGGGTTGGACACGATGATCTTGAAGGATCCTCTTCCAACCCGGTTTATTCTAATTCTACTTCTAAACTATCTACTTTATACTCCTTCTGCAAGAGAGGACAGAAAGCCGAACATTAGGGCACAGTTCATCTAATCTTAGGGTTAATGTTTAGAATCAGTCAGATGGATGCTGTAAAATTAATGGGACAGAGATTGGAGTCAATACAGCTGATCAGTATGATCGAGTATTGTTCCTTTATTGTTCCAGTACTGTAGGCCTATAGTGCGAGTATAGCACAGTAAAGTAAAGCAAAGAACAAGAAAGGAAAGGAAAGGTAAAAGTGTGTATGAAGGGAACTTCTACAACTTGTATAAACTCGGAGAGCCTCGTTGGCATAGCTTCATTGGTTCCCTATGAGTGACCACACATCGCACTATGATAGATTATTGGTCCAACTACTAATAACAGTAGTGGATGCCGGTGTGCGTCCTGTTATTCCAAGATAACTTTCTGTGTTTATAGCTACCAGTGTCCTGTTTTAGTTACATGCTGCAGGCACAGCACTGTTTTGCTACACTGCTAGCTGGCTCTGCACTTGTGCTGAGCATGGCCTACCGCCATGTCAGGCTCTAGACTACACTGCCAGATTGCTCACACTGCTCATCGCTGACATTGCCACATAAAATGGCCCATTTTTGCCTCTCGTAGACGTTAAGGGTGCCCAGCAGACCTAATTCAGATTAGGAAGTATGAGTTGTAGTTTCTGAATTTAACATAGTGAATACCACAGCAGGTGTCCCCAGCTGTATTAATATTCTCTTAATGTCCTAGTCAGAATCTAATCCGTAGGGTGTTTTGGATTGCCACTCCAAATTAACTTAATTTTTTTTTACTTTGTCAGAAAGCCTTTTAGAGTACCACAGAGCTATAGAATGTTATTTAACAAAAAAGAATATACTGCTAAGAGGTAACTAATGTGCTTCGTTTCTGTTTGAGTGTTCACTTGAATGCTTAATAGAATATACGTATCCCGTTCTACAAATGTTGGATCCTGAACAAACAGGATCATAGGTAGCACTGAGCAAAAAAGTTCTGGTGAATTGGCTGAGCTCACACACTTCTGTAATTAAGGAATATTTCTGAAAGAGCTTATTTGTCATGTGTTTTATGAATACAGTGCCTCTGGGCCCCTCAGTTTAAGAAAGATATTGAGTTCTGGAATATGTCCAGAGAAGGGCAACAAAGCTGGGGAGGGGTTTGGAGCACAAGCCCTATGAGGAGAAGCTGAAAGAACTGGGGTTGCTTAGCCTGGAGAGGAGGAGGCTCAGGGGAGACCTTATTGCTATCTACAACTACCTAAGGGGAAGTTGTAGCCATGTGGGGGTTGGTCTCTTCTCCCAGGCAAACACCAACAAAACACGAGGACACAGTCTCAAGCTCTGTCAGGGGAGGTTTAGGCTGGATTTCTTCACAGAAAGAGCGGTATTCTTCAGAGGAATTCTTCACAGAAAGAGTGATTGGTCATTGGAATGGGCTGCCTAGGGAGGTGGTGGAGTCACCATCACTGGAGTTGTTTAAGAAGAGACTGGATGAGGCACTTAGTGCCATGGTTTAGTTGATTAGGTAGTGATTAGGTTGGACTCAATGATCTCAAAGGTCTTTTCCAACCTGGTTAATTCTATTCTATTCTATTCTATTCTATTCTATTCTATTCTATTCTATTCTATTCTATTCTTACCCTTTACTTTCAAGACAAATCTTATTTTACAGCATGCAGAATACATTTGGCATGTAAAGGTTCTAACTGCTTTGGCAGAAATATAAAATAAGTATTAGCTGCAGAATGAGAAAACAACTTTGGAATATAATGAGTGAAAAAAATAAATATTTCAATAAAAGATCATGCAATTTACTGCTGCTGTCCAAACATTGTCAGCTCATTTTCAGTTTATCATGGGTTGTACAAGATGGACATAATGACTCGACAATTATGCAATTTTATGTCATGACACTGCGCATATTTTGCATTTGTCTGCTTGAAATGATAGCCAGTCTCATAAATACTCTCAAATAAGAAGCAGTACCTGTTGAAAGTCCTCCCTATATACCAGGCTACCATGAAGTTAGGCTAAATGTAGAGAGTGCCAATACCTCATCCTACAGTGAGTAACTAGCTGGCAAGCTTCAAAGGTTCCTCTGCATTCAGAAGTACTTCTAGCTCTTGTTTTATTTCCATAGATGCTACAGTACTGACTGCTCATCTGTAGGTGAGTTGGTGTGACAATAATCAAGGGCTTTAATCATCCTTCACAGTGCAAATGCATTTGTGGACTTCCCATAAACAAAAGAGAATAATAAATTAAGTTGGGCAAAAGATGCTAAACCGAGGTAAGTTGAGTTAAAGGGTTACAAAGCGCAGGAATGTCAAGATTACTCTCACAAAGGAAAAATGCCATAATGGTTAATTCTTCTCTTTCTGTGAAAGACTTGAGAAAATGTCATAAGTTTTCTATGAAACAAGGTTAAAATACAGGGAGCAATCCAGTGGTGAGAGCATAGTTGATTATGCTATGTGGTGCTCTGCTGATCTCAGGCAGGTTGTTCCTTGCCAGAAAACGTGGTCTGAATCAAAATGCTTACCCTGATTTGCAGCTACGTTGTTTTGTCCAAGAAGTAATTTGAGCATCAGGAATTCCTTATGCATGTATGCAGAACACTACAATGCCTCAACTTAAAAACTGAAGTAATTTATTTTATAGCAGGATGTCAATAACCATCAAATAAGTAAGCAATGAACAGCATGAGAGGCACTAGGTGATTTGGTAATATTGATTTTAAAGACACCAGCTTGTTCTTGCTGGAGAGAAATCCCACTGCATGAGGAATTGTGCCAGGAAAAACAATTTCAGATTAATATGAAAGAATCCAGACTTTCTGTGATTAAATTGCCTCTTTTGTGTGTGTGCTTTGGGGGGTTTTTTTTGGTTTGCCTTCCTTTTTTTCTTTGTTGGTTTGGGTGTGTTGTCATTGTTTTTCTGATGGTTTGGTTTGGGGTTTTGGGTTCTTTTTTGAGTAACAAGGGAGCACATGTCCATGTATTTTGACTTTGGGCATATCACAGAATCACAGACTGGTTTGGGATGGAAGGGACCTTTGAAAGTAATCTAGCCCAGCTCCCCTGTAGTAAGCAGGGACATCTTCAACACCAGCAGGTTGTTCAGAGCCCTGTCCAGCCTGACCTTGTTAGTAACTGCTATGCCATCTGAGTCCTGAGTCACTTAAAAATTTTCTGTTAAATGGAGACTTCAAAAGGACAAGAAAAGTTATAGGACATGGTGGAGGAAATGAGCTCCTTCACTAAAATGTATCTCCAAATCATCAACCCTTCCATTGGTTTCTTTATTGTTGGCATGGGGTGTGGTAGCATTGAGGTCTCTCAGGTAGATGGACTTAATTTGCACACATAGTAACAGCCATTAGAAACACTCAGAAAACACAAAATCATTCAAAAGATGATTCCAGATTCAAATGCTGTATATCTCCATTTATAAATAATGATGCGAACAGGGAAAGAAGGATGCACACACACATAGTGGTCTCTATTCTTTTGACTCCAACCAGCAGCACCCAACAACAATACTTTCTTGTTCCAGTTTCTAAGTTTCTGAATGTTTGCTCTTGGCCCTAAGATATCTGTGTAGATAATACATAGTACATAAATATAGTATATAAATACTGCAGCCCTTGAAATTCCAAGAATTGCATTGTTTTCACAGATCAGATGTAATACCTACATATACATAATAAGACTGCTGCCATTCTTTGTATAGAGTCAATTATCTTGATAAGTAATAGCACTTTAGGCTCTTATACTCCTTTCAGAGTTTATACTTCTCTGCCACTTCCCATTTTTCCTCTCTTGTGAGCTTACCTGTCGGTCCCCATATTATTGCACCCATCACGGCCTGGATTTCATTGTGATAAATCTTTTCCCACATCTAAACTTCTGATTGTTTCATTCCTACAAATCCTTTCTCTGTCATGTCCACTGCCTTGAACTAATTCCAAACCACTGTTTTAGAATAGAATAGAATAGAATAAAATAGAATAGAATAGACCAAGTTGGAAGAGACCTTCAAGATCATCGCATCCAACCTGTCATCCAGCTCACCTAATCAACTAAACCATGGCACCAAGCACCCTATCAAGTCTTCTCCTGAACACCTCCAATGATGGTGACTCCACCACCTCCCTGGGCAGCCCATTCCAATGGGCAATCACTCTCTCTCTGTAGAACTTCCTTCTAACCTTCAACCTAAATCTCCCCTGGCACAACTTGAGACTGTGTCCTCTTTTATCATGTTGACGAGTCTGTTAGCTATTACAATCAGAATGATTCTATGATTCTGTGGAGAAAATTCTTGAAAGACTAGTTAGTTGTTCATTTGACATAAACCTGGAAGATTAATTCAGGCTTTCTCTATACTACAGCTCCCACATAAAAGTCCGATGTTGTCAGATGCATAGAAAGATACTCAGGTAAGCTGCCTGAGTCTTGAAAATTATTAAGTCTTCATGGTGGTAACGTTATCAGCAAATTGACATCAATCAAAATATCTTTTTGACCCCTTATTTAGCTAATAAGGTGGTCAGAGCCCAATCTATGCCAAAAATAAAATAATCCAAAGAGTGATTTTAGGAATAAACAGTAGAAATCAGTCCCACACCAAGGCATAGTGCACAGCAAATCTAAGTACTTTACATGTGCTTTTTATACTCTTGCTCAAGACAAAATATTGCTATCTGCAGAAGCAATTTCATGAGAAGAACATTTGAAGGTATACAGAAATCTGGATAAGCATCCTACAGATAGTGAGTCTGAGACAAGAGAGATCTTTCCCAGCAGGTACTGGGATAAGAAATCCATCTGGCAAGATTGGTTCAAGGATCCTCAGAAAAAGTGGTTGGGTTATTTTGGGGTTGCTTTTCTGTTGTTGTTGTTGGTTTTATTTTTTAATTTTGGGATATTTTTTCCCCCTTGCTATTTGTTTCCCCCCCAAAAAAAGAAAAGGACACCCAAGGGGGACACACCAGCAGGATGGTGGCATTGTCAGAGCAGCAGAGAGAAGCAGCCAGCTGAACACAGCTTCACTCCACACTTGCTATTGTCAGCTGCCTACATTCTTCCCTCCCCCCCTTTTTTACAAATTGCATACTGATGTCTTCAGCAACCTGTTGTTGTGAACATGCTCCTTACCTGCAAGACATCTTTCTAGATGTGTGAGGAAATGTATGTAGATATGCAGATAAATTTGCTGATTGGCAGGAATTTGAATGATTTTAGTTTCTCATAAAAATCTGTCTGTGTGAATTCCACATATTGGTTAGAGTCAATAAGAGAAACTGCATATGACATAGTATTATATCTCACCCCTGCTAGGGTCTCCTTTGGCATGGGCTCTCTTTTCTGTACAAGTTTTTTATACCCAGTGGTGTCCAGTATCCCTCCCAATTTATAAAGTCTTTGAACAGAAACAACTCCATTCATCAAATCACGTTTTTCTATGGAGCTTTGTTGAAGATGTCAGAATCTTTTTCAAGCATTTTTTGTGTTAAAAGTATGAGAGCTGTGATTGCCAAGTGTATTAACAGAAAAAGCTTGCTGAAAGCTGATTTACCAAGGTATCTATTTAATTGCAGTACCTTATGACATGTAAATGGCACCATCCTTGCTCCAGACAGAAAGCTGTAAGGCTGACTCTGGAGAAGGGTCATGCTTAATGAGCCTGGACTTTTGCCACTTTGCTGTGTATTGTTTCTTCATTAAATAAGCAGTAGCATAAATACTAATTTATCTTTCAAGAGCAGAGGAAAATGAGCTACCTCAGTAGTTATGGTTAGTCTCTTTGCTTTTGAATCAACAAGACTTCAAACTTCCTCTCACAGACATTTACAGGAGAAAGAGAAACGTCCAGATGGGCGACAGTTAGAAGAAACAATTTTGTAACAGAAACAGAACTAGTTGGACTTTCCTGTGTAGTTATTCACACTCTGATAAATACCCTGATTTAACCCAGAGTATTTCCTAAAGACTGAGACTCACAGGAAGTGAGGCAGTTGTGTAGAAAGTAATCTGGAAGCAGGCACCTGCATGGCTATGTCTGATGGTTATTCAGCACTTTGCGCTGTAGCCTCCTTGCCTTGATGGTCATTAAACTAGGGAGGGGGCAATGCTGATTTTTTGTTACTTGAGTGCCTCCTGAATTATGGCTTTAGCCCTGGCTTTTGTCAGAGGAACCAGAGGAAACTTAGTTTGCTCTATTTATTTCACTGATGAAGGATAATGAAAACAGGAGGACTGGGCTGTAATCCAGCCTCCTCTCAGCATTTGCCCCAAGTTGGAGTCCAGCTTTGTGGCCACCCTGCTAGGTCTACACCCAGGGAGGAATTCACAAAGCTATAGTCTGTCTTCAGCTCAGGGGTGTTGTCATCAGCACAATTAGGGACATAGGGATTGCCATATCAAATCAGAGTAACAGTCTGACTAGAACAATATCCTGAGGCCAGTAACAGATGCTTTGGAGAAAAACTCTTAAAAAGAACCAGTAGCAGGTAAATATGGAATAATCTGCCATTAGAAAAGGGGTTTTCTAATTTTTGTGGACAGTTGTGTACTGCATATACATTCCATGATACATATATTTTCAAGCTGAGGAAGACTAATAAGGAAAACCAAATGAATAACAGAATAATAGCAAAGAGGTGAGGCTGGCACAGGAAATACCAAGAGTTATTAATGAAGCCGTCACTGAGAAACAAACCCTAGTTTGCTGCACCCTTGGATGGCAATGATGACTCTTTCTGACATGAACTTAGGATCAAATTATTTAACAAGACTTGAAAAATAATGACTTCAAAGGATAGGAAGAGAACTTGACTCAGAGATTTGCCAGTAACACAAGTTTAAAATGGAGCAAAGCACCTCAAGAACATGTAAAAATTAAGGTATTTCTCTAACTTTCGTGGCAGCACCTGATTGTGGAGAGGTTTACAGTCTGCACTGGTTGAGGTGAGCTGCAGAAGCTTTTAAATGTATCAATACAGGAAAATGTTCACATTAGACCGGTCTCTATTTTACAATGTACCTCTGTTTCTCATATTTATCTTGTAGTTCATTAGTGGTGAAAAGATCACCGTGGATGCAGCAGTGCAAATAAATGAAAGTCTTAAATCCAAGTCAAGTAAAGCAGAAAGGCTTTAACTCACAGTGTGGTGATACAGTTTAGCACCAGACTCAGTAGAGTTAGATAATGGTTGGACTCAATGATCTTAAAGGTCTTTTCCAGTGGGAATGATTCTGTGATTCTGTGATCTACTTTCTTGATAATGTATTGTCATCCTTCACTAGGTCTCTTCACAACCGACCCACAGAAGATGTAATCTTAAGGCAAAAATGTTTGGTTCCTCCAGAAATGGATTTTACAACATTTTTTTGCTTCTTAGAAGCAAATTCCAGCCCTGAATAGAATAGAATAGAACAGAACAGAACAGAATAGACCAGGTTGGAAGAGACCTTCAAGATCATTGTGTCCAACCTATCATCCAACACCACCTAATCAACTAAACCATGCAACCAATCACCCTATCAAGTCTCATCCTGAACACCTCCAGTGATGGTGACTCCACCACCTCTGTAGTAGCTTTGCCTACTGGATTTCAGTGGGGCATGTCAGTGAGGCTCTGTAGATGAGGAATTCACCATGCCATACCCAACACTTGACCACCTTTGAGCTTCTGGGGACATTCTAGTTGCATTTGTATTGGAGCCTGGCCTGTTAGTTGAATCCAGTTTACAAATGAGGGCAAATTAGCCATTCTCTTAGCAGCTTTTCTTGGCAAGCCTCTGCCATGCAAAGAAGCCCCAGATGGATGGGATCTCAGTCCAGAATACAAATCTTCTGATGATCCAGCTGCACACTTGATGTTAACCCATGCTGAAATATGGGCTACTGCCTGTCTCCTTGTCACTGCCCCCACCTACAAGGGTGGGATAAAGCAGCTAGTCCCTCCTCAAAATATTTCTTCCTCATTTACAGAAGTGTCTTTACCTATGCTTGTAAAGACTAATGTGACGCAAACCGCAAACCTTTGGGCTGTCAGTGACATTAACAGTTTTGTCTCTGGATTTGTGGAATCACTTTCCAAGGGACTGTTTCATGCAATCCTGGCATGTTTCTTTATTATTTCATTGTTATACTCTAATTTAAAATTCTGGAAGGGTTGGCTCTTTCAGCATCAGCTACAAATTAAACAATTGTCTCCTACATATGCCCCAATTGCACAACACAATACCCTAGAGAAAAAGAAGCTTTCATTATTGACGTAGGGAAAAAAATACAGTTGGCACTAAATGAGGTCCTGTAATCCATGTTTCAGCCCAGAGCAAATTTGAATGGGTAATTTTATGAGCCAAAAACAACAATAAAACCCCAAACTGATGCAAATTAACTACAAGGATGGGAACTGTATCCACAGTAATAATATTACACATTACATTCTCAGTTAACTAATCCTTTTTGTTTGTTTTGTACAGGGAATTGGGTTTTATTGTATTTTTCTTTCTTTCTTTTTTAAAATACACTTTATTTATTTATTTGGATGGAAACTCTTTATGTTCTTAATATTTAATATTGGTTTTGTTCTCAGAGGAGGTTGGAGTGAGATACACTGTAAGAGAACTTGTAGTTACCATGTGTCTAAAAACTTTGTAGACTACTAAAATAGAGAAAATCAAGACAAATGAAAAAGTTTCCTTCAGAGGAATCAGTCTGACACCACATCATGGACACATTATATCATAATAAGCAAAAAAGGTGTGTGGGTTGAGGGGTACGGGCTCTATCCAGGTGCATCAACACAGCCGAAAGCTTCACTGAGAAGAAAATTCTCTAATCTAGCTAAAGAGCATGTTCCACATAAGATTTCTCTTTCCCTCCAGTAAAAAAACAGACAAGATGTCTGAAAGCCTCTCTGTCTTGTATATATATAAATTTTCTTGAGGCTACAAGAGCTTCCTTCTAGGAGTTTACAGAGATACTGCTGGTCACATCTCAGGAAGTCAAACTTTCTGTTTAAAGTGTGTCCTTTCCAACATGCCAGAGCTGTACGCAGAAACCCAGAGCACAATTTGTTGGAATAAAGTGAGCTTTCCAAGAGAAAAGTATTATATTAAGGTGTCCTTTGCTAAAGTCTCTCATACAGGTAATGGTGAAAATTATATCTCTGTTTATGTACATAGAATAGAATAGAATAGAATAGAATAGACCAGGTTGGAAGAGACCTTCAATATCATCGCGTCCAACCTATCATCCAACCCACCTAATCAACTAAACCAGGCAACCAAGCACACTATCAAGTCTCCTCCTAAACACCTCCAATGATGGTGACTCCACCACCTCCCCAGGTAGGCCATTCCAATGGGCAATCACTCTCTCTGTGTAGAACTTCCTCCTAACCTCCAGCCTAAACCTCCCCTGGCGCAGCTTGAGACTGTGTGCTCTTGTTGTGGTGCTAGTTGCCTGGGA
Source organism: Dryobates pubescens (assembly GCF_014839835.1). Classification (NCBI taxonomy): domain Eukaryota; kingdom Metazoa; phylum Chordata; class Aves; order Piciformes; family Picidae; genus Dryobates; species Dryobates pubescens. The sequence goes on from NC_071620.1 coordinate 11,149,538, forward strand.
GAAGAGACCAACCTCCATCTTTGTTCTCAAGAACTGTGACTGGCACTAGACACATGTTATTTTTGTTTTGTTTTGTTTTTAACCAAAATAAACCTAAACCCCCATTTGGAGCCTTTTCCAAGTTAGTATACCAAAAAAAACCAAAAAAAAAACCCAACCAAAAGAGAAAATCTGGTTAATGCTGTGAGGAGTTATCACTGTTCCCATAGCAACCTGTTAGAGGACAAAGTGAAGGCTATCAGGGAGAAAACTCTGTCCATGGGCACAGATGCTTCAAAATGTTGCCGAACTAACCCATAGGGTTCTCAGGGGCAAAGCAGGCTGAAGAAGATTCTCAGCATGCATTGAAGAGCACTGTGAAAAATGTGACACTCTGCAAAAACAGGCCTTCAGAAAAATATCAAAAGAATGTCTGTGCCACTGGGCAGGAGTGGCAATCATTTCATGGGCCTCTTCCCGAGGCCTTCAGGGGTCTGAGGGTCAGCCCTCTGGACCTATGTTTTTGGGAGAAAAATACCAGAACATGGATGCCAAAGAGCACAGATCCATTTAAGAACACTGTTGTAAGTTAAGGATTAATCGTAAAATCATAGAGATAAATATCCTCCAGAGGAATCGATAGTCCTAGAGGGGAGGCCACAGGATAATTTGTTATTCTCTCCCCTTTTCCTGTATCTCCATATATAAGGAGCAGACTTTCTGGACAGCTCTCTCTCCAGATGCATGGTTTGCAACATGGGGTAGGTTTGTCTGGCTGGGGGACAAGCACAAAGTTCAAGGAACCCAAAATAGCAGAGAATTGGAACATCTAAAGCCAGTCACTAGGACTAAACAGCAGGTGCCTATCTACAGATTTCCAAAGGTATGGAGCATCAGCAGCAAGAATTGCTGTTAATTCTTCATTTTTACCAACCAACTGGCTGAACTTCTAGGTAGGTACAAACTCCAAGCAGCAAGGCTGGAGAATTCTACCTGTACCTGGACATTCAATGCTGCAGACACATCTACAGGCAGTTTTACTGGAAGCAGCAGCTGAAGCTTGCTGACAGGTGAGGCCACAGTCTCTGTGGTTTTGGTTTTCTTTTCCTTTTTTTTTCCCCCCAATTGATCATTTAAATAGAAAAAATATGTCTAATTAAAAAAATATAAATAAACAGTTTTTTTATGAGGAGAAGTGGACTGTCATGCAGAAATGTAGACATGTCTACATTTTTTTCTCTTTCATCCTTTCTGGAATACACTTACCTATTCCTGAAGATCTTTCTTTAGATATTGTTTTACTCTGTCCCATACAAAAAATGTAGTTGAAGGCCCTGTTCAGAAACAGGTGTGTGAGACCTTGTCACAAACGGGATGCAATGCCTAGCAGCAGGTGGCGGGAGACCACAGTGAGATGGTTATAGAATGACAATCAATTTCCACTAAAAGTACGCTGTTGCTGTGAGACTTTAGTTCACTCTTGCTGCATTAGTATGAGGACAAATAATAATGCATTAGCTAAGTGGCAGGGCAAATATAGATGGCTATAAAAATGGAAGATGAGTGAACAAAAATAAACATAAAAATTAGGAAGAATACATTAAGTGAAAGGACAGAGAGAAGTGATTGACATGCAGAACAGGAGACTGAGCACGGAATAAGTGTTAAGACCACTCATAAATGTCACAGAAAAGGTGTTTAACTTTTCCTGGTTTAGGAGTTTAGTATTTTGGAATTTGTTTTGAAGTATCTTTGCCTGTTAAGGTGGTAAGTTTTATTGCATTTCACAGCACAGTCACTATGGAAATTAGTGAAAATAAAATTCACTCTCATAATCTTAATTCCTGTGAACTTCTAAATTTGTCTAATGCTAACTTCCCACTTTAACACCTCAGTAGCCTTGTTTGGTATCTAGACTGCAGTGATAATTTACCTATGCATGGAAACTCCTAAATGTAACTGAAATTCTGGAAGGCAGCAGTCCCAAATAATTTCTAGGAGAGTAAACTTTCAGAACTGGATTTGCTTTCTTGTTTACTATGTGTGTTTAATGTAGGTATTTTGATACAGACTATCAGAAATTTGTGTATAATATTAATGACACCATATATAACTATAGCAAAACATTCAGACCTTTCTGGATTGGACGTGGCACTTGGTGCCATGGTCTAGTAGTCATGAGGTCTTGGGTGACAGGTTGGGCTTGATGATCTTTGAGGTCTTTTCCAACCTTGTTGATTCTATGATTCTATTCTAAGAATGATAGTGCTCCAACACTGTAAATTTCAGTCAACAGCTGAATGTAAATTTCAGTCAACAGTCGAACATAACCATCATATCTCAGTACATTACATGATTACAGTTTTGCTTCTACTCAAACTATGTTCCTTCATGATACACCCAACATTGTGAATAGCAATAATCCCTAATACTGGGAATTTATATTAGAACCTTCTGCTCTAATAAGAAAAATAGAATATAAAGCACTTTTTTTGCCCCCTCTCCCTTTTTTGTTTTATCCTCGGTGAAGTGGTGGAATGGACAATGTATAATATCCAGTAAGGACTGTTATGGCTGGCTGATAAAATTCCTGACTGAGGACACATGAGTTTGTGTCTTGAGAAGCAGTTTTGTGCCTGAAATAGGAATTGATTTGCCAGGACCTTAATGTGAGCAGAAATCTGCCATCAGTTTCTGGAAAACCAGGACTTTTATTCTCTTTTAAATACGAAGTTATTGAAACTCCACATCTGAGGCAAGACCCAATAGCATAATATAATAATCCTCACTGAATATATTCTTGGTGATATCTGTCATATTCTATTTTTCCTGGTTGGATATATAGATGATTTGGGCAAATAAGCTATGAGATATATATAATTATCTGTGTTATATCTTATTTATTACATTACATATTCAACTTCAATGTTGCCAAACCAGGTTGCACCTGGGACTCCCTTCACACACATAAGAGAGATTACATCAGATGAAATAGAAAGACCATTTTCTGTGGTGAATCTGACAGGAAGGAGAACAAAAGCAACTACATTCACAAAGTACATTCTGTTTCCCTGATTCAACTATTTCTGAGTCAGCTAGAAGGACTTGTGTGAAAAGACACTGACCTTTGGCTCCATTGTTCAAAGTAGCTGCAGAATTAGGACCCTTTAAAAATAATAAGCAGGAAAGAACTTTAAATTTTACTAACAAGAGCAGGAGCTGGAAGTTAAAAGTCAGGAAAAAAAATCATTTTGTCAAATGTGGTCTCTCCTCTTCCCCTTGAGTATCTGTCTGGATGATACTGTTCAGACTGTAATGGCTCACTGGGTGTCAAACTGCCTACTTCAGATCACAGCTTGGATTTGAACACTAAGAAAATCAAATATGAGCATTTTTCCCCTTTTTTTCCCTTCTTTTTTTAAATGGTACTAACAATTCAGGTAAGGACAAAAGCTCAATGACTACCTTTTAATAACAGTACTTAAAGATATCCATAAAACATATTGAATTTTTAAGGCCAAGAGTCCTGAAGGAATGAGCAAGATGATAGTTATGCCACATCATCCGCACGTGGTTTATCACTAGCTGTAGCTGGCACGGAGGTGTGTAACAGCTGATGCCTTTCTGCTATTAGGAACTGATTTTCATTTAAGATATGGTTCTGCTTACAATATACATGGTGTGTCTGACATCTTCTCACACATCAAGTATTGGGGCAAGTGTGGCGTGTGAGCAGACCATACTGATTTTCAAGATGGAGAATGAAACTTCTGTAGCAATACTGTGTTTCTCCCCCATACCCCACCATATCTATCATCCTATCTGCACTGCTCCTCATTGTCTCATCTCAACTTTGCTTTCAGAGGTGACCACACTGATCATCATCCTGCCCTCTTCTTCCTTTTTTATCAACATCTGCCTTTATGTTCGTGTCCCTCTTTCTTTTTCTAAGGTAAGCAACCTCTTCTCTATTTGTCTTTCCTTTCAAACTTCATTTCTGGATAGGTTTCAACTGTCCACCCTTGATATAATTTTCTCCTCCTCATTTCCTGTCTCATCATGAGCAGCTGTGATAAAAGCAAAATAACATCACGCTGACAAGATACATTCAAAACTGAAAAGCTACGCTCATGGTTGCTATGTGCCACATTATATTAATTTCCCTTGGAGAGGTGTATTTGTAAAGCTATATGGGTGATCGCTGGCTAGTCCTTAAGTGACCTTTCTTAGTGAGTTGGTTTTGAAAATTGGCATCCACTTATTGCTATGGCAATGAATATTCCTCTTTCAAAAGAGGTATATTATTAATAGCAGATAATACTACATACAAGTAGCTGCTTCCCTGCCTCCTCTAAGGGCTCTCTAAAACGGCTACTCATGATGCCTAAAAAGTCACTCTTATACCTAATGGCGTCGTGATATTTTTTTTGTTGCCTGTATAACAAGACTGAGATGGAAATGTTTGTGAGTAAGGTGATTAAGTCATAGACATTTCTTTGATGTTTTGATTTAATTTTGCTTGAAAATTCAGTATTGCATGCTACAAAAATGATGACTGTGCAAAAGTCTTTGCAGACATATTGCAGCCCCTCTGGCTGTTGATATGGCGCCTGAGTAAATAGGAGCAATACACCTATGGCAGTAGTGTGGAGAGTACCAATATGGTGGGATGCTTGCGTTGTCAGTATCCCACCATAAGGGCAATATGAGTCCTGTGCCTGTTTACACGCAACTCTCCATTGCACCAACCCTGCCTCTGCACCTCTCTTCTCAAAACAGGGTCTATTACCACCTGCATAGCTGCTGTTCTCCACAGTGATAAGGTGAGGTGGGTTGAACATGAGCCACAATTTCTTCCTCCTCTGAAAGCAGGACTCCTTCTTTCCAATTGTCAGGGGGAAAAAATGATGTGAGTGGGGTTATCCTCACATTGTCCACAGGCAAGGTGTAGGAAGTTCTGTACTCCAGAACAACAAGAGAGGTCACCACCTCATACAGCAGTTGTTACCACTCTGAGGTTTTTCAAATCAGATTTTAGTTGGCTTCAGAAAATCAGATTCTTGGATGGAAGAATAAAGGACAACCACCTTTTTTCTGTCTAATAATTCTGTCTAGACCTTCACTGTATAATAATTACTGCCATCAGTTCAGGGAGATAAGATGCAGCTACTTCAGAGCCCCAGTACCCCTTTATCCTCAAGGTTTCTCACTAAGACTTTTACCCAAAGCTATACCTAAAGGTATTCTAAACACATACTATGGCAAATGAAAGGGAACAGCAGTAATGAAAAGTTACAACAGTCCCACTGTATTTGCTATAATATTTACACTGTAAGGCTTGCACTCCAAGATTGTAATTACAGTCAGCAGCGACCCTTCACAACATGTTATTCTGTTTCATTGAAGTCTCTCATCAAAATATTCATGCAGGCCTAGAAAAGAGTTGCATCAACTAGCAGACAGTCTACTGCAAAGCTGTTTCATTGGAAAGCAGTCAAATCGAACCATGTTTGTAATGCTTTGATAAAAAGAGTTGTGATATTGTTAATGCTTCAACTCTCTTTCTGCATAAGGGTGATTGAGTAATGTAAAGTATTGTATCAGAGATGATGAAATGTTCTTTGCTGCATGTACCACCAATCTCTCAGAAATAATTACAGTTCTGAGAATGAAAGGGTCACACTTGTTCTAGGCTCTCCTCAGGATTTTCCTCAGGCAATTGTTCTTTCTGTTGCCAGATCTGTAGGTGATTTCTTACTTTTCCTTCACATTCAAGTTCAATTTAGATTCAAAACTGTCCCCTTGATTTGTATAGGGGTAAGATTACAGAGGCTTGCACAGTGCTAAGAAAAAAGCCCTTACACCATTCAAGGAGTCACACCCACACCAGAGATTTTAACTGGTAGTATCAGAGTCCCTTTGCATCATGCAGCTCTAGTAGACCTGGGTGCCTCCTCTGACTCCTTGCACACACACACACACACACACACACACACTCTCTCTTGGTTGATTCCTCTTCCCTCAGGGTTTATCCAGGTTCTCCAATGTGACATACATCAGATGAATTTATTGAGTGATACAGAAATAGATAGTGTGTTGAGCTGAATGGCTCTGGAGATGGGTGCGGAAAAAGGAAATCTCTGGGCGATTAGACCCTGACAATCCAAGTTCTCCTCCCATGATAGTTTGGTCCAATAGTAATATATTGTTCTGTGGCCTCCTTGTTCTTAGAATCCTTTCACTGTTTCCATGTGGGCCATTTCTTTACCTATCTCAAAGCAGCAACTTCTGCTGATGGCTGTGGCTCTCTTTCTGATTTGCATGGGCTTCAAGACCTTCCTTCACATAACTAAGTAAAATTTTAGGAGTATCTAGGTGAAAGCTCACAGCTCACAGCTTAAGACTTTAGAAGTCTTTCTACTAATGCTATACAGTAGATTCCATTTGAGCTAGGAAGCGACTGCTATAACAGTCCTCCCTCTATTTTTTTTCCAGCATTCCTGCTTAATATGTCAGACAAAGGTCAGACAAAGTTCATGAAATCTTTCAAGACAAACAATTAACCTTCATGTTCTTAATATATAAGATTATATTAATCTTAATCTTATTAGTTCTAAGGTAATTATAAGTAACAAACACAATAAAGCTAAGCATAATGCTATTATCGTCAGATGCAACATGTGGTTAAATACGCTAGTGGCTGTGAGTGACCATCCACAAATGGATTCCCACCAGCAGTGGTCAGTGTCCTTTTTTACCCTCTTAGGGGCACAGTGGATTTCTTTTTCCCCACGGTGGATGGCAAACAGGGCTTTTTGTCCGTTTCCTTTTGCTTTTTTAATGCCTGCTTCTATTCTTGGTGGTGCAGCAATTTTCTTACCACCACCAGGTTCATTCCAGTGGAAGTGGGCAACAAGTCTTGGTTCAGGCAACAATCTGAATGTAGTAACTGATGGGATGTAAAGGGAACTGAATAATTAAATTCCCATCCCACGAACATAGTAAAGTTACAAATAGAAATATTTGAATAGTTATCTGTGTGCACAAAATTATCATCTACATGTATAAAATTACAGAGTTCTTCTGCAGACACATCCTTTACCCATATACACCAGTCGGGGTTCTGTGATTCCACTGGGAAGTATTTCAAACTGACATTTTGCTTGGTATGTAAACATACATCTTGAGCTTCAGGTAAACCCTTGTTATTCTCACACATTACATGTGTCTACATCAATTGTTTGCCATCTACTTCCTTTTTGTTGGGCCTCCATAGAACTCTATGTTCTATTGGATAAAGTACAATTTGTTCATCATTTAATCCTAATGTTATAATGGGATGAGTAGTAAGTACCATATGCATTACCCTGAGATGCAATGGTGTATTTGTATTTTACATTTATGTGTTTAGAGAGTTTCAGTTCAAGATATAATTTCTTTTCTTTTTTTCTTTTTTTTTTCCAGAGCACTAGAAGATCTGAAAATAGTGACTGAGGAAAAAGTAGAAGAGAAACTAAAGAGATGATAGCCCAAAATAACATATAGTAGGCAGTATTAAGAACCAATAGGCTCACTAAATCATTGCAATATGGCTGAGCTACTGAAAGCCTTGTGAAAAATTATAAATAACCTGATTTCACCACAATTTGGATGATTTAGCACTACTTAAGAGCAACTGCTTTTGTCTAGGCCTACCACCTAGGTCTGTCTTCTGTAATCTAGATGAAGGAGCAAGAAACCTAAGTAAATAAAATAAAAGGCCAGCAGGTATTTATTTTCAGGTCAGGGGATATAAGATAACTTTGTTCTAAACCCACCATATATCAGATCACTCTTGTTATGTTGATTATACCTAAACTCACTCAGAACTCTTTGACTGTAAGAAACCTATCAACCATAGCTTGTCACAGCATATAATGAAGCACTAGACAATATTAAATCACTATGCCCAAATCATATAAAAATGTGGCGCCTGCAAGCCACCAGCTCTGCACAAATTCTGATGTAGCAGCTCAGCCTACAAGATAGCTGAGCCAGAGAGAATAATGCCCTGCTAACACACCCCACCCAACAGAAATTACTGATGGCTTTAGACTTGCAGGAACAGCCTGGGCAGAAATCTGCTGTTCCTTTGGGTTTTATTTTAAGAATTGGGTCATGGAAAGAGCCTTTTTATTTCAGACCTCTTTTAGCCATGCCTAAAATTTCTATCATGATGTTTTGTCTAAACAGTCCCTTGTTAAGTAAAGCTGTGAGACATGGCTCAGTGCTTTTGGCCAACAGGTTTTGTGTTAGAGTACCTTTTACGCAAACTCTTTTTATGTTTGTCTGTACATTAACAACAGTGATGAGTGGCCTAAAGCTACTAATGGAAATGAGTATGCACACATCATCAGAGAGAGTGCATTAAGGGCCTGTTGAATAAGTGATTCAGAAATCATTAAGCACATTAATCATAGCTGGACACTACACTTAGTTAAGGACATCCCTTAAAAACAGGCCTTTATTTAGGATTCCAAGAAAGCAGAGAGATCCTTAAAAGGATCCTTTTAGATGACAAAGGAGACCCAGAGTCCAATCTTAGTCATTGTTTCATTAACAAAAACAAACAAAAAACCACCCTAACAAACAAACAAAAAACTCCACCCCAACACTACTCTACTATTGGTATAAATCTTCACCATCTACAGAAGCAAACAGTTACACTTGTATTTTACCAGAGCAATTCCACCAACCTGGTGGCCTCTCCCTTCCCTTCAAAAGCATCTCAAGCATCAGCAGGACTTCAGCTGGGATGGAGTGCTTTGGAGGCTGGGCTATAATGTTTCCATGCACACACAGCATTCCATTTATACTTTGCAGACTACTGTGTCACCACTGACTTTATTTAACTAACCAAGTGGAAATGCAGAAAAAAACATAATATACTCTTGGGCCTGGATTTCCTCTGGTTTCTGGGAAAGAAGAAAAATACGACTACATTTGTGTAGATCAGGAATGATGAATATCAGTGTTAATTCTTGTCACCTGCCAGGGATGAAATTGCAGAAAGTGGAGCCTGAATAAAGAGACAGTCTCTGTTTCTCAGCAGCAAATTTCTTAGATCAGAATTGAAAAGTTTCCTAGTTCATGAGAAGAGGAAAAACAGGCTTCGGTCCAAGCCCTAATTTAATATGTCTGAGCTTTGGAAAGCTTTTATCTGAGCAGTCTCTCATAGCATCTTCCTCATAAACATTTTCAGCATTTCATCTTCATTATATTTTGTTCTGGAAAATAATATAACTGCCATGTGACAATGCAATAGTCTCAAACTAAAGAATACAACTGATATAAGAAACAACTTCTCTGAAATCTGTGAGGAGAATACTGCACACCAACAAAGATAATGAAAAGCAGAAGGCAATTGGTAAGTCTAATAACATTTTACCTGAATGGCTGATCTTTGCATAAGCACCCACCCATGCAAACACAGTACATCTGGCCAAACCCTTCTAACAGAACTGTGAAAGCAACAATAGAGTGAATATCACAAGCAGCTGCCTGCCCAGACTGAGCATCTATTAGCCAACCAATATCTCCACATTCAGTCTTTGACAATGAAGACTGTCTATAAGTAAAAATGAGATTGCAGTCCCTGTAAAGTGGCACATTTTTCTTCACATCTGTGAATTACCTAATGCAATCATGTAAGTTGGAAAACATCAAAGAACTAGCAATAGAGGAAAATCAATTCAGATACAATATTTGTAGCAAAAGCCTCTGTTCCAATCTTAAGTCCTTTTTCTTGATTTTTCCTAAGATTGTTAGCAGTTTACTGTATTTTATTCCTGCAGAGATATCGTTCCCTTCTTGGTTTTGACTAGGACAGGACTCTCAATACATTATCTGGAAACAACTACCTACCCAAATTCTTCCCACTCCACACAGGCTTTAAACAGAAAGCATTGGGGAGAATCCCATCTGTGGATACAAACATAAAGAGATTTGGACCTTTTCCTCACAAAGCTTCTATTAAAGTGTGGCAAAACTATTTCCTCCTCTGCAATGTCTAGCCTTTGGGGAAATTAATAGTAGGGAGCATTCTAAATGCTGTGAGCAGTTTCATTGTCAAATTTACATATTAAAGAAATATGTAATACTGTTGTACAAATATCCTGAAGGGAGTTCATCAGTAAACCTATTCCATTAATCAGAACAATCCACTGTATCAGTGTGTATTTGTACACATATATGCACATATATACACTGTTCAGAGAAGTGTCACAATAAGATAAATTAACAGAATATAGAGCTCTCCTGGTCTTTTCATATTATCCTTAGCATTTAGGAGATTTTCTTTAGAAGGTTTTCTTCAGTTTCAAAATCAACAAACCCATGAATGCACCTGATTCTTAACCTTAGCACCTTCCTTTCTTCCTCCAGAAGACAAATGAAAAGTCTCCAAACCACAGTGTGTACTGGAGAGTGGTTACAACTGAAATTCTGAAATCAAGAACATGACCTTACCATATGACATTGGCAATGGTTTATGGCTGATTTATAGTTGGTTATTCTGCATAAACAAGCAAACAAATAAATGACTAAATCCACACACTTTAAAGACATCATTTGTTTCATGATTTCTTTGACAGGATTTGCCTAGCTATTCTTTACTGTGACAAATGCTACTTAGAATAATAAAATACTCAAAAGTATTATTATATTTTTCTGCATTTCTGTTTAGTTAGCTAAATAAAGTCAGTGATGACATATTAGTCTGAAAAGCATAAACTGAGTTCTGCATGTGCTTGGTAACATCAGTGTAGTATCACATGCTGCATATTAATTGCATGAAAACACATTATGTTGCATGCTATAAGGTCATCTTGGAGCTGAAATGACTCCATTTGATTCTGTCAATTTCACAAGTGGACAATCAGTTACCAGGGATAGGATTAAAAATTATCAATCTATATACTTCATTTTAATAAGGAATCACCAAAGAAACATAGCTTAAAGTCCAATAAATAGCCTGCCTGGTAAACTGATGATTTGTCTTTGTGTACTTAAAGAATTCAGAACTAACAAGGGAAGGATATAGCTCATCTGATCAGAAATTACTAATGTGCATTCCACTACCATTAGTAATACCCCAAGTAGTTCCAAATTGCATGTGAACTTTCACTCTTCATCTTCAACACCTTCACAGAATTTTGCTACATTACTTCTATGAACTGTTTTCTTTTCCCACGACAGCTACATCTCACTGGAAGAGTCAAACCATTACCCTCAAGAGTGAATCTTGGGACAAAGATTTCCCTCTGGTTCCCAGGTGATGGCCTTTCCTTTTCAATTATAGTGACCTTGTCTTCCTATCAGAGTCCATCAGAATCACATAAGTAAGAGAGGCCAGCCACTGCAGGTCAGATAAAAATAGATAAATGCTTTCTAAAATGACCTTTACAGAAAAATTCTCAGATATCTTAGTATTAGAAAAATTGCAGCTATCATGAAGAGACAGATAGGTGTGTAGGATGGTTGATATAATGGAGTACTCTAACACCACCACCAGATTCCTTCCTGTTAATTTACACCTGAATTACCCAAAGACACATATATAGATAGATGTGCACTTGCAGCCCGGAAAGCCAATCAGCCCCTGGGCTGCATCAAGAGAAGTGTGGCCAGCAGGTCAAGGGAGGTGATTCTCCCCCTCCACTCAGCTCTGGTGAGACCCCACCTGGAGTACTGTGGCCAGTTCTGGAGCCCCTATTTACAAGAGGGATAAGAACATGTTGGAAGGTGTCCAGAGAAGGGCCACAAGGATGATCAGAGGGCTGGAGCACCTCTCCTATGAGGACAGACTGAAGGAGTTGGGGCTGTTCGGTCCGGAGAAGAGAAGGCTCAGAGGTGACCTCATTGTGGCCTTCCAGTATCTGAAGGGGGCCTACAAGAAGGCTGGGGAGGGACTTCTCAGGATATCAGGCAGTGATAGGACTAGGGGGAATGGAATGAAGCTGTAGGTGGGGAGATTCAGGCTGGACATGAGGAGGAAGTTCTTCACCATGAGAGTGGTGAAGCTTTGGAATGGGTTGTCCAGGGAAGTGGTTGAAGTCCCATCCCTGGAGGTGTTTAAGACCAGGCTGGATGAGGCTCTGGCCAGCCTGATCTAGTGTGGGGTGTCTCTGCCCGTGGCAGGGGGTTGGAACTAGATGATCCTTGTGGTCCCTTCCAACCCTGACTGATACTATACCATGATACTATAGTATAGTATAGTATAGTATAGTATAGTATAGTATAGTATAGTATAATATAATATACTATACTATACTATACAATGATTTTTTCACTATTCAATTGCTTGCTGCAATAATTTGATAAGATTACCCCTTTTGTAAAATAAAGCACCTGTTTAAAAACTGGCTAAAGTGTCCTCACATTATCTACAATCTGTTGAATGGAATACAACCTGCTGTTGTCCTTCTGAGGTTTATTTATATTCCAGGGAATTCTTCTTAATGGGGAGAATATATCATAGGTGATAAACCCTGGTGTTATAATTTTCACTACCAGAAGTCACAGGTGAACAAAACATCCCAGGCAAAGGGATATTGTGGGTAAGTGGGAATTACTTATGAAAGCATGGCAGGTACATAAACAATTCATTGAGTGGATTACAAAACAAACAAACAAGCACAAAAGTACAAAAAGAGGATCCTTGTTTATTTGGCATCAACTCATTGTTGATCAGTGTCAGATCTGATAATCTTTTGTTGATAATCTTCAGTTTGAATAGTGACATTGAAAGGAGTGAATGTATATTGGATTTTACAGTAAACTGTTAGTTTGGGTTTTTTGTTACATGCTCATAAAACTTCTGATTGAAATCCATACAGTTGTTCATGGTTCACAGCATGTGCATCATAGTTCTCGTGACCACAGTCATTCATTGATAGTTTCATACACCTGACAATGAACCTACAAGAAAAGAAATCTGGTGTGTAACACATGACATCAGAAAACAGAAAGAATAATGATTTCTCTTTAACAATTTACATTCTTACAGAGCTTAATAAGAAAATGACAATTGTTGTCTTGCATTCAGCACAATATCCTCCCACTAGGAGTTATTACTTGGAAGTATATTACTTCTGTGCACTTCAGTAGCTTTACATTAGAAGTTAATTTCTTCTTCATTTACCATAGTGTAGAGAATAGTAAAAGACATGTCAGTTTTAGAACATTAGAGGAGAAAAATGCATGGGTAGCAAAGATTTACTGGCTTAAAAATAAATAAAAGGCTGGAATGAAAATTCATTTCCTTCCTTCTAGTTCTTTCTCACCTGTAAGGAAAATAAATCACTGTGTTTGCATTTTAATTGCTTCCCTTTTAAACAAAATTTTCACAAAATAGGAGCAAACAAACTAAAAAAACCAGTTATCTGCATTTATACACACCACCACTGGCTATAGAAGCAATTGCAGTAGTATTCTGGTGCTTCCAGCATGGGACTTGGTCTGTATGGCTATAGGCAAGGGGGCAAATACTCTGGAAGAACAACATGAGAGAGTGACAAAAGTTTTCTAATTTGCAATGGTAGAACATACATTCTCATCAAATTCATTTATTGAGCTGGAATTTCATCATTCCTTTTACTATTTAAGGCCACTTAAAAAGAATTAATTCATACATATATAGATGTGGTGGATTGACCTTGGCTGGATGCCCACCAATCTGCTCTTCTCAGCAGAGCCAGACTGGGGAGAGAATGAAAATAAGAGGGAAAAAAATTTGTGGGTTTTGAGAAAGGCAGCTTAATGAAGCAAAAATAAAGGCTGTAAGCAGAGGTAGAAGAAAACAGAGGACTTATTCTCTACTTCTCATTAGCAGATGATGTCCAGCCACTTCCTGGGAAGTAGAACATATTATATTGATCCAGAACATAAATGTTGTACTAGCCAAGGTTCCTCCCTTCCTCCTCCTCACTTTTAGCTTGCATTGCTGAGTAGATGTTATGTGGTATAAGAGCTACTTTAGCCAGTTTGAGTCAATTCTCCTGGCTATGTCGTCTACCAAGTTCTAGCCCACACAAAAACCTCTGGTCAGGGAGGAACATTAGAGAGACAGCGTTGATGCTCACAAGTAACCAAAATGAGGGTTCTAGCATTCGACACCTCTATAGCTTCAAACGCCTTTATAGTTTCCAGCACAAAGCATAGAACCATGAGGAGCTGCGGTGGGGAAAAATAACTCTGCCAGACCAAATACAATAGATATAAATAAATTAGTTTCATGCTGTTTGAAAATCAAGGACTGAAAGTTCTGAATTTTTCCATTGAGGCAGATTGTCAGGTGTCCCCACACCAAAGCATTTGGAAAAAAGAAAAAGAATGAACTAAGTGTTGAATATGAATTTCACAATGATGTAAAGGACTAAAGATATGATAAAGAGTTAATAAAGAGACATGGTCAAGAGAAGGAAAAAATATACTAAAGAATTCTGAATTACTTTTATTGAGATTAATACACCTTATAATAGGGTACCCTTTACAGAGTATAGAAAGGTACTTTAGGCTCTGAAGTAGCTATAAGGCAAGGCTAAGCGAGAGAAGACTTAAGCCCCACTGGAAATCTGACCAGCTTTTCTTTCCATGGATGTAACACCACTACCAATACCAGCCAGTTCCAAAGGCAAAGGAAAAAATCCCCACTTAATATCTTTTTTCATCACTGAGTAAGCCCCTAGTGACTTGATGTATTATAAGTAAAACATGATCTGTCTCTATTTAACCCCCATTTATGAATTAAAATTATCCTGGGTTTGCTGCTATGATGATAAAAAAATTAGTCATATTCTATTGATTCTGATATAAATGACTGTCACTTAGAGAATTCTGTGAGAAACAATTTTCTACTGTGTGTCAGTGAAAGAGTTCAACAATTTTCTCTGGCTGAAAGAACATTACTCATGATTCCAGACTAAAGAGCATGTCCAGAAAGAAATGGGCTCAATCACATTGGTAGGAAGGAAAAGCTTAGATGCTTGATTAACATATGCACAGTGTTTGGCTCAGAGCCTGCCATAACAAAATCCTCTACAACATGAGTTAATAAATTAGCTTCTAGAGGAAATAGCTTGGCTTACACTTCCTGCAAGGCACCAGGAAAAGGATAAGATGCCAGCTAAACAGTAATAGACATCCTTAGAAAAGAAGATCCCCACTCTGAAACTCTCATATCATAACTTTGAAACAGAGAGAATTTGAAGCAAAATCATTGTATTAATTCCTTAAGTGTAACTAAGGATCTTTAAAGTAAAGTGTAGGAATCTCTAGAGCAGGACCCAAAGATGCTGACTGTGTTAAAAGAGATGTTTGAGACCAGATGTCAAGTGGTTACACATATCCATACAATCAAAAGAGTTCTATGATTCTATGAAATTTAAGTTCATACTGAGGATTTTTAAAAGCCAAAAAGAGAAGGCTTGGAAAGGTTTTGTACTAATTCCTATAATCAGATGCTTAGTTGTGCCTAAAATATTTAATGTTGTGTGTTTTCATTATCATGTTAAGAACTTTCTCGTGCTTCACTCCCTAGTCATTGAAGACAGAAGTAGGAGACATCAACCTTGGCATCTGCTCAGAAAAGATCTCAGGCAAATTCTCATGGTCACTGCAGGCATTTGTTGTAAGGGGACCTAGCCACATAGTAGCATTTTCATTATAAAAAGTTATGGAAGTGCTCAAATATCTTGAAGGAAAGAGTCAGAAAACTTAAATCTGAGAGAGAAGTAGCTCTCTGCTGGGGAAAATGCCTCGTCACATTTGATAGAGCTGTGCATTGTCAGAAATCCTCCTTTCTGCATGCAACACAAATCAGATGTTTGCCAAGATAATATTAAAACATTGTTTTAAAGATGGAGGAGAAAAAACATCCCATCTGGAATACATACTGCAAGAAGAATAACAGATAGGAAATTCAGTTCTACTGGAACAAATCCATATACTACCTAATCTGTTCAGAATCCATGCAAATGGAGCCCCTGATTTTGAAATGTCACCTGCCTCTATTAGACCTTTGACACAAGGTACTGGAGAGTCAAACATTGCTGGACATTGTCAGGTGGAGTAGGAGCAGTAAGGAAGAATGGCAGTGCTCCAACAAATGAAATCACAAAGAGAGTCTGTTAAGAGAATGTGAGAAATGTAAACAGAAATATTTTCTTTCCTATCAACAGAACCAGGCAGAAGTTTTTACATACTTTTATAACATATGTTTTAAAGCACTGCAGAAGGGATCTTCCAGGGATCTGAGGTGTGTAATCCACCAGGTCAATAGGCAAGCTGGGAAATCACAAATGCTCTGAAGAAAACGAAGGCTGGCCTACCCACAGATTCAAAAAAAATGAACTCTGCATATTAAAATCAAGAAAATGGAGAAAGCAGATGTGCTGGGTTGAGATGCTGGCAGCAAGGACATGAAAGGCAGCCTCCCTCAGGAGAAGCAGGGTGGTCCTGAGCCAGTTCCAGCCAGTCCCAACACCCGCACCACAGGGCACAGCTGAGGAGAGCTGGTGATGTCTCTGAGGGTGGTTTCCACAAGTACTTAAATATTTGCCTTCTTTGTTTCTCAATGCTCAAATCAGTAATTAAATTTATTGGGAAGGAATTAAGTTAAACTCCCCAAGTTGTGTCTGTTTTGCCCACGAGAATAGATAGAGCATAATTTTGTTTAAAGTCCAGCTATTTAAATTATGTTAGCCTGAAAAATAGAGTAGATTTGATTTGATTTTTGCCTCTAATGGGAATTTGTCCTTAAATAAGAGCAGCCCAGGACTGTCAAGTTCATTATTAATATTTTGCATTTTTATAGAGTTTTTCACACTGAGATATCCCCAAATATTTTATAAATTACAGCCTGCTGGTCACCCAGCTTCCTGCCATTTACAGCATCTCCAGCAATAAAGAGTAAAGAACAATGCTGGCAGTGGGAATGACAGGCATATTTCATTTAACAGAAGTTTTTCAGCAGCTTTTCAAAATAAAAAATAACCCTCACTGTCTGCCTTCCAGGAACAAGAATTCATCACTGAAAAATCACCCCTAATATCTTCTCCAAAATAACATTTTTGTGGAGCCAGTACATCTAAGAAGCAATAACGGGAACTATTTAGGCTATGCTTCATGTGTCTCTGCCATGAAGACAGCTGGAGGTCCCTATGAGAGGAAGGAGATTGTGTAGTTGCTGGGGTCTTGGACACGGGATAAAAGATAAAGGAAATCCCTGCCAAATGCCTTGATACTAAGAAATGTCTGAGGACTTTAGACGGCTTTTTTGTGTCCAGTTCTGGACCCCTCAGTTCAGTAAGGATGGGGAACTGCTCGAAAGAGTCCGGTGCACAGCCACAAAAATGATTAAGGAGTGGAACATCTTCCTTATGAGGACAGACTGAGGGAGCTGTGCCTCTCTAGCTTGGAGAAGAGGAAACTGAGGGTGGCCTCATCAATGTTTATAAATATGTAAAGGGCGAGTGCCAAGAGGATGGAGCCAGGCTCTTCTTGGTGATGCCCAATGACAGGACAAGGGGCATGGGTAGAAGCCTATGCATAGGTAGTTCCATGTAAACATAAGGAAAAAGGGTGATGGAACACTGGAACATGCTGCCCAGGGTGGGGTTATGGAGTCTCCTCTGGAAATACTCAAAACCAGCCTGGATGCACTCCTGTGATCTGGTATAGGTGATCCTGCTGTGCAGGGGGGGTGGACTAAATGACCTTTCAAGGTCCCTTCCAAGCCCTAACATCCTGTGATTCTATGATTCTGAGAAGCCACCTCAAATGGCCCACACATACATTGAGAGGTGGCAAGGGGAGAACTTTTTCATCCAAAAACTTTGGGGTCTTTTCTCACCCAGACAAGCCTTTAGATAGGGTGTTGCATTATAATCATACTATAGCATGCAATAGCTTATCACATAGATGCTTAGCAGTCTTCTAAGACAATAGTTAGGTGAACTGCACGTTTTACTAACTTTCTGCAGAGTTCTTTTTTCATCCATAAAACAGCAGTGAGCCTTTTTTTTTTCTTTATATTTTTTTTTTTAAACTTCAGCCCAACAGGAGAAAAAGACCAAGATTTGCCGTGTTTGCAAGAGTCACAGTTCAGGGTAATAGGATTAGGCCTATTTCTCTGAGGAAGTATCAATATTTCCCTCTTTGGCCTATATTCAGAAGTGTATGATACACTTTCTAATCACACATTGTCATGCAAGGCAGAGCTTTTCATGGCATGTGGTTAAAATAAATAAATAGGTAAACTTTGTTGGTGTGAGGGTTTCTTGTGTTTCTTTTTGTGTGTGTGTTTGTTTGGTTTTGGGTTGGGTTTGTTGGTTGTTTTGGTGTTTTTTTTCATTGAAACTGCGTATGACAGAAATTCTTTTGAACTCTGCACTAATTCCTTCAGCATTTTGGGAGTGGTCATTACTCTTACATACTTGCTAGAGGAAAAAAAAACCCACCATCTTTTTAGCAATTTGTTTATATGTCAGCATGAAGATTTAACAGCTTGTGACTGGGGAGTTAAGAAACATTACTGTACAGAAATTTCATTTTCAGCCTGGTTTTAAAAAGACCTAGTTTACAGCATTGTTTAGCATATGTCAAATAAAACAATATGTTTTACTTCTTCTTCAAAATCTTGACAAATGGGGACCTGAGAGTAAAATTTTCAGGCAACAATACATGC
Source organism: Dryobates pubescens (assembly GCF_014839835.1). Classification (NCBI taxonomy): domain Eukaryota; kingdom Metazoa; phylum Chordata; class Aves; order Piciformes; family Picidae; genus Dryobates; species Dryobates pubescens. The sequence goes on from NC_071620.1 coordinate 11,168,241, forward strand.
AAATTTCAACCTTTGCCTATAGAAAAAGGAAAAAATAGAGGATTTTAGATAGAAGATCTCATTTTTCCTTTTGGCACTCTTTGTCTATTTAAAAGTAGGAAAAAATGCAAAGCCATTGAATGAATAATTCATACTGAAGTCATCCTGGGCCAGATTTACAGAAACAGATTTTTCATTGTCTTCATGCTCTGAATGCAAATGTAAATGCCCTTATGTGGAATATGTGTCTGCGTAGAGTCTTTACACATTCAGTAGTTTCCAGAATATTTCTCTGCTCTGCTGCTTGGAATTGTAGAATCTAATGATTAAAACCATAAATAGTGACGTGCATTTCGATGCAAAAGCTTGCTACTTTCTGATCCTTTCACACTCTGTTCATTAGATAGGGGATATTTGCTATTTTTACTTTAGCATTTCTGTCGCCCTGCTGAACAGTGTCCTGTCCTCAGCATTTCTGTTAAAGTGCACCTGACAAAGGATGCTCAGGGTGTTGAAAGGTCTGTGGCTAATGGAGGAGATTTCTGGAGGGAAAAAGACAAAAAAAAAAAGCCACTTATTCTCTGCTTTAAATGTGCAAAATGCATTGAGAGATCTGAATAAGGAAATGTATTTATAACTGTTTCTCCTCCACAACAGTTCATAGATCAGTTTTCACTATTTTTTCTAAAAGGTTTATTGCTAAGCTTATTACCTTAAGCTGGGAAGTTACAGAAAAGGAGTGCTTTGCAGCTCTGTTTTGTTTGTCCTGATGACTGATGGATAGAGCTTACTGATTTAGGCTGTATTATTTTTCTGATCTGATTGTGACTTTCAATTAAATTGTTAGTTTGCACCATAATCATTTAGACAATGCGTTATGTCTGCTGTTTCCAAATTACTTGTGTCCATTACCTGTTGATACCTGGTTGTGGAAAGTGTCTTCATCAAATGCAAAAACATATATATATATGTGTGTGTGTGTGTGTGTGTGTGTTTTTCCCCCCAAGATTGAGCAGAATGGTGGAATAATAACTTTCACTGAAGGAACAGTGAATATCATCATTCCAACCCCATTGGCATCTGTATTAAACCCCTTGGGTTTTAGCACAGCAAATATTTTCACCAGTGTTCAGAACATTCTGCCTGATTAATCATAATTATGACCATGCAAACACAGCACACCACAGCTGTCTTACTCCTATACACTTTTCTAACCAATTGGCTGGGTTTCCCTGTTCGCTATGCCAAAGCATTATTGCTGCACAGGAGCTGGAACTACTTCAGCTACTCTTAATTTTTAACGGTTACACAGCACAGATATTTTTACAGCCTCATTGCAAACACAGATAAATCCAGAAGCTCTTTATGTAAGTATCATAAAGGTACAGAAATATCCAATAGTTATGTCCAGTTTTCATTAACTCCAGATTTCCCAGCCTTTTTCACAGCCTCTTTTTACTCATTGCTGAACTGGTCCTACTCCAGAATGAGATCATGAGATGCAAACAGCAAACTCATTCTCAAATAAGGAAGTCATTTGATGTGGAGCACTTTGCTGCAGTTAGGGATGCCACTGGAAAGTGAAACTGTGGGGAAAAAAAATCCATGAAAGTACAGAGAATTAACTCACCAAAGAAGGCGGCTGCTAAATGCTGTATCTTTAAAGTTGCTTCCAAAGATTTACAGCTAACAGTATTTGGAAGGGGTAATTGGACCAGCTGAAGGCAGAGGTTAGTTAGACTGTTCTTTTAAATTTAAAAGAAGACTAGAGGATCTTAGGAAAAGCTGACTCATTTAAACATATTCATTACAAAGTAATTTAGCTCAGAAAGAGCTCATAAAAGAGCAGCTCAAATGTTGAAGTCTGCCAAATTTACAGAGTCTTGCAGGGGAGGGTGATTGCCAGCTTCAGAAATATGTGTTTCCATCTACCTGTAATTATACAAAAGCCACAGAAGGGAAAAAAGTCCATAAATCCATAACTGCTTCTGAAATGCATTCAAAAAGTCTTTCTAGGTCCTTGGAAACTAAAATCTGGTTATTGTTCCAGATTTTTGCTTTTCACTGTTACTGAAAGAGAATGCTGAGCTTTCCTGGTAGTTTTTTGTGCTTAGAAATCTTTTTAGTGATGTTGAGTACTAAATTAGAAAATCTCTCAGGGTTCCAAGAAAAACCAAGCGATATAATCTTGTGTCTTCCTTGAGCTACAAGGTCACAAACAAACTTTAATGCATAGGAATTGTTTACAGTCATCCTCTTCTAGAATTAGTTTGTTTATATACCATTTTTTTTTTTTACTCACATCAGCCCCAGCAAAGATCTCCTAAACATCTTTGCAGGTCAGATTTTGCTCTTTTGTGGTGTGGTAAGTCTATTTGGTCTTCATCCTTGCAATATTTCCTGTATTCCTTTCACTGTTGACATACTGCATTTCTCCTATCAGTCAATTCCAATTTCAAGATCCATCTTTCCATATGGCTAAGTATTTTCATTATTCAATTGTTATTGAGAGTTCCTAGATTAATTTTCTTAGACTGTTCTACAAAACTCACCTTCATCCTAAGAACACTAAAACTGTTCTTTTTCAGCTGTGGAACATAACTTAGATAAACTAAATTTCTGTCTTATTTCTCACTCTTCAGACATTTCTTTCAACTTGCTAATGAATTTGCACCGGTTTGCATGGCAAGGCTTTGGTAGTAGGGGAGGTCTACAGGGGTGGCTTCTGTGAGAAGCTCCTGGAATCTTCCTCCATGTCTGATGGAGCCAATCCCAGGTGGCTCCAAGATGGACCCTCTACTGGCCAAGGTAAAGACCACCTATGACAGTAGTAGCACCTCTGGTAAGAAAGGCAAAAAGTTACTGCACAACAGTTATCTGCAGCCAGGGAGAGAAATGAGAATACGTGAAACAACGCTGCAGACACCAAGGCCAGGAGTAGAGAGTGCTCCAAGGCATCAGAGCAGAGATTACCCTGTAGCCCACAGTGAGACAGGCAGTCTCCCATAAGCCTATGGAGGCTATAGTGGAGCGGATATCCATCTGTAATCTGAGGTGGCTGCCTGAAGGGTGATGTAAACGCATGGGAAGCCCAACTGGGGCAGGTCATAGCAGGACCTGTGATATGGTGTAGAGAGAAGTCAGCGCTGGAGCAGGTTCACTGGCAGGACTTGTGACCCCGTGGAAAGGATCCATGCTAGGGCAGTTTGTGAAGAACAGTAGACCATGGGAAGGGCTCATGTTAAAGAAATTCATGGAGGACTGTTTCCCATCAAAGGGATCCCATGCTGGAGCACAGGAAGTGTGTAAGGAGTCCTCACTGAAAACTCCAGTCCCCATCCCCTTGTGCTGCTGGGGGAAGGAGAGAGAGAAAACTGGGAGTGAAATCAATCCAGAGAAGAAGTGAAGGGTGGGAGCAAGGTGGTTTAAGATTTGGGTTTATTTCTCATATCCTGCTCTGATATTATTTGGAACAAACTACATTATTTTTTCTCCAAGTCAAGTCTGTTTTGCCTGTGTCAGTAATTGGTGAGTGATCTCCTTGTCCTTATCTCAACCCAGAAGCCTTTTATTTTCTCTTCCCTGTCCAGCTCAGGAGGTAAATGATAGGGAGGCTTTTGCAGGGCACCTGGTGTCCAGCCGGGGCTGACCCAACTCAGACCTTCATTGCTGCTTCCTGAAAGGTCTGTCACTTCATTAAGCCACTTTTTCTACTTGTTAATTTGACTTTAGACATCTCAGTATTTGACTTTTTGTTGTAAAAGTCCCCATCCCTAATTACCTTTGTATTCTTTGTCTTAAAGCAGCTATGTTTTTACTCTAAATCTCTACTGGTGATTTTTTTTTCTGTGGTGAATGTGATGATGTCATGTAAAACTGACATTTATTCCAACACCATCCCCTTTCCTTGTTTCCAGCATTCCCTCAGCAAGTATCTGCCACTGCCATTTCTTTTTTAATTCCCCAATTAAAAAAGGCTGTGGCAGTGAGCTGGGATGAATATGCCTTACATTTCTCCTCTGGGTGCAGTAGCTCTAGCCACCATGAGGCAAGGGCAGTTTTCTTTGTGGAAACCTTTGCTTGCTAGCTTAATTATCTCACCCTAGTCCTCCCTGCTTCACCCTGACTTGTTCTCTCACCACAGCCAGAAGTAAACTGCCCAGACCCATACAAAGATACAGTATGAGAATTTCAAGTGAAGAAACAAGGGATCAAGCCTTCCACTCCAAATCTTGGATCTCCCCTTATAAATAATGTTTTTCCCAAACCAGTTGGGTTTTCCTTCCATTTTACTTCATCTTTGGGGGTACTTTCATCTGATCTGCTTTAATTAGACCTTACTGATTTGTTTCCCCTAACGGTTCCCTGAGTACAGATGAAGCTAGAAGCAGTTTTCTACTGGTTATGTTATTTAACACTTTCACCATACCCCAAGATTAATTTTATAAATGATAAATACAGTTTACATTCCAAGGCACAGATAAAAAATTGCAAGTATTTGCACAGGCTTTGCTTAGATAATACAGCATAACATGGATTTAATAAGCTATAAATAAAATTTGTTTAATATTTGACATGGTTCTTTCAAGATCTGTTAAAGCATTTTCATATGACTTGAGACAAAGCAGGAGAGGTTGGTATTTGCAGCTTCTCTTCTTGGATGAAATTCCCAGGTGCAACAGTGAGCAGAGTACAAAGAAGTAAGTTAATACTGCAAAAGGAAAAAAATTCTAATGATACTGAGAATAACTCTATTTATTTCAGCCTTGACAGTATATACTGAGAAAATAAAAAAGTGCATGTTTTTCCCTTTTTTACTTCCCCCCCAACAGATTTCATAGATGATTTACTGTTATATTCCATCCTGGCATTGTCCTTCCCCATCTAAACCCCAGAACCAGCAGACAAGTGGTAAGTTCAGACTCCAGGCAGAGGGAAAAAGGAGAACTGGGTGAATTACGTCGGATTAAAGAGATCCACAGTGTCCCACTGCCCAACAAAGGAAAAGTATTTTCTCCAGAGCATACTGTAGAAAGATTTTAACAAAACTAAACAGATTTATAGAGCACTCCAAATGGGGATTTATTAAAGCTAAGACTGTTCTCAGGCATGTGATCTATTGGGACAGTGCTGCTGCAGAGCAATGGAAAAGCATTGTTGGCAACAGCAAGCAGCCAAGACCAGAGGGATCGGGGGATATTCAGATTTCTGCTCTCAGACTCTCCTCCCTCATATCTCAGGCAAAACTCAATCTGAGCTGCTTGCTCAAGACAGCAACAGATACCATTTTTCATTATGGAAGTACTTCACACAATTTGATTACTATTGGTCCTCCAGGTACTTTTTTTCTTAAATGACATAAGAGGGAATAGTTTACTTTAAAGAGAATAAATACCTTGTTTAGAAGCCAGATCAAGGCCAGACCAAAAGTCAGTACTTCTCTGAATTCTTTAGTAAGGAGTTTCACTGTAGCATTATTTCAATTAAACTAAGCAGGAGGGGAGGGTGGGGTTGGGCTATTTGAATATGCAGTATTGTGAGTAGTTTTATTTACAGGGGGAGTACTTTATTTTCAGTTTCAGCTGCTTAATATAATGACCAAGTAGTGATATCACAAAACAGGAAGGGTAATTCACCTTACCATATTACTGAAAGTACAAATAACTCCTCCCCCCCTAGCAATTCTGTTCAATCATTTTTATTACAGAGAAAACATCTCATTTTTCTTTGTTGTATGCTTTTCATGTATCTTTTTGCTTTGTGCTTTACAGTGATAAGACATCACTTGTTCAAAATGATTACATCAAGATACTATCTCCAGCTATTAAATATGAACTAGCTTCAGTGTCATGTAGGTAGGTCAGGTTATCCCATAAGCATTGTTTTGGTTTCCATGGTTACTCAGGGGATGCTAGCATTTTTCTTCCATACCACTGGTTGCCAAGGCTACAAGTTACTACAAAATATAGCAGTTAGAAGCCCAGATTGCAGGGGTGTAGTCCTGTATTCAGCAGTTACTTGTAGTAAATTTCGCTTGATGCAGCATTTCAATCCCAAAGACATTCTTAGCAGTAGTGGTTTTTGGATTAGCCAAGTTACTAAGTTTCATGTAAAAGGAGAAAATACTCACCAAAGCTATCAGACATACAAAAAGATTCAATTGACATAGTACATCGTCGGAAATAAAGCACTTTTGTACAGCTGGCAAAAGATGGGATTGTGCTGATCCTAATGACGTTATTCTGAAATAGAAACCCAACCCAGAATTAGGGCAGAATATCTTCTACATTTAGGGCCAATATTACCTTACCAGTAGGAGTAATCTCATGCACTGTACAATATCTACTTGCTTAAAAAAATAATTATAAATATTTGCAAATGTCTGCTGCATTATGCAGGCTCAGATAATGAGACAAAATGGCCTATAAACACAAAAAGGGACAAAAGAGGTTGTGCACTCAGCTGGGTTTCTGGTTTCCACCCACAAAGCTCTAAAGACTGTTTTATATTGATGTTTACATGTCTAAGTGTCTGAACTGCAGGCAGAATGCACAGTTGAAGCAACTCAGCTGTGTTCCGAAATGGAACCCTTAATGCTATGCCTCAGATTGCATGCAAAACCCAGATGATAATGGTTTGCACTTTCTCACTTCAATATATTAAAAAACACAATCCCATATTTTCAATAGCTTTGTTTATTTCAAATTTAACACATCCAAGTGCCGGGTTCTGCACATTGGCCACAGCAACCCCATGCAGAGCTACAGGCTGGGGTCAGAGTGGCTGGAGAGCGGCCAGGCAGAGAGAGACCTGGGGGTGCTGGTCAATGGTAGGCTGAACATGAGCCTGCAGTGTGCCCAGGCAGCCAAGAGGGCCAATGGCATCCTGGCCTGCATCAGGAACAGTGCGGCCAGCAGGAGCAGGGAGGTCATTGTGCCCCTGTACACTGTGCTGGTCAGACCACACCTTGAGTCCTGGGTCCAGTTCTGGGCCTCTCAGTTTAGGAAGGATGTTGACTTGCTGGAGCAAGTCCAGAGAAGGGCAACAAAGTTGGTGAGGGGCTTGGGACACAAGCCCTATGAGGAGAGACTGAGGGAGCTGGGGTTGCTTAGACTGGAGAAGAAGAGGCTCAGAGGAGACCTTATGGCTCTCTACAGCTACCTTAAGGGAGGTTGTAGCCAGTTGGGGGTTGGTCACTTCTCCAAGGCAACCAGCACCAGTACAAGAAGGTACAGCCACAAGCTGCACCAGGGGAGGTTTAGGCTGGATGTTAGGAAGAAATTCTACACAGCAAGAGTGATTGCCCATTGGAATGGGCTGCGCGGGGAGGTGGTGGAATCACCATCACTGGAGGTGTTCAGGAGGAGACTTGATGGGGTGCTTGGTGCCATGGTTTAGCTGATTAGGTGGTTTTGGATGATAGGTTGGATGCGATGACCTTGAAGGTCTCTTCCAACCTGGTTTATTCTATTTCTATTCTAAACTGAAAGAATAAAAGGGTGGGCATACCTTTCAGATATATGTAACCCCATAAAGGCAATAACTTGCTGAAAAGAAATCAGCTCACATTGTGTAAAAACTGAAAAATTTCTGCAGTGTGCTGGAGCACATTATATTATTCTACTACCTGTAATATTTTGGGGTTTTTTTAAAGAGCAAAATATAATTAAAAAACATCTTCTGAATGGGCAGGAAGATAACAGGAATGTAACTGTTGTCTGAAATGACAGACCACGTTTCTCAGGCATAATATGACTTTCAATAATTAAAAATCACAGAATCACAGAATAAGCAAGGTTGGAAGAGACCTCAAAGATCATCAAGTCCAACCTGTCACCACAGACCCCATGACTAGACCATGGCACCAAGTGCCACGTCCAAGCCCCTCTTGAACACCTCCAGGGATGGTGACTCCACCACCTCCCTGGGCAGCACATTCCAATGGCGAATGACTCACTCGGTAAAGAACTTTCTCCTCACCTCCAGCCTAAACTTCCCCTTGAGCTCCCCATAGCTTGAGACTGTGTCCTCTTTTTCTGGTGCTGGTTGCTTGAGTGAAGATACCAACTCCCTCCTGGCTACGACCTCCCTTCAGGTAGTTGTAGAGATCAATGAGGTCTCCCCCGAGCCTCCTCTTCTCCAGGCTAAACAATCCCAGCTCCCTCAGCCTCATCATTGTGGCCCTCCGTTGGACTTTCTCCAGTCCTTCTTGAAAGAGGGAGCCCAGAACTGGACAAAGTACTCCAGGTGTGGACTCACAAGTGCCTTTGGATGCCTTGGCCACAAAGGTGCATTGCTGGCTCATGGTGAACTTGTCCACCAGCACTCCCAGGTCCTTCTCTTCAGAGCTGCTTTCCAGCAGGTCAGCTCCTAACATTTGCTGATGCATGGGGTTATTACTCAGGGTGCAGGGGAGCTTCATGAGGTTCACGTCTGCCTAACTCAACAGCCTGTCCAGTTCTCACTGAATGACAACACAGCCATCTGGTGTCAGCCACCCCTTCCAGTTTTTTATCATCAGCAAACTTGTTGAGAGTACACTCTGTTCCTTCATCCAGGCTGTTGATGAATATGTTGAACAAGACTGGACCTAGTACTGACCCCTGTGGAACACCACTAGCAACAAGCCTCCGATTAAACCCTGCACCATTGACAACAACCCTCTGTGGTCTGTCATTCATCCAGTTCTCATGAGGTCTACCTCACTGTCAATTCTTCTAACCCACACTTCCTAAGCTTACCTCTGAGGATGTTCTGGGAGACAGTGTCAAAAGCCTTGCTGAAGTCAAGGTAGATAAGATCCACCACTCTCCCTTTATCTACCCAGCTGGTCACACCATCATAACTATGCATTTCTTTTTCTCTGTCCAATTGTCTGATTTTGCTGCTTTCCTTTGTTGAAAATGATTTCATTGACCCACTACAGAGTTGGCATTTTCAGTTCATTAGTTGATTAAAAGTGATAGTAGCCAGTTGATTAAGCAACTGTATTAAGAGGTTTGCCAATTTATAATCATACTTTATTTAGGACTGAATTAAATTTCAACAGAAATTTAATCAATAGTCATATTCTTTAACTGTATTTGGGGACTGACTTCTTAACCTCAGGCATTAAAATAACATCTGGAATTCATTAGGAAGTTGCAAGCTTTACGCAGGAGCTGGTTCCCAACAGAAAAGCCAAGCAGAAAAGGTTCTGGTAACACAGTAGTACTAATATAAAGCATAGAGTTAAATCTCTGCTATCTCTGATTGTATGGAACATGAAAATCAAATCTGGATGTTTAGCTGTGTTAGGACTATGTTAGGATGCTTTCAAGTCCAGGATTTCATTGTGACCCATTATTCAAGAGCTGTCTGAAACCAGCTGTATGGAAGAGCTGCACTCTAATTCGTGAAGCATGCTTCAGTGCCTCAGAAAGCAGCTGCACAAACAATTCTGTAGATAGTGTAACAAAGATAATGCATGGCAAAAATTCAACAATGTGGTAGAAAATGGTATAAAGCAAAAGAAAGCTGCACAGAGCATGTTAGGGGTGATTGGGAAATCAGACTTTTCTGATGCCTTTTTGAGCCATTTCTTTCAAAATGCAACTTCCTTGCGCTCTGTCACAGCTTCCAAATTGTGAGTTTGCAGCTGTCAGGCTTTGTACCTTTCCTACCAATGGATGGTATGGGAACAAAGAGCCAATGCTGTGTCAAAAGGAACCTGTGTATTCATAGACTATACATGCACAGACACTACCAACAGCTCATGAACCCTAGGTCAAATACAGCTCAATGCCAGCTGAATATTGAGGCCGTAATGCACTTTTCTCCAGCCATCTGCTTTTGGCAACTATATGGGGCAGATACTGCACCTTTTTGTTTTGACTGTACTTACATAAGGAAATATTTTAAACTTAATTTTAATAAGAAGCTCTCCAACATAAAAAAGAAAGGAGTTTTACAGAAAGGTTTTGCTGAAGATAAAATTACTATGAGATCTAAAAAGACTTGAAACTCTGCTTGACTAATTGTAAATAGCTTGGATTTTCTGTTCTGAACCCCCCTGTCACCTCCTGTAACTACAAGCAGTTTGGTGATAAGGTTATAAAAACAGATCCTGGTGACATTGTTTCTTCTTTCAAAAACCTCTTTCTAACCCAGCTGACTATTTCTCTTTGCAAGGGCAGCCTAACAGGACTGTTTTTATTAGAATCTCCATGCCTGCCTGCTTTAAGCCTCAGAGCTCACAGAGCCAGATGAGAAACCAGAAAGGTGGGAGGGGGGCTGTCATTTCACTGTGATTAAATATGTATAAACTATGACAGTGTGGTTTATTCCTCTGTTTCCGTAACTGACTTGTTTTCAAGTACTTCAATGATATGGGAATTAACTATTGCAGGCAACAGAGTGAAAGGCTGCTGCGGGGGTCAGAAAGGGGAGAAGCCCCTGCTCCAGCCTCTGCCAGCTCGGCTCCTCCTGGTCTCAACACCCATCTTAGAGGGTGCCAGTACCTAGTTCTGTCCTGTGGCAGCCAGCAGACTGGGCAATGCAGGTTGCCATCACTTCTCCTGTCCTCACCCATGCCCAACATCACAGTCAAGCTGGTGCCACTGTGCCTGCAGGCTTTTGCTGCTGGCGAAGCAAGGGTTGCACAAGCCCTCTCCATGACATTTCACCCATGGGGCTGCCTCTCTGCTGGTTGTGGCATATAAGTGAATGTGAGATCACTGACAATAGCCACATCTAGGAAAGGGTTACTCAAAGTAGTTCTTGCTCTTAAACAAGGAGTTTTGCTTCCCTCCTGACCTCAACAAGCAGCTCAGGCATAAAGAAAAGCCACATTTAAACATAGCTCTTCCATTAATTTTGGCTTTTTGAAGGGCCACCATGATGTGACAGTGTCTTAAAATATTGCCATAATATTTTAAAGGCACTATTCTCAGCATGTCCAAAAAGCTTCTCAGCAGTAACTCTGGCCTTAGAAACATCAGCTTGAATTCTCATGAAAGCTAAGCCAGAAAACTTAGCGCTTGATTTATTCGGTCATGTTCCCAAATAACTAAAAGATCATAAAATCCTAAGATCTGTATTGCTTTTAATGGAAAACTCTCAAACAAACTCTCAAAGGAGACAGAGGTTTCTTGGGTGAGTGGTTTGTTTTTTGGGTTTTTTTTTTTGTGGTTTTTAAATTTTGAGATGTTTTTATGTTTTCTTAGACTTGTAAGAGAAATGACAATGACAGAGAAAAGGGGGGGGTTCACCTCTTTCAGTTTCCCACTCAGCCATACTGAGTTGGATTTAATATTTTATACAGTGGTTCACAGAAAGTATTATCAAGAAGTACTTCTTTGACCTTTGCCTGTTTTTACAAGGAGTGAACTTGGTATTAAATCCAATTATTCCTCCCATTTTGACTGAGAGTATTTCAGTCTTAAACTCATTGGACATGATCTAGTAGAAGGAATAATTTTTTGTTTGTTTTATTCCAGCAGCTAACAAACAGTAATTCTATAAAAAGCTTCTTAAAAATAATCATAGAATGCTAGAATGGCCTAGGTTGGAAGGGACCTCAGAGATCATAGAATGGTCTGGGTTGGAAGGGACCTCTGAAGGTCACCTAGTCCACCCCCCTCTGCAGTAAGCAGGGGCATCCTCAACTAGATCAGGCTGCCCAGAGCCCTGTTGACCCTCACCTTGAATATCTCCAGGGATGGGGCCTCAACTACCTCCCTGGGCAACCTGTTCTAGTGTTCCACTACTGTCACTGTAAGGAAATTGTTCCTAAGATAAAATCTAAATCTATTTTTCTCTAGTCAGAAGCCATTTCCCCTTGTCCTATCACCACAGACCTTTGTAAATGGTGTCTCTCCATCCTTCTTGTAGGCACCGTTCAGGTATTGGAAGGTTATTAGGTCTACCTGGAGCCTTTTCTTCTTCTTTGGGGCTGAATACCCCTAGATCCCTCAGCCTGTAGCAAAGGTACTCCAGTCCCCTGTTTATTTTCCCTCCACTGGACCCACTCCATCAGGTCTGTGTCCTTCCTATACTGAGTACTCCAGAGCTAGACACAGTACTTCAGGTGCGGTCTCACCAGAGCAAAGTAGCAGAATCACCTCTCTGGATCTGCTGGCAGCACATCTTTTGATGCAGCCCAGGATGTGATTTGCCTTCTGAGCTGCAAGTGCACACTGCCTGCTCATGTCCAGCTTCTCATCCATCAGCATCCCCAAGGCCTTTTCCTTAAGGCTGCTTTCTGTCACCTCCTCCCCCAGTCTGTATTGATAGTGAGGATTGTTCTGGCCCAGATGCAGAACTTTGCACTTGCTCTTGTTGCAACTCATGAGGTGCACAGCTCTCCAGGTTGTCCAGGTCCCTCTGGATGACATCCCATCCCTCTGGCATAGTGGCAGCACTACACAGCTTGGTGTCATCTGCAAACTTGCTGATAGTGCACTCAATCCCACTGTCTATCATCTACTTCAACCTCTCCACCATGGGCAGAGATGCCCCTCAACTAGACTTGGCTGCTCAAGGCCTCATCCAACTTGGCCTTCAACATCCCCAAGGAGGAAGCATCCACAGCCTCTCTGGACAACCTAATCCAGAGTCCCACTGCCTTCATACTGAAGAACTTCCTCCTAAAGGAGACATGCCCAAACTGGACATGCCAGTACTGACCTGCTATCTCTAAGCTTAGGAGTGTTGAGATTCAGAAGTTTACTTTGTTGTACAATTAAGCAGCAGCACTTCTGAGACTGAAAATTCACCCTTGCACCAAAAGAACTCAGGTAAGAGAGTAAGTTCAAACCTGAAGACCGTTTCCTTTCTCACTTTCTTCTGAAAGCACAGAAATTTGAAGACTGAAGAGACACGCTTTAGTTTGTTCTCTATAAAGAAGATGAAGTGGTGGCATGCAGATTTCTATTTTATTTCAAGTCATGACAAGGGATTTAGTTTCTGTCTCAATCTAAATGTAACACAAATAGCTACTGTGCAATGGATGATTGTTTTAAAGTTCTTCCTTTTCCTCCAAATAAAATGCTGCTCTATAGCACCTGACTTTTTCCGCTGCTATGAGCTCTGTAGTCTTCTAATGATTAACTATTTAAGCAAATATTTTTTATGCCTGAACCCAGTAATATTTGCAAAGTGCTGCTTCTAGGAGAGATGGACAAGCAGTGATTTAATTGCAAAAATCACTACTCTGACATGTCAAACATATAGTAAACAAAAAGTAGACAGTCAGAACATCAGCATTAGTCATTAACACCATATCGTTTGTTTACTCCTTTAACATCTTAATCCAGAAGAAGAAAAATGGATATCATTACAGTAGCTAAAATACACAGAGCTTAACTACATGCAAGCAATAACTTGCACTGGTCAGCAAACAAGTGTTCTTGCAGACAGTGCAAGCTGGTGGCACTGCCAGGACAACACACTCTCTGGTTTTACAGCTATCTGAGTGTTTGTGCAATATTTTCTCTTACCTGATAAAGATACCAGCTTTACATCCTGTGTTTCTGAAAGCTCCAAGCTTTCAGGATAAGAGCCAGCAGGAGCAGGGAAATCATTTTACTCAGCACTGGTTAAGCCACACCTTGAGTACTGTGTCCAGTCTTGGGCTCCTCAATTTAAGAAGGACACCGAGATACTTGAACACGTCCAGAGAAGGGCATTTGGACATCAAAATATCTTTGGCAGTCAGACTTGCTTTCATAGCTTGCCATGAAATAAATCACATAGCTGCTTGCTTACTAAGTATGTTTCCTACATCAGTTATTTACTCCCAGAACAACATCAAGTCTGGTTTTGTATAACACCATGAACCTACAAGAAAAAAAAATAGGAAACTGCATTCTTTAGCCCATCATAGCTCTGTATATTTAAGTATGTGTACAATTGTGTGTATAGGTACCAAATACTGAACAAGCCAAAATAGCTTAATGAATCTGTAGCTGCATTCTCTTTTCAGATTTAGACAATAAAAATGTCATAATAATGTACACTACTGACAGCTGGATCTGATGCAACTAGGTCAGTAATTTACCAGTGGTCATTAATAATTGAAAACTGATATTATTTTTTTGTTGGTTTGGTTTGGTTGGTTGGGGTTTTTTTTTGTCTGTTTGTCTGTTTTTTTGTCTGAGATACTAGAACAAACAAATGCTGTTTTGACATTCCACTACTGGTTACCTTTGCAGTCACATGAAGCTTGAAGACTTCTTTGGCTATGGATCCAGCTATGGTCAGAGGCATTTTGGCAATCTCCCATGTCACTCTTGTATAATATAACTACCTGCTTGGGTACTTACATCATTGTGCTTTTCTCGTTCTTAATTTCTAAATCAATATGTAAGAAGCCTTACTCATAGAATGATAGAATAGTTTGGGTTGGAAAGGGCCCTAAAGGTCATTTAGTTCCAACCCCACTGCCATGGCCAGGGACACATCCCACTAAACCACATTGCTCAAAGCTCCATCCAACCTAGCCTTGAACTTCCAGGGATGGAGCATCTACAACCTCTTCAGCCAACCCATTCCAGTGCCTCACCACCCTCACAGTGAAGAATTTCTTACTAATGTCTAATCTAAATCTATCCTCATTCTGCCTAAAACCATGGCAGAATCAAATCTACCCTTCTTTAAGCCACCATAATCATTTGAATGGCAGTGAGATAGGATGGTGAACTTCTTTAAAATTCATTTTTGTGTTGGTGGCAAATGCAGCTAATTAACTATGTGTCCTGCATTTACCTGCAAAAATTATTAACAGCCTGTATGTTGAAAAGGACATTTGCTGGACTATTTTTGGCTGTATACATTGATTGCCCTGTAAGAAAAGGCAAGAACTTCCCGCTACACATCAATCTAACGTTTACAGTCTAATCTAATTAACACAAATTAATTAGATACAGTTGTCCAGGAAGGCACAGAGAGCGAGTGGTGAATCTAATAAAGCCTTCCAATACTTTACTGCTGTGTACTGTGTTCATTTTTGCATGAATGTCTCTCATGTTGCAGAAAGCCAGTGCTGCAGATACCATTTTAGAAACATTTCCTGTTATGTTCAAGGCCCTGATCCAGTTGGGCACCTACCAAGTGGACAAATAATTTGAGAGTCAGTGCGGATCTCTTCTTTTTCCTCTTTATCTCCTACCGCCATGTACACATATTTCTATGACCTTCGATACTGACTTTCTGAATGTTAATATTCTTGTGGTTAGACACAGTATTTGTTTGCAACAGCAGCTAGGTGTCTTAGGTATTTACATGTATTTAAGAAATACTATAAGGAGAATTTCCCAGCATGTGCCTGGAAAGAGCACCATGGGTGACTGAAAAACGCATACATAGAATAAACCAGGTTGGAAGAGACCTTCAAGATCATCGCGTCCAACCCATCAACCAATCCAACACCGCCCAAGCAACTAACCCACGGCACCAAGCACCCTGTCAAGTCTTCTCCTAAAAACCTCCAGTGATGGCGACTCCACCACCTCCCCAGGCAGCCCATTCCAATGTGCAATCACTCTTTCTGTATAGAACTTTTTTCTAACATCCAGCCTGAACCTCCCCTGGCGCAGCCTGAGACTGTGTCCTCTTGTTCTGGTACTGCTTGCCTGGGAGAAGAGACCAACATCCGTCTGTCTACAACCTCCCTTCAGGTAGTTGTAGAGAGTAATAAGGTCACCCCTGAGTCTCCTCTTCTCCAGGCTAAGCAACCCCAGCTCCCTCAGCCTCTCCTCGTAGGGCTTATGTTCCAAACCCCTCACCAACTTTGTTGCATATTGCGACACATTTCATCTTTGCCTTTTGGCTGAAGTTTAGTTGCCTCAAATCTAACGTGGTGCCTTTAAAACTGCCTACCACATGTCCTAAATCTGAAAAAAAAATTAAAAATTAATATATTAGCAGGACAAAAGAGAAAGTGTGAGGAGATTGGGTTGGATGGACTAAAAGATGGCTGAAAAATCTGACTGTGTTGTTTCTGGATGAACTAGGGAATGTTAGTATCTTGCAAGTGTCATATGTTAGACATTTCTTTGCACTTTTTCTCTAAAGATGGAAGCTGTCAAATTGAATCTCATCAACATGGTTCTGTGACAAAGAATAAGGTAAATTGTAAGGTGAGATCCTGAAACATTTCAAACAATGGTGCTTCGGTTGCCTTTTTTTGTTGTTGTTTTGTTTTTCAGGATGGCTTTCAGTTTTTCAACTGAATCTTAAGGAAAAATAGCCCAACAGCCCAAAACACTCCAAGTGTAACACATGGAAGATCAATGAGAAGGGTTTCAAGTTTATGCCCATCAACATGAACACAGACAGGGATTTTGGAAAGCATAGAAAGAAACCCACTCTGGTTTGTACAGTGTCAGTGAAATTAATTCAATGACAATTGTAGTTGTTGTTAGCAAACATTAATCTTTATTTCAAACACCTGTGAACATTGCTTTGGTTACCCTACTTGAAGGCATAAAATAAAAAGGAATTCATCTGAGGAGTTTACAGTGTTCAAGAATGCAAACTGGGATAGCCATCAAAAGACTTCCTAAATCAGTCACGTTGGTCCACCCTGCACAGAAGACATCAAGTCCTAACCATGTATTTTTGGCTCTTCCCTTGCCTCCTCCAGGCTACAGGCCTTGAAATCTTAAGTTTATTTGCACTATCAAAGCCATTCTGCCTCAAGGTGGGATAACAATTATCACTTAACCTGAACCACAGGGAAAGTCATGTGGTCTCTGTCGCATTCAACACAAAGGAGGCAATTAAGTTTAAAAGCCTTTACTAAACAACCATCAGCTTCCCTGAGCATCTCAGCTGGAGACAAAAGAATTGAATAAACCTTTGGTTTTCAGATGTGTAGACATCGTCTCTGGTGAAAAACTGAACCACTCTAAAAGAAACAAGATCAAGGCCAAATTACTCAGAACCAAGAAAAGTAAATACAGATCAGGAACTTTCTCTTCTTCTTTTTCTCATATGTCACATTTCCTTTCTGTGATTCCTATAACCAGCAACCTAAAGAGTATATTTAAATACTCCTATTTCAGAAATACAATTTTCTTCTCGTCATAATAATGTTCAAGAACATTTTAAAGGACAAACACATAACTGGTTCCACAAATTACAGATAATCTTTCTGTTCTGCTCAGCTCTTGGAGATTATAAATGGTACACTTCTCAGGCTCATGAGTCCTTCAGTTTTTTAAAAAGTAGTAATAATATTCACTATTTTTACCCTACTATAAACTAATTGTAGAAAATATTACCTAAGAAAAGTAACCCTTCTTTTTCTTAAATTCCTTTAAAAGATTCCCTGTATGCCAAATATTCTTTAACATACCGAGCATTTTGCATATCTTACTAAATACTACTTTGTATTTGATCCTTAAACCATAGGCCACCCTAGACACGTTACTTAGCTCATTTTATCTTGTCTCTGTAGCAGTATTGGAATATTCAGGTTTTGTCAGATCTCAAGACAACTGACTGGTCCGTATCACACTCTGTAGTAAAAGGGAGACTAGTAACAGTTAACGTTAGCTTAGGCTCTCCCTGCTGTGGGTAGCCTTAAGTGTGCTCTTGAACTCAAACCCATTGCAGAGCTGTTTTAGATCTAAAAAATTCAGTCTCTAGTCATGCATCATTTATCAATACTATCTTCTAAGTCAATGGCATTTTAATTTACTCAAAAAGTTTTTCATGTGCACAACTCATAAGATAGACTACGTAACCAAGCATTAGAAGGCCAGGTCTTGCCCCACTTACAATTAAATGGATTAACTCATTTCACAGAGAGGAGGATTTAAACCAATAACTAAAACCAAAAGTTTTTTAGAGGTTCTGCTTCTGCTGTTACCTATACTCAGTTTATACTGTAACTTCATCAGTCAGATCCAGACAACATTATTAGAATCATTACTGTTTATTTGCTGAACTTGGAAAGGAGAAACAAACTTAATTAATCCATTTTTCCAAGCTACTGACCAGACAGCTTAATTGTCAATGGATGGAAACCTGTAACACTGCTTTTGAAAAGACCTTTCCAGAGGAAAATCCATAATGAACTAATGAAGGAAGTATTCAGCAAGGCTAATAACCTGGAATGTGTTTTCCATAGCTACAGAAACTTAGAACTTCTCCATCTTTAGCTCAGCAGTAAAGAGAAAAGGTTTTAGTAGAAAGACCTTTGCATAATTGGCTCAATAAGAACAGGATGCATGTTATAGTCAGACTTCATTTTAAGTGAGTTTTATTGCCTTCCATTGGGAATGTCTTTTAAAATGGGATGGTGAATCAGATACCACACAAAAATTTTGATGACAAGACAAATAAAAGTCAAATTTCTGGTAAACTAATCACACCGTGCCAAAACTTGCCTTTAAAATTCTACTTCTGGGACAAAGTTCTACTGCTGCTGTTTTACAAGCCATTTAGACCTCCTCAGGTAGGACCCACATTAAATTACATTAAATACTGTACTAAGTCTTCCTACACCTTTTTGCATGATAATTAGCTTCACTCACTTTGTTTATCATATGTGTAGACCTCTTGGACTTTGTCTTTCATGACCTTCAGTTGGTAATTGGTAATCAAATTGTCAGCTAAAAACCTGTTCTGTTTCCATGTGGCTTGTGAAGCAAATAATTTCCTTCAAATCTTAAGTTTTATCTTGATTTTCAGATATTTTTAAATTTTGTGGTGAATTTAATCTAATTGTTGATCTAACACATGTAATGATTTAATCAGATGAGTAGTCAGTTTCACAGTCTTATTTCTGGAAACAGAGAAAGCAGGTTTCATTAGGCCATTTTAATATGCTCGCTCAGAAAGAGTCCAGGACTCTGCAGGCATATTGCTGCAGACTGACAGAATTAGATACAGTAGTACAAAGTACACAGAACAATGATCATACTCATAAACATGATTTGGGAAGCCAACTACTTATGTAATCTGAGGACATCAAGTTCCCTCTGTTGTGGTATTTGATATTTACAGTAGTAAAAGGGTAGCAAAAGATGTTTTCATTGTAGTTTTGCACATATGGTTCTATTTACCACCTTGTCACACAGGGTTTTTTCCAAAATTAACTTTATTGGTGTAGGAAGTACTGCAAATATTGCCTTATATTGCCACAAAGGTGCAAAAATGTTTCAGCAGCACATCTTTACCAAACACTGAGTTGCAATACTAAGCACAACACTTCATTGGATTGTCTTGGCTTGAGCACATAGTATAATGGGGGCATCGAAATCATGGTTGTTTTATGAAAATTTAGGCAGCAGTCATCAGGCTTTTACACAGATTTTAATCTATTCCTATTCAAACAGAAGTAGCATTGTATTAGGAAAGATTATTCCATTTGTAATCAAAAGAAAACTCCCTTGGAAGTCAGTGAATTCACAATCACTGATACAGCCTCTGGTCCTTAGGTTTGAGACTTGAGTCTGTCATAAAATAATTTATTTAAGAAAAATACTGTGTAGGACATCTAAAACTGATTAAAAATCTGTAGTTGTGTGCAAGACACTGATTTCTAAACAGTCAAATAAGGTATGAAAAATACATACATAGAATACATAGAATAATAAACCAGGTTGGAAGAGACCTTCAAGATCATCGCGTCCAACCCATCAACCAATCCAACACCACCCAAACAACCAACCCACGGCACCAAGCACCCCATCAAGTCTTCTCCTGAAAACCTCCAGTGATGGCGACTCCACCACCTCCCCAGGCAGCCCATTCCAATGGGCAATCACTCTCTCTGTATAGAACTTTTTCCTAACATCTAGCCTGAACCTCCCCTGGCGCAGCCTGAGACTGTGTCCTCTTGTCCTGGTACATCAACAGTTCCATGCCAATATTATTAGCAAGGGTGACCTGGGATTTTTCTTTAGGTTGTACTCTATCAATGAATTTGTCAAAAGATCCAGCTTCAGGATAAAATATTTATCATAGTTTGTGCTGTAATGATGGCATCTGAAATACTTAAACCCCTTACATTTTGCAAACATTTAAGTGGCTGTGCCCTTTCCCAAACGTATGTTCCTATAACAGATTCTTAAATGTCTTCTAAATCTATTGAACTGAATCATGCTGTGCAAAGGGAAGAAATACGAAATTTCTTAGAAAATCCAGGGAGTGTCTGCCAAAATTTGTCATTCTAATTTACTGAGGAAAAATATGTATGGTAGTTATGCAGCAATTATAGCAAAGAAAGCAGAATACATGTGCCCACTTATAAACAGGCATAATTTAGGGTAATGAAAATTTAAACCACATCCTAAACTGCTTTTCTAGGCAAACAAACAAACAAACAAACCTTGAGTGACCTTTTCAACTGGAAGGAATAATTTTTAGTAAATATTTTATGGAATTGTCTTGAAAAGTCACACATGAAATGAAGTTGAAATCAATAAACTTTCCCAGTTAGTGTGAGCAAATTTCTGTATGAAATCAAACATAAATCCAAGTAGTCTCTTTCTTAACTACACACATTATTCTGAAAGCAATTTGAATTATTTCACGTTTGACTATTTTAATCTCATTAATTCAATTAATATTTAAACATTTTAAGACCTGTGACATTAAAACTTTTCAGTTCTTGTGGCTAAAAGATTTCTCTCATCTCTAGCTTGACACATTTTTCCCTATGTCCAATGAAAGACAAAACATCTGGGACAAAATATTAGTTTCATTTGAATATGGTTTCCTTCAATGGCTTGAAGTTTTGCTACATAGTGAAGCTATATAGAGGGGAGAGTAATTTATATGTTTTGTACTGATGTTTTATGTGTCATATAAACACTATCTTAGGAATAGTGATGACTTCAGCTAAGAAGAATTTTGTCTACAACCAAAACTATTTAAATTAAAAAGGTGATTGCTGTTAATAAAGAACAGAATGTTAGACTGAAAAGAGATGTGTCAGGGCTACCTCTTGGGACGCTATGGGATGAAGCGATAATGAATTTCACAGAACCATGGAATGTTAGGGGCTAGAAGAGACCTTGAAAGATCATCCAGTCCAACCCCCCTGCCAGAGCAGGATCATCTATACCAGATCACACAGGAATGCATCTGGACAGGTTTTGAACATTTCCAGAGAGGGAGACTCCACACTCACCCTGGGCAGCGTGTCACCCTCACAGTGAAAAGATTTTTCCTCATGTTTACATGTTCTATCAAGTGATGCTTTATCAAAGTTTGGAACAGATCAGAAGGGTAGTGCTGTGCTGCACATTCTGAGAACATCCCTGAGGTGCAAGACATAGGCCCTACTGTGTGGATGAGATAAATCATACCAAGGCAAACTTATTCCCACTGTAATGTGATTGAGGAGATAGCTTTGAATAAAATGTCACCTATGATCATCTGAACATTCGGATCAGAGATAATGAATTCATTGTACAAAAGTCTGCTTACATCTTGAAAATCTGAAACTTTAAATGAGTTTAATATTTTTCTGTACAGTCTCTATGAGAATATATCATTCTCTCAAGTTTTATATAATGATCATGGCTACTTTAATTGAAATCAAATACTTTTTTGACAGAGGGATTTGGTTTTTTTTTTTCAACTGCAGTAAGTACTTGTGGCTGGATTCTGCTTTGAGTTAGTAAACAGCAGTAAGAGTGGCTCATGAACTGCAGTTTCTACATTCACACAGACTTCCTGTATTTGGGAAGCCATAAAAGGATATAATGCTTTAAAAAAGAAGTAGGTATAAAGCATAATTTGATCTAATGTCTTAATAAGAAGATACGAAGAACAATTCTAGCTCAGTGGTTTGAAAGATTTTCAATTTTGCACGGGGCATATTGAACCAAAGTAGGATGTAAGGTGGAAAAGTGAATAGAAAATTATATTTAATTGGCTTTTAACAAAAGCTGAAAAAGCAAACTAATGTGAAGACAAAAGACTGAAACAGAATAACAGGTGAAGCGGGATAGGATAATCAAGTAATACAGCAGAATGTTGTAATGTATTGTCATATGAAAAAGCTTCAATTCAAATTAGTTTCCTAAAACACATGGAAAGGGATATTCACATTGTACAATAAAAGTAATACACCTTATTAATAACTTAGACTTTCAATACTGCAAAATTTAAATGTCCAAATACTTTCACATTTCTGATGTCAGAGGATAATTATAGGAGGTGTTTGATCCATATGGCCGTATGCATGAAAGCTCCATGCTTGCTGTCCATTTTATCAGTATAGAGGAGAACATCTCTTTAGTAAGTAATTCAAATTATCCAACTTTTGGTGTTGTTCATAATAATTAGAGCACTCTTCTATTCTAATTGTGCCATCAGTCCATTTTAGTTAAGCAGCAGGTTAGTTAAGTAAATAATTAGAGAGGTTTTTTTTTTACAGACTGAAAAAGACATTTACCTTGATGGATGGAACAGTCACATACTTAGGAAATAGAATTTATGGTAGCTACTAGCACCCTGGGTACTGGTACTTGTAATAATGTTCATCTAAACCAGAAAAGATAAAATTCTGTGCATTCCAGTGTTCAAATTTGTAACAGCACACAGGGATCTGTTATTCCACTGATATTGTTTTGCCTTTGTTGCAGTTTTAATATCTCACCTTGTATACCATTGTTTCCATAAGGGCAATATCATATCTTTCAAATATGTTATTTTCTCCACAGTTGATGATCTCATTTAGTCATCTGAAGATTCTTTCTGGAAACCCACAGTTCTGGTTTTTTTGAAACATGAAGTCCTTTAGGAATTCTGATTTCAAAAGAATAACACTGGTAATCCTCATAACCTTTCATACTATTTACCTTCAATTTCTGGTGTCAACTTCAGCTTCACAGATGGTTTATTATTGTTGTTGTAGGGTCTAACAGCTTCAAACAGTAGTCTAGTGGTAGTCACTGTGTAAACACACAGAGAGAGATACCTCCAGCCCTAGACAACTTGCATTTCTTAAGCAAGGCAAACAAAGAATACAAACCCCATTTTCATGGAGCAAGGGAAAATGTTGTCCACCTTTACAACAAAAATGTCTATTTTTTTTGTAGCCAAGAATGACCTAGTGAGAACAAAATGTGAGAGCAAATAAAGAACAATTATAGAGATTTCCAAGGAGTGCAAGAGTGAATAAAATAATTTTTTGCATTTCAAAGGAAAAAGTGCTGTTTGCTGAGTCATTCCTCTGTTAGGCATCCAATATATTGCTGTATTTTTTAAAGAGAGGACAGCTTAGCAACAGCAACTAACAATCCAGAGGATTCACTGCCAGCACATTTTCTCACGTCTTGACCCAATTTTTCAAGGATATCAATCATCTATCACATAACCATTAAATGCTGCAATATCACTATCAATTAGGTGCATCAAGGATTTCCCAGGCCCTATTCTAGGACAGAGTTCGTTAGATTCCCAAGACCACTTCTTCAGTGTCCATTCCCACCTGGAGACACAAAGTGCTTGCTGCAGGTTTTCTTTGGGAGTCGCAAGTCAGGGTCAAAAAAGCAGTCCTAAAGTACTCCGGGGAATAAACTTTCTACAGGGTTATACTCATTTTACAGCTCTGCAAATCAAAAATTTCATATTGTTTAACCTGACATGTGATAGCAAAAATATCAACATAGAAATTGCCCAAGTTTGAAATGTCACAGGAGAAGAAAACCCCGTACATTAGTACTTAACAAGATAAATGTTTTATAAACCCGTTAGTAAAATAAGCTCATGCAGTCAGATGCGTAGAAGGAAACTTCAAGACCTCTAGGGCTGGGAAAATACCATGAGATCTAGCTCATACAATTCTTTCCACAATATAGTTGTTTCCCATGATTTGTTTGTTCTCTTATTTCCTTCCAGAGATATCAGAAGTTAAGATACTGAGCAAAGTTAAAAAAGCTTGGCTGTGAAGAAAACTGAAATGTTACAAGCTCAATTTTCCAGGCTGTACAGGCACACCCATCTTATGAGCTAGCTTTCATTGGAAACTCCATTGGTATACCTACAGCAAACTCAAATAAATGCACAAATTTAATCAGAAATATAAAGGAAACCTAATAAAAGACCAAACTTTAAAGCATAATCCCATAAAACCTACACTGGCTGGATAAATGTAAATATTTGAAATTAAATGTCACTTTCCCAATGAGGTTCTCGTGTTCTTGTCATTCAAATAATATTGTAAAGGTCACATCATTGAGATTTTGTGCCTGAAAAAAATCCAGATGCATTTTTTCTGGCTAGGCTTTAGAAAGGGCCTTTCAGTTACCAAAATTAAGTTATTTTAAGGCCCCATGGTATCTAAGCAGTATAACAAATCAAAACTAACCAGAAATATGTTTTGTACTATTGTAAAATACAGTAAACACGTAAGAAATACTTAGAGGTGACATAAAATTTGAGCCTTTTGAGTGGATGTACCATACACTTATGGACACAACACATTGTTCAAATCAAATGCATTCTCCTGAGAAATGTATCAATAAGTAAGTAGGAGAGAGTAGAGAGAGAATTGTGACATCATAATAAAAAAATCTTTTTTTTTTAAGTAAAAAAAAAAAAGTAGGCATCAGAAATTAATTGTGCCATTATAAGCAAACCCCAGTACTTCTGGTGGAGTAGAAAGATGCTGTCTCAGGGACAAGATCAGGAAGCAACAACTGGATCAGTTGGATCAGGATCAGTGCTGGGGCCCCAGGGATCAGTGCTGTGCCACATCCTCTTTAATATCTTCACTGATGATCTGGATGAGGGGATTGAGTCAGTCATCAGCAAATTTGCAGATGACACCAAGTTGGGAGCAGATGTTGATCTGTTAGAGGGCAGAAGGGCTCTGCAGAGGGACCTCGATCTACTGGACAGACAGAGGGGCAGAGTCCAACATCCAACAAATCCAAGTGCCGGGTGCTGCACTTTGGCCACAACAACCCCATGCAGAGCTACAGGCTGGGGTCGGAGTGGCTGGAGAGCTGCCAAACAGAAAAGGACCTGGGGGTGCTAATTGACAGCCGCCTAAACATGAGTGTGCCCAGGCGGCCAAGAGCAAATGGCATCCTCGCCTGCATCAAGAATAGTATGGCCAGCAGGAGCAGGGAAGTCATTATGCCCCTGTACTCTGCACTGGTTAGGCCACACCTTGAGTCCTGTGTCCAGTTCTGGGCCCCTCAGTTCAAGAAGGACATCAAGACACTTGAGCATGTCCAAAGAAGGGCAACAAGGCTGGGGAGAAGCCTTGAGCACAAGCCCTATGAGGAGAGGCTGAGGGAGCTGGGATTGTTTAGCCTGGAGAAGAGGAGGCTCAGGGGAAACCTCATTGCTCTCTACAACTACCTGAAGGGGGGGGTTGTAGCCAGGAGGGAGTTGGTCTCTTCTCTCAAGCAACCAGCACCAGAACAAGGGGACACAGTCTCAAGCTGCACCAGGGGAAGTTTAGGCTCAAGGTGAGGAGAAAGTTCTTCACCAAGCAAGTCGTTCGCCATTGGAATGGGCTGCCCAGGGAGGTGGGGGAGTCACCGTCCCTGGAGGTGTTCAAGAAGGGATTGGATGTGACACTTGGTGCCATGGTCTAGTCATGAGTTCTGTAGTGACAGGTTGGACTTGATGACTGAGGCCTCTTCCAACCTTGGTGATACTGTGATACTGTGATACTGTGGTAATACATGGCTATGAGCTTTTTGGCAACAGCCTCATATCTTATTTCCACTGATCCACTGTGGCAAATTATCATAATTAGCACTATAATAGTATTATTATTTTATAATTGATTTTTTACCTGATTCTTACTCAAATGGAAGAGCGTGTGTGGAGAACTAAACATGGGATAATGTCCTATAATATTCAAACACAGAAATAAACTGGCAAAAATTATTCCAGCTGCTGAAAAGAGGTAAGTTTTAATATAATTGACACCTTGAGCAAAAATCAGCAGCAGTAATGAATAGAAGGCATCACACATAACTGTTCACACCTAAGCTGTACATTAACAGCCCCCTCAAATAATCACTTCAATTAGTACACAGTTAATTTCATTCTAATAGGTAATGCTTACAACTACAATTCATTCCTGAACTGAAAGCTACTGAAAAACAAAACAAAGCAAAACAAAACACCACAATCTCCTGTGGACACAGCTTGAGCAGAGGAAAGAGTTTGAATTGCTTCATTTGCTTAGATTTCAATATAGTTTCATTGAAAGTTCCACTTGAAAGTTAAAAGGAAAGAAAGTGCAGAGTAGTGTACAATGGAAAAAGGGCAGGGCAGGGCAGGGCAGGGTAGGACAGGGCAGGGCAGGGCAGGGCAGGGCAGGGCAGGGTAGGACAGGGCAGGGCAGGGCAGGGCAGGGCAAGGCAAGGCAAGGCAAGGGAAAAGGAAACTATCACAAGAACAGATCAGAAACAAAGTAATGATGCTATTGAAGTTTCAGATAATCCGCAGATGCCCAAAAAAAGCTGTCTTACAATTGTGTTTATTTTAGTTTTGCATCTTCCCATGACAGATCAACTTCCAGACCATAAATGGAAATTTAAAAAATCAAGTGTGAATTAAATAATAATACCCTGGGTGAAGCAAGCTTCTAATTTCCTCGTCTTCATTTTTTTATGTAACCAGCCTAAGAAATAAAATGCCATGTCAGAATGTGCAGCAATATAGAAATAGAAAAGGTATCTGCTTCCATGATAAAATACCTTGTCTGATTTATGAGGAAATATATTTACAACTGAGGAAATACATCCATAAATACCCAGGGTAATAGTATCCTTCCGTCATTTGCTGAGGCAAAGATCAGTTTCAGAAAAGCAAGCATTCCATTAAATTGATAGCTGTGTTTTCCTTTTCAAATTTGATTAGAAGCAGCAGAAATAAAACTGGTTGCCCATCCTTTGAAATGCTGTCTTTAAACAGATCCTGAAAAATGCTCCTGTTTTCCGATGAAAAACAAGTGCAGAGAAATCTTTCTCCAAGTGAAATTTCCCAAAGAGACAGAGACAGACAGATCACTGAGACAAATAGTGAGACTGTTTCCACAGACAGAATACAGAGGCTGATGTGCACCTGACAACTTGCAGCATGGAGAAGACATGACTGAGGAGGCTGTGGTCTGGAATACTTTTGCTTTTACTATAAGCTCTGCTATATTGAGCAGCACATATCTCTCTTTTCAGTGCCCACTGCGTGCTTCTATATTGGTCAGCTGTAAGGATCCTAACCCAGGTCCTCCAGAAACTAACAGTACAAAGGGGCTGGGAAAAGGGAGACAGTCTCACTGCTACTGTGAAAATTCACATCTTTGTCTCCAGACAGCTACCATCTGGTTGTCTCATGGCTACCCAAAACTGATGGCCCCATCCTCATCTTGTGCTGAGGAGGATGAATGTAAGCAATATTTGACAAACTGGAAGGTCATGGATTTATCATATATCACAAGGGTTTCTTCTTTAATGTCTCTTTCCAGCTTCATCATGATCATTAACCAAAGCAATCTAGTTATGCCATCAGCTCTTCAAAGAAACAAGCTCAGACTCAGATAAAACCTCACTATTTTGGTAATACATATAATCTAAATTACCTGTCTCAGAATCTGAACAAGTTTTTATTGTACTAATGCTACCTAACTCCGTGAAGTAGATTTACTGATGAACCTGTATTCTGCAACATTCAGTAATTCAATAGTAAAAAAATAATAATAAAAAAATCATTAAGAGTTCAATCTATCATTTTTTTTTCCCTGTCTAAAACTTCACCTTTCAGCAGTCAATGGAATAGTTTAGATACACATGACAGTGCAGATACTAAGGTCAGGGAGAGAGAGAGGACAGTGCTAGTCCCAAGAGTTATTTAGTCTACATGAAACACACAGTAGCTTCTTCTGTACCTTGGCAGGAGATATAAAATAATTCATATCTAATTGAGCCATCTTGGTCCATATGGCACAGACACCTATATACGCCACAAAGCTTCAGGGAAACCCTTTCTAATGACTAGTATAAGTTTTTACCTTACAGTACTTTTATCATCATTCTTAATGCAGTACTTGCTTCAAGGTCGCACAGATGGACAGCTTGTTCAATGGGAAAAATCTCACAGAGAGAAATTACTGACCTGTCTTCAGCTCTGCATCTTCCTGCCATTCATACAGTCAAAATCTCTCTTAGCTCACTTCTCTTGTATGGAAAAGGGTGATAGACTGTTAGACCCTTGCATCTGGCAATCCTACTAGCTGTGTATTTGCCATTTCCTGATTACAAAGGAGCTGATATCACAAAAGCACTCAGCATAAAACCCACTTACGATCACTATGGTCTCTCAGCACAAAGATGGCTTGTCAAAACAAGAAAGAAAAAGCCTGGTCTTTGGTGCCATGGAAACTGAACAATTAACAAATACACTTTTTCTTACATCAGCTGGAACTACACTTCAGTCAGTCTTTTAGTAAAAAACTCTTAAAAACATCCCTGTGACTCCCTGTGGGGTGGATTGGATGGAAAATATGGAAGAGTTATTTGAGAAGGATGTAGCAGTGGTCAGAAGATGCAGAGGAAATGACTCAGGAAAGGAGGGGAGCTTAGGGAGATCTTCATGGTTAGAAATATCAGCAAACTGACACATTGGGAGTTTTACATAACAGCAATATTTATTACAATTCAGAAGTGCATAGAAAAGGAGGGGAGGATCCTAGGGACTGCAAACACGATTTTCTCCAAGATATTTTTCAGTAAAGGTTATTGTCTTTTCCTTAGACAAAGTACAATATATTCAAGCAGCTCCAATCCCAAAGACCTCTGAAATAAGGACAGCTTCTTCTCACCAACACTCAGACCAGATCTCACTGACAGTAGCTTTTAGGATTTCCTCTTTAAAGTAAACTAAACCAAGGGCTTGCTGCTTTATTTGTCATCCCTGGTCAGGTGCTGTATTAGTTGAAGATGGAAAAAGCCTGCAGCAGCATACAGATCCATGACACAGGACTGCTTTTGCAGCTTTTGAGTACCTCTTGAACTTTATCAGCTCTGCACTGCCACAGTGACTGTTGAGACTTCTGTTTTCCTTAGTGTTTTGGAGAGTAAGAGAGCTACTAAGGAAATCTTTCAACCTCTCTGACAAGGAACAGGTTCACAATTGCTTTGGCTAACTAAAAAGCTTATGGATGGTCAGATAGAGCTCAGGAAATTTTGTAAGCTTCACCCAAGCTCCTACAGTTTCTACAAATTCAGGCTGCTTTCCACAGCACACCACCAGGAAAAGAAATCTACAATAAACAATTTAACTAAATGTTAGTTTTTGCAACTCCCATTTCTTCACATATAAAATTGAGCATTGCCTAGATCTTTTGCTTGAATTAATCACTATCCAAAATCTAAGTATTTGCATCTCTAAAAAGTGTATTTTTTCCTTACCTGTGAAATATGACTGAGCCAACAGCACATACTTTACTTCCTTCTTGTATTTTCTAGGTTTGCATTATCATGGATGTTAAGAAAGATGATAAACTTTGTACCTTTTCTGCCCTCTTTGCTACCATAAAGGCAACATTGATCTCTGTGGACAAGATCCTCTTCAAATCCATCTTATATAACTAAGATCAAATGCAGCGTCCTGCACCTGGATTGGAACAACCCTCACTATCACTACAGGTTGGGGGAGGAGGTGATAGCAGCCCTAAGGGAAAGGCCTTGGGGGTGCTGGAGGACAAGAATCTGGACATGAGCAAAGAATGTGAGCTTGCAGCCCAGAAGGCAAATCACATCCTGGGCTGCATCAAAAGATGCGTTGCCAGCAGATCCAGAGAGGTGATTCTGCCACTTTGCTCTGGTGAGACCTCACCTGGAGTACTGCGTCCAGCTCTGGAGTCCTCAATACAGGAAGGACATGGACCTGATGGAGTGGGTCCAGTGGAGGGAAAATGAACAGGGAGCTGGAGCACCTCTGCTATGTGGCTGGGTTGGGATTGTTCAGCCTGGAGAAGAAAAGGCTCTAGGGAAACTTAATTCCCACCTTCCAGTACCTGAAGGGTGCCTACAAGAAGGGTGGAAGGAGACTGTTTATGAAGGCCTGCGGTGATAAGATGAGGGGTAATGGTTTCAAATTAGAGAAGAGTACACTTAGATTGGATGCTAGGAAAAAGTTCTTTACAATGAGGTGGTTGAGCACTGGAACTGGTTGCCCAGAGAGGTGGTTGAGGTCCCATCCCTGGAGATATTCAAGGTGAGGCTCAACAGGGATCTTGGAGACCTGACCTAATTGAGGATGCCCCTGTTCACTGTAGAGGGATTGGACTGGGTGACCTTTAGAGGTCCCTTCCAATCCAGGTGATTCTATGAATCTATGACTTTATAGGAAGACAGGAAATAGACAGATTCCAACTTATCTCTGCATGGCAGGACCCCTATTTTTTTATTATTTTCTATTCAGATACTCTAAATCTATTTGCATGTTCAAACTAATAGGCAATACATACTCCTACAGAGATATCCCACTTTCAGGAAGTGTTGAGCTTGCAAACACCTATTACTAGGTCCCCACATTTTGTTTAGCCTTCCTGAATTAATGAAGACATCTGTTAGTACTGCGGAGTCCAGTGCTTACCATGTTGGCAATAAAAAACCATGGTTCATATCTGCACTATCCAGCAAAGCATTATTTTAGATTCCCAGTTTAGCTAAAACAATATAGAACAGTATATTCCTCAGCCTTGGCCAAGCCATGGAAATAGCCCATACAGCTTTGCAGCCTGCATTTTGTAGGACCCATTCTGATGATATTCCAGAGCTTTGCAATTTGTAGTGCAGATGTGCTGGATGCATTTCAATACAGGTCTGTCACTATGCAACAAACTATTTAAACACATATTTAATTCCTAATAAATGTTTTATGAGCAGACATTTAATGTCATTAAATTTACAGGAATGAACTTCAGGTTTATTTTGTATTGCATTCCACAGAAGCAAGTTAAAACTGCTGCCTTTTCATACATAATCACTAGTGGAACTTAGCAAGATTATATCATCCTCTGGGCTATCTGATAAGAAATGCAGTTACTTCTGAGTTAATGACATTTTATTGCCTCATACTAGTAATACAGCAACAACATCTGTATTTTTCACAGCCAGGCTTAATCATAAGTACATCTGTCAAGATCTCAAAATACAGTGAAGATCTCTCCTGCTTCATGTGCGATGTTTCTCAGTTCCTCTTTCCCATTCTAATTCTCCCCAAGTGACATTTAAAGATTCACTTTCTTCTCCCCAGATCTGGGGAGAGCAATCAACACATGTTTTTCTGTGCCAGTTGTTAATTTTAAAGAAGCTGTGGTTTACAATTGCTGTGACATTTACTCTACAGGGTTTGTGCTCCTGAATACATTTATGTAATTTATTTATCCCCAGTTGTTTTTCAAACTCAGATAAAAGCAGAGCTTGATCATTACAAGGTATTGGCCTTGAGTGTTTGTTAACTACTTTGAGTATCCCTTTGCTTCTTGTACCAGTTCTGTAACTACCATGGCACTTCACTGTTCCAGTGTCTCACCACCCTTACTGAAAAAAATTTCTTCCTTTTATGTGAGGTAAATCTATTCTCTTTTAGTTTTAAGCAGTTGCCCCTTCCTCTGTTGCTACTAACTGCTAAAAGTTCTCTCTCCATTTTTCTTAGAAGTCCCTGTTTAAGTACTGGAAAATTGCAATAAATTGTCCCTGGAGCATTCTCTTCTCCAGGTTGGAAAACTCCATCATTCTCATCCTTTCTTCATAGGAAAGGTGTTCCAGCCCTCTGATCATTGTCATGACCCTCCTCTGGATATGCTCCAACAGGTCCATGTCCTTCCTGTGCTGAGGACTCCACAGCTGAGCACACTACCCCAGGTAGAGTCTCACCAGGGCAGAGGGGCAGAATCCCCTCTCTTGACCTGCTGGCCACGCTACTTTTGATGCAACCCAGCAGTTGTGAGCTTTCCAACCTGTAAGGGCACACATTGCTGCCTCAAGTCCAAGTGTTCATCCACTGATATCCCCAAGTTATTCTTTGCAGAGCTGCTCTCTATCACAGCTTCCCCCAGACTGTATTGATATGGGGTATTCATTCATAGAATCAATAAGGTTGGAAAAGACCTCAGAGATCATCAAGTCCAACCTGTCACCCAACACCTCATGACTAACTAAACCATGGCACCAGGTGCCACATCCAATCCCTTTTTGAACACCTCCAGTGATGGTGACTCCACCACCTCCCTGGGCAGCACATTCCAATGCCTAACAACTCTCTGGGAAGAACTTCTGCCTCACCTCAAACCTAAACCTCTCCTGGCACAGCTCGAGACTGTGTCCTCTTGCTCCGGTGCTGGTTGCCTGGGAGAAGAGACCAACCCCCACCTGGCTACAACCTCCCTTCAGGCAGTTGTTGCACCAACCCAGCTGCAGGACCTTGTACTTGAAGTTGTTGAACCTCATGAGATTATAGAAAATTATCACAGTATCACAGTATAACCAAGGTTGGAAGAGACCCCAAGGATCATCAAGTCCAACCTGTCCCAACAGACCTCACAACTAGACCATGGCACCAAGTGCCACATCCAATCTCCCCTTGAACACCTCCAGGGACGGCGACTCCACCACCTCCCTGGGCAGCACATTCCAATGGCGAATGACTCGCTCAGTGAAGAACTTCTTCCTCACCTCGAGTCTAAACCTCCCCTGGCACAGCTTGAGACTGTGTCCCCTTGTTCTGGTGATGGTTGCCTGGGAGAAGAGACCAACCCCTTCCTGGCTACAACCACCTTTCAGGTAGTTGTAGAGGGCAATGAGGTCACCCCTGATCCTTCTCTTCTCCAGGCTAAACAATCCCAGCTCCCTCAGCCTCTCCTCATAGGGCTTGTGCTCAAGGCCTCTCCCCAGCCTCGTTGCCCTTCTCTGGACACGTTCAAGTGTCTCGATGTCCTTCTTAAACTGAGGGGCCCAGTTTGAACAATCCCTCTGTTGAAATACCAGATATTTAAAGGTCTGAAATAATTATGCACATTTAAACTATATTAATTATAGCAATATTTTTTAGACACTATTACTCCTATTTTAAATAGGAGTATTTGATAATTGATAATTTGATATTTGATAATTTTTTTCAGAATTGGAAATCCATTGAAGTTCATAATAATATTTCAGGATTCTTCATTAGCACTATAAAATGATCTTAAATATATGACACACACCAGGAAAATATAAACTATCAATAGTATGCATTTTAATCTAATTACATTCCATTCAGATTAAGCATAACTAATACTGAGCTAGGGATTTTTCACATCTAGTCCTAGCTGCTACTCAAAAATACTTCAAAACATCAATACAATTTTATTTCAGCAGTCTGACCAGAGACAGGCTGAGATTCAGTGTTTTGACTCTCTTTAAAACTTCAGCATTAAGCGTCTGTTTTGTTTTTTACTGGCTTTAAAATTACCAGGAAATTCAGCTTATTTGAACTTAATTGAATTGCAAAAACACTTAAAATTAATAAATTGCTATCTTGACTTTAACTTTTAATAGACTCTGAAAACATCTTTAATTTCCAGCATAAATGAATATAATTTCTTCATTTCGTTGTATGCAGATTGCTCAGAATTAAGACTGGGATGGAGTGGTGAAGAATCCTGGTTGTGTTTCTTTGAGAATATGAGAAAGTAAAGTCAAGGCACTTGGTTAATTGTTTTTTCCTAACATTCTCTGGAAGGTGTCTGAAGTTATGAGACAAGGTCTCTTCTAACCTGTTCTGTTCCATTCCATTCCATTCCATTCCATTCCATTCCATTCCATTCCATTCCATTCCACTCTACTTAATTCATGGTACCTATATTTTTGTTTGGTTTTGTGACCTGGACTTTGACAACATCTCAGCTAGATTTGAGAGCAACATGAAATTATTTTAGTGGATTTTCCATGGTGAGTGAAAAAGTGGTTAAACATTCCTGATGTACCCTGAGGCAAGACTTTGCAGAAGGCAAATTGCACTCCACCAGGTAGCAAGGAGGTATCCCTAAAAAGTCTCTTCAACAATGCCAGACACAAAGTATACTCCAACTTTGCACCTGCCCACATTTTCAGAAAGATTTTGATGTTTCAGACTTGCCCTTTTGAAGTCTATATCAAAAACATCCTGTACTGTTTTTCTGTCCACGTTTATCCAAGTTAGCACTTCCTCTACTCAAATCACTCAATTCCCAGGCTACTTTGTTGTTCAAAGACCAAATAAGCAGCAGGGGGGAAAGATAAGGAAAATAGGGCCTTTTCCAACAGAATAAGGAATGATGGAGAAATACTCCATCCCCATTATCAAAAAGCATACCTGCATGAATCATTTCCCATCAGCTGTGATTACCTTATCATAAACATCCACATAAGCAACATCCTAGTTATTGCATCTGCAGTACACTTGATGCCAGTATTTTTTTTCTCATCTGATCTAGGAGTGAGCTATGAGTATTTGCAGTCTTTCAGAGCAACCTGACAAATGAATCTACAGATTATGATCACTGGTATACTGACAGCTTGCCCCCAGGCAAGAAGAAAGATTGTGTTAGATCTTCACACCCTTTTGCAGCCACAGGTAAATGCACAACCAGGCTGAAGACACTCTTACTGAATGATAAGGAACCCTTGGTCTGAACACAGCAAAAGGCTCTTCATTGCCTAGATGGAAATGAATTGAAAATGCATGGAAATTGCTCTTTCTGTATCCTTGAGGACAGGGCAGTGATACGGCATAGAAGTGATTGTTGCTGGAGTTAAATGGGAATGAGATGGGTTATTTTCTTTCAGAATTTTGAGCTTTAAGGATAGAAGTGAAGTACTCCCTTGGGTTGAATGAGAGATAGACATATTTCATATTTAATGCAGAAAATGAATGTTCAAAAAAAAAGGGGGCATCACGAGTTAGGAAGATTTACTATTAATCATTGCCCTTGCTAGTGGACATTTCTAAGACATCTCTGAAATCTAGTGAAAAGCTATAATTTCACAACCACTTTACAGTGACATAAAGCAGGCACAGCCATCAAAAAAACCCAGTCAGTATCTCCTGCCTGCAAGTGCTCATTCTCTGCATAGTTGTTACCTTGTGCTTCTACTGGCACAAGTTGAACCCAGCTATCTGACAAAGCTCATGGAGGGTCTGAATACACCAGTTTAAGGTGGCAATGAAACTTCCATTACAGATTTGACTGAGAGAGAACCTGACCAGCAAACACTAAAATGTGTGTGGCCAGCAGGAGCAGGGAAGTCATTCTGCCCCTGTACTCAGCACAGGTTAGGTCACACCTCGAGTCCTGTGTCCAGTTCTGGGCTCCTCAGTTTAAGAAAGATGTTGAGTTGCTTGAACACGTCCAGAGAAGGGCAACAAAGCTGGTGAGGGGTCTGGAGCACAAGCCCTATGAGGAGAGGCTGAGGGAGCTGGGGTTGTTTAGCCTGGAGAAGAGGAGGCTCAGGTGAGACCTTATTGCTGTCTACAACTACCTGAAGGAAGGTTGTAACCAGGTGGGGGTTGGTCACATCTCCCAGGCAGCCAGTACCAGAACAAGAGGACACAGTCTCAAACTGCACCAGGGGAAGTTTAGGCTGGATGTCAGGAAGACGTTCTTCACAGAAAGAGTGATTGGCTATTGGAATGTGCTGCCCAGGGAGGTGGTGGAGTCACCATCACTAGAGGTGTTTAAAATAAGACTGGATGAGGCACTTAGTGCCGTAATTTAGTTGATTAGATGGTGTGGGGTGATAGGTTGGACTTCATGATCTTGAAGGTCTTTTCCAACCTGGTTAATTCTGTATTCTGTAAAATGAAATGTATATGCATCTATGGCAAGTTATGAAAAGTAAATCATCTTGTTCCATAATACATTGACAATCATACAAACCCCACTTTTTTGGCTGATCAGTGTTGCGTGCCCTTTCTTGAAGATTTTTTTCACTCAGATGCAAAGTTATTGACACCAACAGAAAAACACATAGATGCAATCCCAATTTAAAACACCAGCATGCATCTGAACCACCTCACACCACCTGGGAGCATAACTACACCCATCACTGAAAACATGCAATTTTTTTTCTTCTCCCATTACTGCCCTTTCCTTGAGAAACCTGTAGCTGAGGTGGATTAAAATCTAGGACAGGTGTCATAAAGGAGAACTCTCAAAAGAAAAATATAGTTCCTCTCTGATCTTAAAATGTATTAATGCAAAATTAGCATTAATTTGCTAACTGTATACTGAAACTAACATTCAATCAAAACAGTATTATATGTTGTCTCTAATACCAAATGCACAACTTCAGTCATTATTAAAAGCCTGGTACTCTCCTTCTACCTGTTAATAACTGTGGATTGATATTAAGAGTCTAATAATAAAGCAAGCTGCTCATTTCTTTGCAAGAACCATTCATACCAAACAATAGAATAATAAAGAATATTTGATTGTAATGGCATCCTGGCAAGGAAAACAAAGAGTTCTGGTACAACAAACACAGTTTCCAATATCAAAACTTTCTTTCTCATTAAGGGCTTAGGAATGAACCACATACTCCGATTTTTTTCAGTAAATTGGTTAAATAAACTGACTTGTCTAGTTAGAATTTACTATTTTTAAAATAGTCCTGTAGAGGTGTCTTATGTTGGGGTTTTGGTTTTTTTTCCCCCTCTATTGTGAACTGTTGTTTGGCAAGGTAATATCTGTAATTTTGGATAGAGGCATGCAAATGTGCAATGTAAAAAAGCACAGTAGGCAAGCTGGCTACCTAATTGAGGATGGAACATTTAGGCCCTTCATAGATTACCCACACAGCCCTTGAAGTCACTAGAACTGGCATTAACATTAGGCAAACATAAAACACTAGACAAGCTTAAGGTATCATCAGGCCTTAATTATGCAGTCTATAAAAGATTGGACTCTCACATCATTTGAAATCTTTTTTGTTGTTGTTGTTAATTGTTGTGTTGTTGGATCAGCCAGAAGCACTAAGTTCCAGCAGTTTTGATTAGCAAAGCATGTGACCCTCAGCCAGTGCTTTACTTAGTTATTTTTTTAAATTAGATTATGCTGCCTTAAGTTGCCATTGCTCTCAGTAGAATTTGCAAAGGTCTTTTTTTGCTGTGAGCTTTTCTCTTTTGAAGAGGCAATATATCTGTTCTGGGCTGCTCAACTGTTGTCATTTACCTCTGGGCGTCATTCAATCATTCAGCAACACAAGTTTGTTCTCTGTTAGATAAAAACATGCAACTGCAGATCTGTTGAAATGCTACAGTACACAGTATGGAGTTTATGTCAGCTAATACTTGATGTGTTTTACATAGTCTGCAGAACCTTATTCAGCAAAAAGCTTTGTAGTAACATGTTAACTGTCAACTTTCTCTGAAGCTTTCATATCAGTGCTTTGTATCATGCGGCTGTGGACTTTCTGATCTCTGACTATGAGGTTAACACCATATTTTGTCATCAGACCCCACAACTACTTCATCAACTGGATTTGTTTATGTCTGCTTTGTGCTCACATTAACATGTAACATTCCAAACACCTCATTTTAGTTACAACCAACATTCACAAGATAAAACATGTATTAAGAGCAACAGAAACTCAAACCATTGTTATAAAAACAGCTGAAAATGTGTTTTCACATGATGTGTAAGATAAATATAACACACTATGGAACGTAAATTATCTGCACCATAACAGAAGAAGTGTATGCACAGCAATCTATTGACTTTCTAGAGCTCTAGCTCTATTAATAATCTTGTTATTTCTCACCAAAACTGATAAAAGTTAAATAATCCATAATCCTTTTATATTAACTTCATTTAATGTTTATTACTTCCTATGCTCCTGCTAGGAAGCAAACAAAACCATTACAAAGACGATTAGGCAAATATTTTCCTCAGAAGCATGCCCTTAGGCTGATCTAATGGATAGTGATATAGCCTGGTACATTTTGCAAAACCAGACATCATTTTACAGTATCCCTATATTTATGGGCTACACAGACATAAGTATTACCTACAATACAGCATATATTATTTGTCTATTGTATGTTACAGTTGTGAAAATACAATCTTGTCTTATACGATCAAATCCCTGAAAAAATAGTTCTCAGCTCCTAACAGGCAATACAAAATAAATAGATGTCATCTCTAATGTCTGGATACACCAGCCTTACCTGCCTGGTCACCATTGCACAGAATTTATGTGACATTCCTCCAAAGTTGGACCTCAGAGATCATCCAGTCCAACCTATCACCCCACACCTCATGACTAACTAAACAATGGCACTAAGAGCCTCATCCAGTCTTATTTCAAACACTTCCAGTGATGGTGACTCCACCACCTCTCTGGGCAGCCCATTCCAATGGCCAATCTCTTTCTGTGAAGAATTTCTTCCTAACATGCAACATAAACTTCCCCTGGTGCAGTTTGAGACCGTGTCCTCTTGTTCTGATGCTGGTTGCTTGAGAGAAGACACCAAGCCCCACCTGGCTACAACCTCCCTTCAGGTAGTTGTAGACAGCAACAAGGTCTCCCCTGAGCCTTCTCTTCTCCAGGCTAGAAAACCTCAGCTCCCTCAGCCTCTCCTCATAGGGCTTGTGCTCAAGGCTTCTCACCAGCCTTGTTGCCCTTCTCTGGACATGTTCAAGCAACTCAGCACCTTTCTTAAACTGAGGGGCCCAGAACTGGACACAGTCTCACGGCACAGCCAGGTCTCAGTCTCTCTCTGTCCCTGACCTTGTAAAAGAGGCATCTTTCTGTGTAAGAGGAAAGAGGTCCCTTTACCTGTGCCTCAGGGCATGACTTCAGCTTGGCAGGAGGAAAAAGCCTTCAACTGCATCCCCGTGTATTTGAGTGTGCCCAGAGTGACAGAGTTGCCCTAGAGGAAGTGTGCACATTAATACTGACACATCTACAGTGAAATGTTTGGGGCACTCAAACATGTCAAGGAGGAGCTGCAACAAAGAGCTGTTCTGTGCCATTCCCACTACCCACAGTGCAATCTCAGCTTTAATCTCTTGTCTTTATTCACTGATTCACTGCAGAGGACAGCTTAGTCTTAGGGTGGAACCTACACCAAAATGAACCAAATGGTAATGTCCAAACCTGTCCAAACTACATTCTAGGAGGAGGAATATGAGCAGCAATTTCTACTGAGTCCTTTAAAGTTGGGATTTTACCATGTTAATTAAAATTATGAGCTCACTGATACACACCTAATGAATGATTTGTGTCAATCATTCATGACAAGACACAGCACAACTTTCTCTTCAAGACCCTTTTTAAACCTTTCTGTATGACAATTTATTGCCTAGCCAACAAAAGAGGGAAAAAGTTAAGTATTCATGACCATAACATGCCAGCCTCATCTTTTAGGTTATTAGTTGTACTCTAGTGCTAGTCAGCCCTCTTAAGTCATCCACCTAAAGGAAAAACCTGAGTGTAAAGGACAGGGTGACCAAAATGACATTTTGAAATACATCTGACTGCATTGTTGGTTAGTATTGCTCTAATATTTATTTCCCTTGATTACCAGTGTGCTTTCTAAATTATCTTCTCTGATTTTAGAGCTACTACAATTACATTAATAAGAACCTTTTGAGGTCATTATTTGGCAGAGGGGAGCAGTGAGTTAAGATTAAATGCACAATATCTGAGAAAACAAAAGATATGTTTCAACTGGGTTGAAGAAGTAAAGGATCTGTTTAATTAAGTTTTCCAAGGTTTCAGACAAAATCTCAGAAAATAAAGTTTTGGGCCACAGAATTCTGAGAAAGTATTTTCTACACTGAGCTGATATTTTCACCACAGAGATACTTCATTTGTCAAGTACTCTCCTTTCTACCCTAACCTAATCCATTCAGAGCTGAGGTTGCAGATATTAATTCTAACAGGCCTTTAATAAATGCATGCCTGGAAAAAAAAAACCAACCACATTTCCTATCATCTACTCACTGAAGAGAGGAAGAAAACTATCATAATTGAAGTAAGAATACTCTGGATCATGGAGAATTTATTAAAATTAATTCATTGAAATTAATTTATGTACATGAAGGAAATGGGAAACATACTCAGGTCATTATTTCAGGCTTCAGCTGAATGTGGTGAATACTCCCGGGCTATCTGACTCTCCAGGAGGACACTGAATGATGAAATCTTCCAGCTGAAACTCCTTTGAGTAATAACTCAAAGGATTGTAATGACTTTCAAAAAGAGTAACCTTGAGCTGTTACCCATAAGGCCAAATTTGACATTACAGAGAGCTAATTAGGCATAACTGCCCGCCCTAATATACCACTCTGTGTTTCTGGATGAAATTGCTGGCAAAGTTTTGATGGCTTACTTCTAACTAGGAATAAACATCTGTAGAGCATTTAATAAGATGAAAAGGTAAATACTGAGATAACAAACAGAAGGCCCAATTAACAACCTTGTTTCCACTTTTGATGTTTGTCTTTTACACAAGGGAGACAGAGGTTCTTTGTTTGCAGCAAATAAAAGTGGGCAGACAAATGTAGTAATAAAATAGGAAAGGAGAAATAAAACCTCAGGTGTATAGTTTTTCCAGAGCGCAGCCACTGGCAGGCAGGGGTCAGGAAAGGGAGAATCTATGTTGAGCAGAGGGAAAATGGGCAAAGAACAAAACCAAAACCTTTTTTTTTTCCCCCTAGAATTTGGTTACTAGAAACAAGATATGTCAGTAAGCCATGACCACTTGATTGACCTGTCTACAGCACAGGTAAATCATCATAGCATCACCCTGGTTGAAAGGGACTTCTAGAGGTCATCTAGTCCAACCTCCCCTGCAGTGAGCAGGGACATCCTCAACTAGATCATGTTGCTCAGAGACCCATCAAGCCTCATCTTGAATACCTCCAGGGATGGGGCCTCAACCACTTCTCTGGGCAACTGGTTCCAGTGTTCAAAACCCCTCATTGTAAAGAACTTTTCCCAATCTAAATCTTCTCTTCTCTAATTTCAAACCATTGCCCCTTTGCCTTATCACTGAAGGCTTTTGTGAACAGTCCCTCTCCAGCCTTCTCGCAGGCCCCTTTCAGGTACTGGAAGGTGATGATTAGGTATCCCTGGAACCTTCTTTTCTCATCATCCATTACTTCTAGGCTAATGTGAAAGTTTCCCATTTTCTCTGATGTCCTCTGTTTATCTGAGAAGTGGATTAATTTGCCACCTTTATAAAGTACATAGAATGTATATGCTATGAGAGGCTATTCCTCTTAACTCACAACCCTCATATTAAAAGCTATGCATTGCTTTTTAAAAACCACCATGGCATATTGAAATACTCAGTATATTTAGTGAAAGAACCCTGTGAAAAGAATATACTTTTTTGGTTTTGGTCTCTTGCACATATATTTAGATGTCAAAAATTTGACCTCTGTCCTTATTCTTACCTCATTTTGAGTTTTCTCTTTAGAACTCCTCAAAATATTTGCTTCCAAAGCATATTTTAAGTCATCCTCTCTAACTCTATCACTCCATTGTAGGAGAAGATGCTTTTTTCTTCTGAAAACACAGCATTAAGAACTGTGGAAAACCTAGTTCTGGGTTTCAGCACTACCTCAATAAAAATAGCAAAATGTATTAGACACACTGTTCAGGGTGTGTTATGAGCTAAACTTGTACAGAAAAAAATAATTCAAGGCACTCAAAAATTTTCAAGTTGTACTAGAAACAATGAAGTGCTGGCCTGCACTAGGTAAGTGTGAGAAATAGAATAGAATAGAATAGAATAGAATAGAATAGAATAGAATAGAATAGAATAGAATAGAAGAATAGAATAGACCAGATTGGAAGAGACCCTCAAGATCATTGTGCCCAACCTATCATCCAACACCACTTAATCAACTAAACCATGCAACCAAGCACCCTATCAAGTCTCCTCCTGAACACCTCCAATGATGGCGACTAGATCAGCCACTAACAGGTACTCCCCATAGCTGCAGCATTGGAAGATGCCAGCACTCAGATTGCCCAGAACTGCAATAACAATCTCTACTGTGAGACCTCTGTCACTAAAAGCCTGTGAAGTTGTCTTGGAGGACAACTAAACCATATCTCAGTTACAAGTGAGGGATGATGTCAGAAGAAATGCATCATGTCCAAGGACATCCAGGTCTTGGTCCAATGGTCCAGGTCCATTGCAGTAGTTATACCAGCATTTTCTTGCTATTTTTCTCTTAGTCAAAGCAATTGGAATCATAGAAAGATTTGGGTTGGAAAGAATCTTTAATGAT
The DNA here is from genome assembly GCF_014839835.1 of Dryobates pubescens. Lineage (NCBI taxonomy): Eukaryota > Metazoa > Chordata > Aves > Piciformes > Picidae > Dryobates > Dryobates pubescens. Next base: position 11,210,464 of record NC_071620.1, read on the forward strand.
CATTTAGTCCAGCCATGTTGCAGTAAGCAGTGACATCTTTAACTATATCAGGTTGCTCAGAGTTCCATCCAATCTGGCCTTGAATGTTTCCTGGGATGGGGCATCTACAGCTACAAAGCATATGATCTTTATTGAAATAATGATCTATATTGATATTTTAACAAACCATATGCAGTTAAAGCTAGAAAGCAATGACATAAGGAATCTAAAATGAGCTATACCAAAGCAAGCTTTCAGAATGCAGTGAGTACTGGCTATCAGTGATTTAACCAAAGCAGTCTTGCAACTGCAGTCACAGAGCTCTTACAGGCAAAACCTTGTAACACAATTAACTTCACTAAAAACCTTGTTAGAAGCAGTGAGGATTAAGCATGACTAAATACAGTAAACAGACACACAGAGCTCCATAATGGTTTAGATACCTACCCCAGCCTGCCTGTTCCTGGTTTAATGGAACAGAATGTCTCAGAGCTCCTAATGAGATGATAATGCTTGTAAAATGAGATGTTCTGGTGACATGTGTTTGATGTCTCTGCAGAAACTTTATTTGACTTAGTCTGGTCACTTACATTTGGATGAACAGATGGTTTCTCTTGCTTATGCAGTGTTAGAGCTGGTAACCACTTCAGCAGGATTTAGGGTTAGATGCAATCAAATGTAGCTGATTTACTACAACTACTACTACATGGAAAAGTCTACTTCTAGTACAATAAAAATGTGTCAGATGTGTACATTGCAAGTTCTGTAGAGCCGTGATTTTGATTTTTGAAATACAAATACTACCTGTTCAAGGAAAGGAAAGTATATAGAAAGTACAAAGTAAAATCCTCAAGCAGTATTAGGGTATCTATTAATAAAAAAAAAAAAAAAAAAAAAAGAGGAGAAGAGAAGAGAGGAGAAGAGAGGAGAAGAGAAGAGGAGAAGAGAGGAGAAGAGAGGAGAAGAGAGGAGAAGAGAGGAGAAGAGAGGAGAAGAGAAGAGAAGAGAAGAGAAGAGAAGAGAAGAGAAGAGAAGAGAAGAGAAGAGAAGAGAAGAGAAGAGAAGAGAAGAGAAGAGAAGAGAGGAGAAGAGAAGAGGAGAAGAGAGGAGAAGAGAGGAGAAGAGAAGAGAAGAGAAGAGAAGAGAAGAGAAGAGAAGAGAAGAGAAGAGAAGAGAAGAGAAGAGAAGAGAAGAAAGAAGAGAAAAGGAAAGAAGAAAAGAAGAGAAGAAAAATGAAAAGCAAAATGAAAAGGAAAAGAAAAGAGAAAAGGAAAGGAAAGGAAAGGAAAGAAAAGAAAAGAGAAAAAAAGAAAAAAGAAAAGAAAAGAAAAGAAAAGAAAAGAAAAGAAAAGAAAAGAAAAGAAAAGAAAAGAAAAGAAAAGAAAAGAAAAGAAAAGAAAAGAGAAGAAGAAAAACAGAGGGAAGAGAAAACTTTCTGCAAGTAGATAAAAAAATCTGATTCATGCATGTTGGCTACCACTCCAAAAGATTATTTCCTAACTTTTAAATGGAATTACCAGTGGTAACATGCAACAAGCATTTTATCTGATTTTTATAATTAACCATGCTATATGCAGTGTGTATTAAACAATGTAAAACTATGTTTAAGCCTTGTCTGGATACTTCTGAATATATCATTATTCCACAGATTCATGGCCTATTGCAAATGAGATAAACCTTTTCCTTTTCCCTTTTATTTTGTCAGTAGGAATTCAATGGAATTTGAGGGATGAATTTAATCTATCAATTTTGTATTGTTCAAGAGATAGCAAATGAGGTAAAGTCTCATACTGACAGACACTACACCTTTCCTGATGTAAAGGTCAGATTTCTTGACATGTAGACTTCATCAGGAAATTTCTCTCTCCCTTAGGGCTTAACTTATTTTCCACTGTTATGAGAATGCTCTTCTGCAGCATGGAGAGAGACGGCGGAAGTAACAATTTGAACACTATTTTACAGGGGAATAGGGAATCAGATTTGATTTCCACTCAAATAACTGGAATGACTCATTTTCCTGAGAAACTACATCTGATTCAAAGGGGGGAAAAAGGGACAAAAAAATGTGGGGAAGATTAAAAAAAAAAAAAAAAAAGAAAGGAAAAAAGATGAAAAATACAAAAACCAAGTGACAGATCATGACAGAACTGTGGCTGGTAGGAAAGCTTACTCACTTGTAAATCATATGATCATTTTTTTGCCAAGAAAGTTGGACCAGATGATCCTTGAGGTCCCTTCTAACCTGGTATTCTGTCACTCTGTCTATGTAGTGATTCATCTCAAAAAATTCCAGGTTGGAGAACTTTCTAACTACCCGGTAATAGTTACCATCCCCAGTATCCCACTTATTTCCTTCAATACCTTTCACTGTAATATATTCATGAGTTTATCTTTTGCTTTCCTTCAGTAAAGTCCATATTATCAATTTAACCATAACTTTGATTTTTGCTCAGGTGAAGTACATTCCCCCTAGTCCTATCACTATCTGACACCCAAAAAAGCCTCTCATCAGCTTTCTTTCAGGCCCACTTAAGATACTGGAAGGTCTCCTCGGAGCCTTCTCCTCTCCAGACTGAACAACCCCAACTTTCTCAGCCTGTCCTCATAGGAGAGGTGCTCCAGCCCTCTGATTATCCTCATGACCTTTCTCTGGACATGTTCTAGCACATCCATATCTTTCTTATGATAGAGGCTCCAGAACTGGACACAGTCTCACCAGAATGAGAATCACCTCCCTTGACCTGCCGGCTACACTTGATGCACCCCAGGATACAACTGGCTTTCTGGGCTGCAAGTATTAGTCTCTCTTTTCTTTCTTGCTCATGTGCATTAATTGTTGGAATGATAAAAGTAGTTTAAAAGCAGTGTATTTTTCAGTAGCAGTGGTAATGTTTTTTGCAGACTGGAAAAGCAGGACATGAACAGACATGCAGTGCTGTGAGCTTTAATTTTATTAATACAGACTTCTTTAGAAACATGAGTCACCAAGCAAATAATAAGTTCTATGTACATGCTTTTTAGCCAGGCAAAATTAGATACAGCAAATATCATTCATACATAAGAATAAAATTACAAGTGTCAAGAAAAGATTTGAAAACAATGTGCACAGTATAGGTCCCCATATAATTTCCCTTTAATCAGACATGAAGCCATTTTGTTTACCATGTTCCTTTACACTGATGGATGTGGTTTCACTTAAAATCAGTATTAAAACCAATATTTAATAACAAAGAATGGGAAATGTGTCTGAATAGTGTATTTAAGAGTGAGTGAATAATGTAAAATTCAGAATAGAAGTAGGAAAGTCCATTTACTTCTACTGGTACTCAGCTAGACCATTGATAATACTGCTGGCATAATAAGAGAGAGAAAATTCTTGCCTTTAGAGATTAATGAAAACTGTTGAATATATAATTTAAATACAAGATTCTGTTTCATTTGACATTATAGAAAGCTTCTGAATGTGGCAAAATTTAACAAACATCAAAAATATTTTAATGAGGTTTCTGGGATTACAAAATATCCTAAACATCTTCGTGTTATTCCATCCATAGCAAGAGAGTCATGAGCCCTCTATCTGGACCATATTTTCTATCCATATTCATGGCATAGTTCTGCATTACTATTAGCCTATGATTTTTTTTTCAGCATGGGATTATAGTATAAATATTCTCTCCAATCAAGTTTCACCCATGAACATGAGCTGTAATACTTCAAGAGAAAATTAAGTCCGTATTTGAATATACTCAGAACAAGAGGACACAATCTCAAGCTGTGCCAGGGGAGGTTTAGGCTGGATGCTAGGAAGAAATTCCTCCCAGAAAGAGAGATTGGCTATTGGAATGAGCTGCCCAGGGAGCTGGTGGAGTCACCATCACTGGAAGTGTTTAAAATAAGACTGGATGAGGCTCTTAGTGTCATTGTTTAGTTAGTCATGAGGTGTGGGGTGATAGGTGGAACTTGATGATCTCAAAGGTCTTTTCCAACCTGGCTAACTTCTATTCTATTCTATTCTATTCTATTCTATTCTATTCTATTCTATTCTATTCTATTCTATTCTATTCTATTCTATTCTATTCTATTCTATTCTACTCAGTATGTCTCATTTTCTCCCAAGAATAATTTTGGTTATTTTTCTGGATGTTTAACATAAACTGTGATTACAATCAGGTGTCTGCAGAACTGGAGATAAAATAAACCTTTTTATTTTAAGATCATCACAAGACCTAAAAAGATTTCTAAATCTTTGTCCATATGTATGCAAGAATATCTGAACACACCTCAGGACAGCTCTGTAAAGCAATGAAGGACAGCATGAAAACAAAGGGTTCTAAAAAGCTTATTATAAACATGGGGAGACAGGTACATGTAAAAACAATGACCCAAGTCCAGAAGATTCTGCTCTTACATGACACTGACAATTTGCTCACAAACTGCTCAGTATTGCCTAGGCTGGGGTTGAAATTTGGAGCCATTCACAAATACTGATGGTCTTCAACAGTTATTCCACCTCTTCCCACCTTTACTTCTTTTCCTTTGATGTTAATAAAGAAGTACCTTTTTCCATCAGGCCATATTATCAGGATACCCTTGAATCTACAACATATTTTGTCTCCACATGTAGAACTATGTAATTAATTTGCTTGGGGAGCTAGAACAAGGTTAATTTCATCTAAGGCAGAGAGAGAAGATGTTCCTTGTGACCACTGTGATATTGCAAGATCACAGATCTAAGGGCTGAAAGTACACAAGTGGTTTCTTCGGTGCTCAAGATCCCAGTAAGACTGCTTGCTTACAAACAACAAAACAGTCTGTTTACTCCTCTCTTGTCATACTGAAAATGAAAACTAAACAAAACACAAACCCCTGCTTTGTACACACATTAGCAGGTAGTACACAGAAGTCTTGAAAACAGCAGGGTTTATATCCACAGCAGCCTTCCTACCTTACAACCTTGCATGAAGCCCTGCATGGCAGACAGGCAAACTGGGAAGCATCATATTGATGGGATGAGATACCCAACCATGCAGCATGGTCAGCAAATCCTAACTGCTGACAGCAGGTTAGAGGGACAACCCTTCAAATTAACAGGATGCCATGACCAGAGAGCACTGTACAACTCTTGCAAGTGTGAAGAATTCAGGACAGGAGTAATTCTGAAGCTTTTACTCCTGAAAATCACACAGTGCTCCTGTATAAACCTTTCCAAGATGTTGACCATTCTGTCAGAAATGCCATGGCATATCATCTGTGTTCAGTGTAGCATTGCTTTTTACGAGCTTGTGTTGAAGTTGCGCTGAAATGAAAACATGTTTGTGCAAGCCTCTAGCTTGTAAAGATTTCCAATACAGTTTCATGACAGGCTGGTAAAAAGCGCTGACATTGACTTATGGGGTGAAACGCAATTACCATCAGGTGTTTTGAATGTGCCAGCAGCAGTCAGCTCATAGTTCTCATGAAAATGATAAATGGCTATGTGAGAGAAATGCAGAGAGATTAATTTAGAGTAATTATGACAAAAAGTAATTAAGCAAAATGAAAAGCACACAGTATCATTTTACTTCGTTCTTTAACTATGGCAATGTTTTTTCTTTATGTCTGCATAGCTCCCAAAACAGGAGTAAAAATGTCAACACACTAAAAGGCCAGAGAAGTCACTGTGGTGAGAAGGTCTAAACACTCTCTAACATAGGCTGCATCTTATTTTCTGATTGCAGTGATACCACCTAGTCAATACTATGAGCTTTAATTGCACAAATGTGATTTGAAGCAAGATGAATATATCACATTTGTTCATTAATCATTGTAGGATAATTTATAGTCATGGCTTAATGAAAAGACCTCCACTTCATGTACAGATTTAACTCTTAATGCCTAATTTCACTGTACTGGTCCTTGTTAACTCATCTACTTATCATGCCTGATGTATCATAGCATCAGACATTTCTGTCTGTGTGGCTACAAAGCTATCTTGTAATTAAACCATTTCTTAGTTATATCCCTCTAAGTTGAATTTGCCACACTTTTCAGCCTGGGTTTTTGGTATTTTTTGTGCAAAAGCCTCTGTTGTTGCAGCAGTGCTTCCAGACACACACCCCCAGGTACTGCCCACATCCTGAACTGATGATTCCAGGGGTTATGCAAGTCCTTCCAGTTAGGCAGAATTAAAGATTATGTTTAATTAAACTGACAAGTTCAAAATCATAATTTTACAGTGTAATTATCAATTATTGATGTTTACCTCATGTTCTTCACCCTTAAATTATGACTTTTCATGTTACTGCACTAAAATAGTTCATGCTGAATTATAAAATCCAGTGTAAAACAATACTGTCATGTCATCACAGCAACTATAATTATCACTTCAGTAAAAAATCTGTATTTTCCTTCAGAATCATAGTATCAAAATTGATGAAGCTGATAAATTCCCTGGAGGTGTTGCTAGAAATGTGTATGTAGCTCGGATGATTTATTACTAACAGAGAGATTTTATTTTCCTCAGCAAATTTTAAATATAGTTGGATGATTAGGAGGGAATGGAATAACCATGCAGTGCAAATGGTATGAAGATTTCCAAGAGGAGAATTATAGAATCACTAAGGTTGGAGAAAAGCTACACTTCAGGAGATAATTCTATGAATTGAGACCGCAGTCTGCACTCAGGAAGTGCATCTGGGCAAGGTGCACCAGTGTATCTACGGATGTCCAGTACACAGGCATATACAAATGAGTGTTTCAGAACCACACAGTGAAATTCAAACATTAAAGCGCACATAGTTTTAAAACCATACTGTACTCTTCACTTCTACTACTTCATCAGGTGTAGAACTGATCATATTTTGATTTTGTGCTCATCCAGATATTTTTACTTTATTGAAATAACTGTTGCTCAATGTTACTGCAAATCTATGCACAGATATGCACTGATTTGCCTTCTTCCAAAAGTGGAGCCACATACAGGCTTTCACAAAATGCTTTTGGATTTCACATTATTGGAGAACCTTGTTTCTCTTCATATTCAAATACATGGATCTTGCTCTGTTTCTATGTCACTTAACATCTGCAATACATAGATTTAAATTGCACTTGAATAAAAAATATCAATGAATTCCATCAATTTCAACTGACTTTTAACAGCCTGAATGAAAGGAGGACCATGCCTCCTGCACTTAAGTATTTGAAAATGAGAATACTTTTTATACCAGGTAAGTTTTTGAACAGATATTAATGACCTAGAATGGCATCTAGCCATCAAACTACTGACTTTTGTGTTCTCCAAGTTTTTCTGAGGGCACTGTTTGTTTTTATAGAAACATTTTGTAAGAAAAGTAATTTGGATTTCACACTATAGAGGCAAGCAGAGATGATGCAGACTTATTGAACAAAGCACTTGAAAACTCATGTACAGTATATCTTAAAACAACTGCATGTTACTCTACTTTTATTATGCACTGAAACACAGCTTAATTTTCTGGTCTTCAACATTCAAACGTGTACTGAATGCATAAAACTACACAAGCTCTGCAAGCTAGAAGCTGTTCTTCTCCCTGTTTTTATCCTTTCCCAAAATACCACAAATATCAAGTTGAAAGTGACACATCATACTGTGAAGCAACCACAAAGAGACCATCCAAAATAATGCACATACAACATTGTGTTATAAAAAGATCCTTCACTTCCCCTATAATGTGGGATTTAAACTAAAATATGCCTCATAAAGCTAGATGTTTATCTCTTGGATATAGTGACATTATTTTTGAAGAATGGAGATATAATAGACCACAAAAATAATGAAGTTTTAGGAAAGATGTGCATGCACACAAAGTGAAAGTGAAAACAAATCTCAAAGGTCTGTCTCTTAAAGCACATCATTAAACTGTCATACCCTGGCAAAAATTAAATGGTTTAGAAAATACAGTTTTTGTCAGTGCTTAAATACAGTACCTGAAGGGGGCCTACAAGAAGGATGAAGAGAGACTGTTTGCAAAAGCTCCTCTCCACAGGTCTTTCATCCACTGTAAACTATGAAAAGGAAAGGCTTCTGCATCTCTCTACTAAGACACAGATTCAGGATGGACTAGAAAACTCCCACTACTTGATCTGATGGGATACACTACTTCTATCATCTATATTGGAAGTGCAAATGTACATTCTGAACTTCAGGAGACAGTTGTGAAGCAGCACTGAGAGGTAGCATTTTAGCAGTATACGTACAACAAAATTTTAGGAAGTGTGTAAAAAAGTATGTGAGTAGCAGTTTCTGTGGGGGTTCTCCAATGCTCTCAATTTATGAGAAATACAATTTCAAAGACATTTAAGATGTCTTTGAAGGTATTTACTTAACTACACAAACATACCTTTCTTTAGTTCAACATCCAGGTTGAGTAATCACTCCTGTTGCCTATTGTATCTTTTTTATGCAATAATATGTTCAAATTCACACAACAGGGTGGAATTCAGAGGGATTGTTCACCTTCTTGTGAGCAGAAACCTCATCCCCACACAGAAAAATACTTCTTTTTTCTTTTTTTTGTCTTTCCTTCATGTAGACCAAAATTAACCTTTCTAATTTAAAAAAAAAAAAAAAAAAAAAAAGAAAAAGAAAAATGTGTATTAGGCAAGTTAACGAGGAACAACTTTTTCTTCATCCTCCACCAGCAATAAGTGCTGCCAAGGAGCTTGGAAGTGGATGTTCAGGTGCAAGGGATTATTAGTGCCCATTTCTGAATTTTTTCCCCAAATTAGCCATTTTTGTGGCTAACAGCTAACAGCTTCCTCGCCAACTGTCCAGCTGCTCAAGGGTTAGACACAGCTCACACTCACAACCTGCGTCAACAGCAGAGTATGCAAAAGTCATGCGATAGATACCAATCAACAAGAGAGGGATTTAGGCAGGACATTGAGCCTTGGAGTGTTAGCTCCTCCTCAAGGTTTCCCTAAAAATGGAGGTGGAATTGTTACTAATACTCACTGGGAACCAGGTAGGGCCTTTCTAAACAGTTCTTAGTGCAGTCCCGATCCTTGTGCTTAAAATTTCAAATGGGTGCAGACCCATTTCTGGGTTTCAAACGGTGTACAATTAAGAACAAAAAGCCTTTTTGAGACAAAAAGCCTCAGTGTGTTAACTTTATGCAACTACATATTTACAATGTAATTTTTTTTAAATTCAAAGTAACAAAATCACAAGCAATCTTTTAAAAGGGGAAAAAAGTATTTTTCAAAGCTGTAGAATCTCCTAAAATGTTATCAGTTCAGCTGAAGTCTGATCAGGCTTTAATAATCTGAATGATTAGTGGGTGATGAGGATTTGAAAACTCAAAACAACTTCAATGCTGTTCTGAGATGTGTTTTCTAACCTCAATACTAACCCAGAAAATGGTTACCTGCACAGATCAACCCTTCTTCTGCAGTTGAGCTTTTTTTCCCCATATATTTTGTGTTCCTAGTGATATCATCAATCTGTCTCTTCATATGAAAGAATGAACACAAACACCATGTCTTACCACAGCATGTCTTCAATACTATTTTACTGAATCCAAACATACAATACTGACACACAAATGTAGAGAGTTTTATATGAACTAACTCTCACTGGCTGATGTAGTTCCATTCGGTTTAGCATCTTCAAAGAACCAGACGAGGGTGCAGGAGTCTCTCAGCAAGTTTGCACATGATGCCAAACTCAGGGGAGTGGTGGATATGTTGGAGAGAAGGGCTACCTTACCTTTCAGGGGCCCCTGAAAATCTAGAAAAATGGAAGCAGCAGCTACTGGAGCCATGGAGTTCAACAAAGCCAAAAGCAAAGTCCTGAAACTTGGACTGGAAGTCAGTGCAATTCTGCAGGAAAGGACACAACAGGACTTGTTAAGCAGAAATTAAATATGAGTCAGCAGTGTGCCCTTGCAGAAATACATCACTGTAATACTGGGCTGTGTTACTAAGAATCAGCCATCGGGTCAAAGGAAGCCATTAGTCTACTCAGTGCTCATGAGGCCACATCTGAAACATGCTGGTCAGTTTTGGACAAGGAGGTTTACAAGAGGGATGGAGACACCGGAGGAAGGCCAGTGGAAGGCCACTAAACTGGAAGGGTTGGTGGAGTAAAACAGATGAGCAGAGAGTGAGAGTAAAACATTGTTTCAGAGGAGAAGGCTGTGAGGAAATTTAATTGCCATCTTAAGTTATGTTTTAATTAGTCAGAGAGAAGTCATAGGCACACAGTGAAAGGACAGAAGGCGACAATCACAAGATATATCAAGAGAAATCCCAACTGGGTATAAAAAAAGGTAGAGACATAATTAGGCACTGGATCAGGTTGCCCTCAAAAAATTGTTGAATTGCCATGCTTAGAACTTTTAAGAAATTGCCTAGACAAGGAAGCAATCCAAGTCTGAGGGTAGCTCTGCCTCAAGAGGATGTCTGGAGGTCCTGTCAACTTCACGTACTCTATAACTTTATGAGTCACTGGCAAAAAAGATAAAAGCATATCTTACTGCAACTAACAATAATGTTCTCAAAGGACTGAGTGCCTTCTGATACTTAGTCAGTGGTTTACCACTTGAAGGCATACTAAGTACTTTTATAAAATTGCTGAAACTAATCTTATGTAAGAATTTGCAGAATTGGATCCCTTACCTTACATACTTTGTACTTATTTCAATGCATCCTTCTGAATTTTTCCAATTTAGAGCCACACACTATCAAGCCTCTCCTACAATTTTTTAAAGGAATGCTAATTTTAAACACTTTAGAGTTGCCCAGAGTTGCTTTATGGAACACAATATTTTAAAACATGTGTATATATTGCACATTTAAAACCATATCTCCATCTCAAAGTCTATAAATTTAACAAAACATACACATATACACATACATGCAACACTTGAAGAAAAGCATCCCTCAGCCAGACACAGATCCTCATTTTGGAACAACTACATGCAGACCATAAACCAAACTTATACAACACTCACAAAAGTTCTGTGTATACAGTATGGCAGGCATACAAAATGGAAAAAAGTCCCGTATTACTCAGCATGTTACATTAAAAAGACAGCTAAACAGGTAAAACTAGCATTTCCTTTCTAAAGTAATTGCCTCAAGTTGTACATGGGTTATTTCAACCCTACAACAGAGCCCACCTTTACTTTAAAAAGGCAAAAAGTTGACGTTGTCAAAACAATCTGAATAGAGTTATCCTCTCTGAAATCATCATACTACAGCATTTATTATCTGCAGGACAGAAAATTTAGCTGTTTCTTCACTTCAGTGGAGTGAGACAACAGAAAGTTACTTGTTCACACCAACATTTCCTTCTGGTATACTTGCATGTTTGCACACTGTATGCTTAATGAGTAAGAATGCAGACATATCATCTCCAACATTTTTTTTTCTCAAGCACATTTCCAAGGTCCAAGAGCTTCATTTGACAAAGCTACCTAAGAGGCAAAGGATTAGCCCAGTTGTCTTTCATGCCAGTTTCACAAACTTATGCTATAAACACAACCTCAGTACACAAAATACCAATTAGCTTTACCAAGATAAACCCAGGATAAAGCTCGTTGTGCTTTGTTTTCTAGATGTTTGGTTCACACAAATGAAGAGCCACCATACAGGACTTTCCAAAGTTCACACGTGTGTACAGTTGGTAGACGGTGGTGTATCTATCCGACTTTTGTTTTCCTTTGCATCATTCAGAGGTGACTCGTTACCTATCTGGCATTTGAAGACTTGTTTGTAGGCCTTCCTAAAATTTTCAGAGAGAAATGCATATATAATCGGGTTCACTGAAGAATTGCTGTAAGCCAGGCAGTGTGCAGTTACTCTGAAGAGAAAGGAGGCTTGAGTCAGTGGGAAAACTCCAAATTCAGCCCAGAGATGAATCACGTGATGCGGCAGCCAGGAGATGCCGAAAACCACCACCACCACCAACACAGTCTGTGCTGTCTGGGACAGGGAAAGGAAAACACAGATGGCTGATGAGCACTTAAAGAATCAGCTTTAAATTTGCTTCATAACCACTTTCTTTTGGGGGGGTGTGTGTGGAAGGTAGACCGAGAGAGAACACAATTTGGAATATTTATGACTGATCTTACTCCATTACCTGCGCGGGATTTATTTTGCATAGCGAATTACTGCAAGGAGAACCTTAGCCGTGAAAATGCCACCATAAAAGACAAATGTGTAACCTTGCTCAAAGGTTAAAGAGTGATGCTCCTGATTCCCCACCCAAGAGACTAGCCTTTTCTGAGGTGGATGTAAAATGAGGATAACATGGGCCTTCGGGAAATTTCGTCCAGCTCTAATGGTCTATATTTTGGTACAGTGCACAACAACTGTTGAACAAAATTCCAAGAGAGATCTATTGTACATGAAGACAGTTTGTGGAAGAGCTTAGAACAGCCAGACAAACACTTTGGTCAAGCATCTACAAAAGGAACAGGTTTGGTTGTTTTTTAAAGTCTCTCCTTTAAACATAAAACTTCCCCGGGGAAGTCATACAGCAACGTTCTGGGATACAACTAGGGATAAGAAGAGAACAGTAATGAGCTTGAAATTTCTGGTGATTGTGTATCGTCAAAAAAAATGTGGAAATCAAAGCTTACCACCAAACACTTAATTTAGAAAAATGAAACACAAAACAACCTCAGTACTGCCTCCTGACTCCACTTTCATTAGTAATGAGAGGAAGGGCCATCAAGTTCAGTAGATCCATCCAGAGAGCAGAGAGCTGCAGTATCTTTCAGTGCAGACCTTTCAGGTGCTGAAGGTGGATTTTGACTGTGTTTTCTTTATCCCTCACTTACTTCAGAAACAGCAGTTAGTGCTTTGCAGTAGTTCAGCTAATTAATATCTACTCTGTTAATAAATACCTCTTTCAACTAAATCACTCTCCCATTATCATTACTATATTAACACTCTATTAATACTTAAGGCTCTTCACAGGCAAAACTAACCCAGAGGCCACAGGCTGCTGATGCTGAATACTGCAGCACAGAGAACTTCTAGACTTTCTACTAGTCTATGGACCTTAGTCTACACTTCTTGAACTGATCAACACTCAGTAGCAATTCAGACTGACCTGCCCTATCATAACATGACTTGCAGAAAAAAAAAAAGAGTTAAATTTCTGCAGCAACAGGTTAAATTAACTTATGACAGATACAACTGTTGGTTAGCAAAATCTCACAACAGAAACCAAAGGACATTATATTTGTAGTAAATATAGTATTTTTTTAATATCCTCTACTGCTGCTCCTCCACTTAGCCCTATGGGATTTAAGTCAGTTGCCACTAACAGCCACACAAGTATTATCTCGTTCAGGTCTCACCAGTATAATACATGGTAAGAGGGAAGTATAAATTAAGAGCAGCTCTTTTATGAGGCCTTCAATGTGTAAATATTGCAACTGAAAACAGATTGTCTGGGTATCACATGAACAATTGTTTCAAAAGAGGCATAATATTTCAGTTTGCTTAAAATTTAAAAAAAACCCAAAATACACCAGAGAAAAAACACTGATTTTCAACAGCCTGTAGAGATACCCTGGAAAGCAGAGGCTGACTAGGTTATTTTCAGTGGTGCCCAGTGACAGGACAAGGAACAACAGATACAAGCCAGAACACAGCAGGTTCTACCTCAACACAGAGAGACACTTTTTTATTCTAAGGCTGACGGAGCACTGGAGCAGGCTGCCCAGAGAGGTTATGGAGTCTCCTTCTCTGGAGACTTTCAAAACCCGCCTGGATGGGTTCCTGCGTGGCCTGCCCTAGGTGGTTCTACTTTGGCAAGTGTGTTAGACTCGATGATCTCTCAAGGTCCATTCCAGCCCTTAAAATTCTGTGATTCTGTTATTTGGTATCCGCAGGATAAGGAATTTTGCATTAGGAACCCTCACATCATTTGGTTTATCCTATTAGTCCTCCTAAGCCTAACTTCAGAGATTACCTTTTCAAAATCATCACTACGCCTTGCAACCTCAGTAACACTAAGAGAAAACAAAGTTGCTTTGAAAAACATGAGTTAGGCCTTAAGGCAGAGAAACACATTTTCTAAGGTGAAAAAAAGTCGTGGGCTGCCTTTTTTCCCCCTCCTTATGTTACTGAGCTCTTATATGTGTAAGCAGTCTTGAGCATATTTGTAATGCTTTTCCCTGAAGCTATGAAAGCTACTTCTTAACCACATCTGACTTTAACTTGCAATTAAAAAAGGAAAAAATAATAAAGTTAATTTTTAGAGGATATGGACAGATATTTCCAGATTGAGAATAATTTAGATGAGAGTAGAGATGGCAACATACAGAATATCTTAACTCTGACCATGAAGATATTAAGTGCAGAAGTATGTAAGTTTTTTACAGAATCAGGACAATTTTTGTTTAAATTCTAGGAATTAAAATCAACTACAGAAAATAGAGAGTGCATGAATGGCAGATTATTTATTCCCTGTTGAGCCCATGTATGTCTCATTTACACTGCAGACAGTCTGCGTGCCCATATGGTAATAGTGATCAGATCAAATGAAGAGCTATAGCCTAAGGGGTTTTTCTGACTCCACATTCATAAACTGAGAAGTTAGCCAAATAAATACCATGGTCAACTCTGCCCTAAAATAAGAACCATATTATATTAACTGAAAAATGCAATATTTAAATGTTTTTTGAATCAGCTAGCTTAATAAATAAATAAAATTTTACATATTAGGAAAAAATACCTGTGAGGAAAAAAAACAAACCAAAACAAACACACACACACACAAAAAAACCATTAAATATTAAAGACAGGTCGTTTCTCTGTGTGTAAATTTCAGATGCTTTGAAGTTCAAAATATGAAGATCTTAGGTGCACTGCAGTGGAAAGTTCAGATGAAGAAAAAATAAAAGTTCCAATCCTGTTCAGTTCAGAAAGACCCCAAACAAGTCATTAAATACTTCATTCCCTTTTTCCATTACATTTTTGGCAATAAGAAATGTAAAAACAAATTAGCTTAACCATAAAACTAAAATAAAACCAAATAAGATACTTGTAACCAAAGTAATCTACCTTTTTCTTGGATGCTTCTGACTTCTTTGACATGTTTCTCAACTTCTTATGCAAATGATTAAGAACCTGAAAAAGATTAATTTGCATCTTGTATTTCATCACATCCTAAAACTGAATCCCGTGTGTTTTAGCTTGTGCTCTCCAGTGCTGCAGGAGTTGCTTACAGACATTGCTGATCCATTTTATGCTTTCCAGAAGTGAACAATATAAAATCCAAAGGAATTACATATCGGTACCCATGTGATTTAACGAATATGAAGCAGACCACAACTGCATGCTCATACAAAAATGCAGACACATTCCATAACAAATACATATTACAAATGACCAAGACAACAAGTGGAAACCTATTAGGCACTTAGAATTAGCAACCATTCTTCTTCCATAAAAATGTCACTGCTTGTTAATTTAGAATGACCTTTACTGCATGTAACATAAAAAGTGTATGTTTTGAGTCAGAGTTTTTCTGAGTCACCTGCATAATTTGCTTTCTTCAGCTAGATGTTTCGTTAATATAATCAGGATACTGGTGCTATTTGATCTTTGAATGAAGCTTAGGCCTTCAAAAGTAATTTAAACTAAAATGTATCTCACATGAGGCATGACCTTTGCTAACACTTTGGTGATAGTTGGCCACATACCCTTCACAATTAATTCTTTTCAATGTCTCAAAAAGGCTCATCA
Organism: Dryobates pubescens; assembly: GCF_014839835.1. Classification (NCBI taxonomy): domain Eukaryota; kingdom Metazoa; phylum Chordata; class Aves; order Piciformes; family Picidae; genus Dryobates; species Dryobates pubescens. The sequence goes on from NC_071620.1 coordinate 11,226,166, forward strand.
TCCACATTTTCACACAATTGTTTACACACAAGATGTTGGATAGCGAATGCAGAGAGGGGCATGCTTCTGTCTGCAGTCATTATTAACTGAAGCTAATAGATTCATATGATGTAGGCACAGGAGGAGTGGAATCTGGTGTTCAGCTGAGTATGTTTAACAATTTGTAAAACATACAGAATTAAAAAACAAACCAAACCACCACCAACAAAAATGATGCTCAGTTAAACTCTAGGGTTTAATTAGAAATAGCAAGAGGGAATTTTTAGAGGGTGTCAGAGGTTAGAGCACAGTTGGCTGGTGATGATGTTAGGTTTCACTTTACATAGCTCTAAAATACACTGAGAATGTTCCCATAGGTAAGATCATCTGGAATTAGTAGGTGAGATCATCCAGAATTAGAAAAAAAGGGGGTTTTAAGGAATGTAACAATACATTTTAAGGCTTATAAGGAGACTTCTTGGGCTGTGGAAAAGCATAGAAATTCAAATTCTCTTATATTATCCAGGGATGTTTTTTCTGCTTTAAGACACACAGCTAACCACTACCAGGACAGACACCAAACTAGAAGACCTCTAGACCTAACCCTTTTACTTGATCCCACTCTGGCACTGGATTCTTAGAAACACACATAATGAATTAAAAGAAAGAAGATGGTATTTGTGAATAACTGTAGCTCATCAGTGATTCCACTTTCAACGTATCTGCTCCTAGCTACCAGGGAACTACAATGATAAAAATAATAATTACTTGTAACCACTTAACATTGAAAGTGTTTACCTGTGCATTAGCATGTTTGTACATAAAAGACTCAGACCTTCATGTACTCCTTGTTCTGAACCACTATCCAGGCTGTTACCAAGGCTAACCCGGGCTCAGGAAAAGCCAAACGAAAATAAACAAGTTTTCTCACAGGAGGCAATGTTTTGGACCTTCTTTTTTATCCAGGATGAAGCAGACCAGAAGGAAAGGACTGAATGCCCCTTGAAGTCCAGCAGAAGAATCTTTTGATGGCCCTCTGGTTTACACATTCCTTATCTGTCTGATGTCACCATGTAGAACAGCTGAATTACTTAGTCCATGGGTGGGAAAAAAAGGCAAAATAAAAAAGAAAGCGTGGGAGAAATACAGTGAAGTTCATTTCCCATCACTGCTGCTTCACCTGTTGTGGCCCCTTCACAAAACCTACAGTGATGGCTTGTTTCTACTGCTGCTTTGAAAATCACCTTCCACCCAGAGACTGTTATATACTGCCCTTTCCCCTCACAGTTCAAAACTAAGCTCTGAACAGAAATCAGAACTGAAGTTTTTAGCACATTTTTTGCATTTCATCTCTCCCGGGAGAAGGATGCAGTACACTAAAATATTAAGTCAGAAAAAAATAAATTAAAGTTTGAGAGGGATTTGAAGGTTTAGATTATAATCTTCCAATGAATCCCTCTCAAATTCCTCTCTTTTAGATTATAATCTTCCAACGAATCCCTCTCAAATTCCTCTTTCAGATTATATATGTATTTCATATAAAAGTCTCTGCAGTGAAATTGTGCTGGGTCTACACAGCAGCATACTAGATAGTATGCAAACCAGCAGCAAGAGAAAAAGGTAGAGTTTTATTAACTGTCAACAGCAGTGGAACAGCACTCAGAGAATGCTATGGAGGAATATGAAGAGCCATGTTTATGCACAAACACTACAAGGCAAATCAAAGACACTTCTCCTCACTGCCCTGTGCAAATCAAGTGTTCTCTGGGCCAATGATACCCACAGTCTCTGACACCCACAGTCACTTTGCCTGAATAAATAATAATTCAATATATGCCCCTTAATTAGTCTGAGGTTATGTATCTAAAGTCTTTTAAAACTAATAGATTTGCGTGTGCATTTTTACCTCATGCAATGGAATACCCACCCTGCTAAAAATTAGGTCACAGCCTGTTCTCATAAAGTGTTATCTTTTTAAAAAAAATTCAGCTCTGAGGAAAAATTAACTCTTTACACAAAACTTTTATAGTTCTGGTTTCCATGTACCTGTTGATCAGACATCTTACTTGGTTCTCAAGGAATCACGGAATCATAGAATCAATAAGGTTGGAAGAGACCTCAAAGATCATCAAGTCCAACCTGTCACCCAAGACCTCATCTGTTTTGTCAAAATGAGGATGGGGTGCTGCAGGAAGAAAACTATGCTGTAGTGAAAGAGGGTGTAAGGAGACTGGGAACATCACAGAAGTACACAAGAAGTTCCAGTCTGGTCCAGAGTGCATTATCACAACTACCACCAATGGCACACAGAGGCCATGGATTTTGTCTGCAGACTATACATTTCTGTTTGGTTTTCTTCACCGCCCCCACCCACCCTGCATCTGTTTCAAAAGCTACATTCGAGATGGTTTGAGAGCCAAGGGGAAAAATGGCTTAAACTTTCTGCACCCACACATAAGTCTACCAAACAAAATTTTAATTCTACACTGTTGCACAGCATATTTTTTGTCTGGCTGTGTATAACCATTCCACTGATTAGACCTCCACTATCCACCACTAAAAATCACACAGCAGGATAGCCTGCCCAAGGTCATTTTCTAGTAAGAATGAACTGCTTGTTTAACAGAGCCATAATGTGAGCAATACATTCTGAACCATCTTTTATAGTATGAACCTGATTTCAATTCAAATGCCTCTGCCTGCAATACATTTTTTAAAGTAACACTGCTACTTCTATTGTCACAACCTATCCTTCACCCTCTTTGGTTTAATAGTGTGTCACTAATGTGTCATACTCTTTAGGTTATCTTTTTGTTTTAGTTTAATAACATTTTCCCTCACTGCTCAGCAAAATTTAGATGTAATGTCTTAAGCCAAGAACCATATAAGCTTGTATTTTATGTTGAGGTTTCTACTTTTTATGGCATACTTTTAAACATGTCTATAAATCATACTTGACTTTCACGAATTCAGAATGTTCAGAATGATAGATAACAATGGAAACATTCTTCAGGCAAGAAATATTTCATTTTAAAAAGCCGTTAACATTATACATCTATAAAAGGAAAAGCTTGCTAATGATTTTTGGTGTCCAACATAAAGGTTTGTTTAAAGGAGGCATCATAATTGGGTACTCAAAAGCAAAGGCAACTCAGTTGTCAAACTATGCTACCACAGCAGTTGTCGATTGCAAGAAGCTCATTTGGACTAATTTATTACTTTGCCCTTTAAGAGCACAGCAGTGAGTAAACATTACAGCAGTGCTACAAAACACCTGCAGCCAGTATCAGAAAGATGCAGCAAGTAACATGAAAAGCAAGTATGCAGCACTGTAACTGAACTAATATCTACATAATCACTGCTCCTCTGTAGTGAGGTCATTTTAAGAGTAGATCTGTGAGCCAACAATAGCTGGTTTCCTGCAGATTTGTGATTTCTTGACTATGCATTCCCTGTAAGTTGTGTCTCCTTCATGAGTACATGCTACATGAGACCTCTTCTCCTTATAGCTGGTCTGATGTTAAACAGCTGAGTGCAAACAGACTCTCCTTAAAAGACAAAGGATATGGAGACTCTCTGCCTTCTTTATTGACTTCTTTTTTCACAAAACTAGGGAAATATCATTCCTTCTGATATTTTCACTCCTCTATTGAAGTTGGTTGAAGCTGAACCAGAGTTATTCGTGGAAGAGAAATGGGCAGCTGAACACATAGGACACAGAGCACAATCTCATAAATCTCTGCCTTAAGAACACATTACATGAGATCTCCAGTTCTGATTCTGTGGGAGGATGCTGTTTTCAAATACCCACACTATTTCAGAACTTCCGTAGGTTGTAACAGTATTGGTATACACCAGGGAAAATACAAGTCTCCCTCAACATAATTTGAGAGTGAGAAGGATAAAGACAGCTCTGTATTAGAGTGCCTAAAATATCAAACTTTCAAAACTGAAAGTTCAGTTGTAATTTGCTTATAAAAGAAACGGAATTGCTTTAAAGGAGTCTGGGAAAAAAGCAATATATTCCAATGGAGAATGAGTCTCCTTTGTCTTAATCTACTGCATCAGAAGAGTGCACTATTTAGCAGATCCACAGTTGATGAAAGCCAGTGAAGTCCGTAAGAAACAAATGTGGTTAGTTTTATAATACTTCTGAGGCTATTGCTCAGCAATAATCCTCTAGCCCTGTGTGCATTCAGAAACCAAAATACTCGCTGCACTTCATAGTCCTTTAGAAACTTCAACGTAAGAGCACATTGACCACCTTGCTTGAGACCTGTAGAAGTAGCAATGGCTTTGACAAATCCCTCTCCCTCACTCAGCTCCATGTGCCAAAATATTGCAGCTGAAGATTTGCCAGTGGATACCAATGAGGGTGGGAATAAGCCTTTGCACTGCAAGGTACCTCAAATAGACTTGTACCGGTGGGAATACCAGGTATCTCCTAGGCATCTCCTAGAACTCAGGTTGGATCTTCCAGCCTGGCACCGTGGCACACAAAAGTTGTACATACAAGCTCAAAACATATCATCACGCAAGGGTTAGATCCTAGCCTGGCAATAATTTAAGAACTAGATTGTAGTTGTAACTTGGAGCAGCCCTCAGTTTACAAAATGGTCCTGGGCACATATCTCACACAGGTTTGCTTGATTGGTTTGGGCTTTTGTAGTTTTATTTAGGGGTTGTTCGGGGTGGGGGGGGGTGGGGTGTTGGTTTTTCGTTTGTTCTTATTTTGGGAGGGTGGTTGTTTTTGGTGGGTTTGGGTGCTTTTTTTTGGGGGGGGGGAGGGGAATTAATCTACACTCTGATAATCTATGGCTATAGCAAGTTTCCCCCTTTTCACAGTTCTGTCATATTCACTACTGCAGACGAAATACCAGTGTATTCACCCAGGGAAAGCGGAGTTCAGTTTACATATGAGAACATATCTTCTCCATTTGCCAGGTCAGCCTTGTTTTATTGCAAACAATAATTTAAAAATGTAACTTTGCTTTAGCAGAGTTGGATGCTGTTCTAGCCTTAATTTGCACATCACAGTTAAGCTGATGTAATACATGTATAACTGAACAGAACATAAAACTAGTCGTTCAAATTAAACACTTAAATTGCACCTATTGAACTTGGCAATTAAAGAACTGACCTCTGTACAATTAAGAAGTCCTTATTTGCAAGAGCAGACCTATCCCCTCAAATGTAAATTACTGTGTAAGGAGAAATCCTGGCACATAAACGGGAGGATTTCTGCCTAACTCAGCAGGCAGCACACAGTGCTCCAGATCCTGTCCAGCAGCAAGCAGTGGACCCTGCGCTGAAGGCTGCAATTAACATTCACAGGAAACTATGACAGTTTGCCTGAGCACAAAAGTCTTTAAATACAGTTATTCAGGCATCCTTACTACTTATTTCCTGACGAGATCCACTGCTCCCTAGCACCACCTACCCTGACTGAAGTCAGAGACACATTTCCCATCCACTTCAACCCTGGCAGACAAGGCTCACAAGGACCAGGCAGCATAATGAATCTCTTGCTCTTAACATGCTAACTGGACCAGACCAAACTGGGGAATTTGAGTCATTTCTAAGTGTGCTGCATTTTAAAGAATGCAGCCCAAATAACACAGCCCAAATAACTTGTTGTGGTGTCAGACTTTGAGATAAACTCCTCATACAGCGCTGCAAGAAAATGAGGCAGTTATGTTGACAGAGAAAGCAGCAAAGCACTGATGCTTCTTAGCACTTCACAAACAAGATGTGGCAGAGGAACCCCAATTATTACCAGAACATCCACCCTCTCTGCCCCATGCAATCCTTGTCCCAAACTGTGTTACACACAAACACACACACACATGTCCCGAGTTCCCTCAGCTATAAAACCTGCCCTCTCCCTTTGCACCACAAACTCACCCCTGCCACATTGCCTCCTGACCTGTCATGTTTCTTCACGTGCCCAGGGATTGCAACACAGCTCATGGACATCTGTCACCACTGTCCCGTCCCACCCCACCCCCCGTTTTACATATCCTTTACCACCACCTGCTTTGCCCCACCTTGGCATAGCAGAAGGAGATTAGTAGCAGTGGGAGTAGATATCCGAAGACAAACGTGCAAACCACATAGACCTTCTTGTGGCGTGGGTTGGGCCAGTGTTCCCAGCAAAAGGTCTGGTTGCTGGCCTCGCGGTGGAAGAGGTGCTGGTGGTGAGCTACAGGTGAGGCCATGGCGAAGGACAATGCCCAGATGAGCCCTACACCCAGCAGCGCATTGCGGGAAATGCGCAAGGCTGAGGAGCGTCGGGAGTGCACGATGGCCACGTAGCGGTCCACAGACATGGCCGAGAGTGTGAAGATGCTCACCAGCATGGAGACGGTGAAGAAGTAGTGGATAAACTTGCAGATGAAGGCACCCAGCACCCAGGTCGGGAGCACGTAGACCGTGGACTGGAAGGGGATGCAGAAGAGCAGGTAGGCCAGGTCAGCAATGCTCAGGTTGAGGATGAAGATGTTAGTGGTGCTGCGGCGCTTGCCTGGCTTGCTCCTCGCCAGCACTGTGATCACCAGAGAGTTGCCCAGCACCCCCAGGGTGAAGATCAGGCCAAAGATGACCAAGGTGATGAAGTTCTCGATGCCGATGCCAAAGAGAGGCTTTCCCTCCGCGTCCGGCAGCCTGGAGAGGTTGAAGTCCCCGCGCGGCAGCTCTGTCCCAGCCCGGGACAGGTTGAAAACCGCCGTCTCCATCCTTCGTTTTGCTGTCTGCCAAAGTTTCTGCGGGCAGAAAACGGAGCTGCTGCTGCCCCGCACAGCGGTGAGGCAAGGGCGGCAGAGACGGGCGCGGGGGTGGGGGACGGTACCGCCGCACAGTGCCCTGCAGCTAGCGGGGGCGCAGCCTGCGCGGGCGGGCGCGGAGGCTGCGCGGCAGCCCCAGCTGCCCTTAGCAAGCAGCGCGCTCCGCCCGCCTGGCCGCGGGGCCCGGCGCCCTCGCCACCGGGGGAGGTGCTCCGGCCGCGCACCCCACTCTGCGCCCGGGTCCGACCCGCGGAACGGCGGAGCCTCCGCGTCTTCCCACGCTGGCAACTGCTGCTTCTCCGCTAGACGGAGCTCCCCTCTGGGAAACGAGTAGTGGGAGATTTCCCCCCTTCTTTTATTCTCCTCGTCTATTTCGCCCTCGGCCTGACGATCCTCGGACAGGGTACGGAACGGAGCCGGCCGACCCTGGCCTCAGTCCCCACCTCCGAAAACTTCTTTCTGGTTTTTGCCGTCACTCCCAGGGAGGCTCAAGAAGTCGCGTCTTCCAACGGTGCTGGGAGATCCAGCTGGATTAAAATGAAACTCTCTTAGAAAGACGGAAGATGAAGCTCCTGCCTGCACCCACAGCAACAGGCAGCCGGCAGCGGGAGTTAGTCCGAACTATACTCAGTATTTTCCCTTCGTTCCTGGGTTTTCATTAATCATGCAGTAATATGCAGTAGGTCACAGGACGAAAGGTGGCAGACGTTGTTAATCATTCCCCCGCCACAAAAAGACAAAACTAAAGGACAAGCCAATCTGACCGCATCTCACGCTGAAATGGCCAAGCCAGTGCTTGTCCGTCGTGGCTGCAGGAGCAGCTCCCTGGTGAGGGCAGCCGCAGGCAGTGCCTGAAAGCGACGATATGAGAGCCCCTGGAAAGTCAGTCGTTCCACAAGTCAGTCTTCTCAGGATTGTATGAAATATAAAACTTCCTCCACCACATGGATGCGAGTTCAAGTAAATACTCGTGCAGAACACAGAGCTCATGAATGGAACAGATCTACCTCAGTGCTCTCAAACACCGCTTTTCATATTGCCAGTCAGTGAGTGACAGCTGCTTATGTTGTGTTTTATTTCTCTCCTCTAGGGACCTTGCCTTCTAGTGGTTAAAAGCCCCTTTGTGACACAGAGCACAGCGGTGAGAGTGCAGGCTGGGCGTGACACGGCGTTTGCAAAGACCGTCCTGCTAACGCAGGGGCTCAGTGCTGCTCTCAGCCGTTTCCCTGTGGAGCAGGACCACAGGTAGCGCTGCTCGCATGTGTTCTTGATGGCAATGAAGCCTTTGCTTATTTTGCAGTCAGCAGTTTTGCGCGGGTTTTCTACCTTTCCTTTTGCTACTTATGCTCACACATCTCAACAGCTGCGCATCATCTGGCTGCAGAGCTACTGACTTTTGCAGATCAAAGTTTTAATTAAACTTATGTATGGTCTGGTCCATTCTGTCCAAAGGAACAGATAATGGGAGAGCACAATTCGGTTTCTATAGATCTGAGAAACTTTTATTTGGATCGAACTGTTATCTATGTCTGTTATAATTCAATTTAGAAGATAAAAACATATTAAGCAAAAATAAATAAAAATTACTGCAAGACTTGTGGGTTGGGTTGATTTTCCCCCTAATAGACATACTTTATCATTTGGTTGACATGTTTGATTACCATGCAGACCTACTGGTCTCCACTTCTGTAAGGGATGTGGTTTCGATTCAACATTTCTAGAATATATCAGATATTGTGGACTTTCTGGAAATGCTCTGAGTATATTGTGGAAATGGATAGAAGTCTATAGATTTCCTTAGTGTTGTTGATGCCTGGGTTTGTTGCTATGAATTCCTTCATATAGTGTCATACAAGAAATAATTTTGAATGCTGGTGTTCTACTTTTGAATCATATATTGTTGCCAGACATCTCTTTTCTAGGATGCCAGGAGCACAACCCCAGCCTGGCTGAAGTTAATAGGGTAGGATAGGATAGGATAGGATAGGATAGGATAGGATAGGATAGGATAGGATAGGATAGACCAGGTTGGAATAGACCTTCGAGAACATCATGTCCAACCCATCATCCAACACCATCTAATCAACTAAACCATGGCACCAAGCACTCCATCAAGTCTCTTCCTAAACACCTCCAGTGATGGTGACTCCACCACCTCCCTGGGCAGCACATTCCAATGGGCAATCACTCTTTCTATGAAGAATTTCTTCCTAACACCCAGCATAAACCTCCCCTGGTGCAGTTGCTAACATTGCATTCATCCTAACTCGCCAACTGAAACTTGGCATTAGTCCTTGTCACTCATGCTTCTATTTTCTTAAGAAATATTATCTTTTGAACAGTACAGCCTGAAATGTGACCAAAGAGTATGGCCTTTTTTTACAGACAAGTAAGCAGGAAAATGAGTACAGAAACAACATCAGTTTTAAGGGAAAGCAACCTGAATGTCACTATTGTGATCCAGAAAGGAACATTGATTCTGCTAGTTTCCTTAGATGTTCAATTGACAGTTTTGGAGTTCAAGATTTGCTTTTCTTTTACATATATGTTTTAAGATGTATAGTTCTTATAATACTGCCCATGAGTATTAGAGAAGCCAGCAAACACAGCTATATTGTAGCTTTTCTGTCAACCCTACAGGCTTCAGCTTTAACATCAGCAAAGGAAAAGTCCACATTGGCAGCACTCATGATTCCTGTTAAGACTGCCATAAACAAACAGGTGTTGACATTTTAATCCACAGTTTTAGTTATTTGAACCGAATTAAATTTCCATGCAATAGAAGGTTCCAATGGGAAAGCTGTTGTGAGTTCAGCACAAGTAATTATATAATGGTAATGAGTTACTTGGAGATGTAGGAGACAAAAACTCAGTAAAAAATTTACATCATGCTTTAGGAAATTACATTTGATATCTTTGGAAAACAGGTATTTCAAGCACAAGCCTCACATATTTCCTTGAGTCTGGTTTTATCAAATCTTGTCCCAAACACCTTTTTTTTTTTTACATGAAAAGATATACTTTTGTCAAAACTAAACCAGCTTATCAACATCACATAAAGTGGGAAATTAAACTTCTTTTGCTTGTGGCCAGGATCCACAGTTATCTTTACTTGATAATATTTTTCACCTCCAGCAAAGTATTTTTTGTTTGGAGAGGAGGAGACTCAGGGGTGACCTTATTGCTCTCTACAACTACCTGAAGGGGGGTTGTGGTGAGGCAGAGGTTGGTCTCTTCTCCCAGGCGACCAGTACCAGAACAAGAGGACACAGTCTCAGGCTGCGTCAGGGGAGGTTTAGGCTGGAGGTTAGGAGGAAGTTTTACACAGAGAGAGTGATTGCCCATTGGATTGGGCTGCCCGAGGAGGTGGTGGGGTCGCCGTTGCTGGGGGTGTTCAGGGCGAGGCTTGACAGGATGCTTGGTTCCATGGTTTAGTTGATTAGGTAGTGTTGGATGATAGGTTGGACACGATGATCTTGAAGGTCTCTTCCAACCTGGTTTATTCTATTCTATTCTATAATTTTCCATAGCAACCAATGGGGAAAATGGTGGAAGAAACCCATAAAGCAGCTGGGTAGTTAAGTACCCTGTTAAGTTTAGAACCACATGGCTACTCCTCAGTGACTTAGACTGGGAAATATTACTGAGAAACAGCATCACAAGGTTGTCCTTCCTTTCTCTCACTTCAGTGGTGGGGTACCTTATTTTTTATATGGTTCCAATAATAAAAATATTTGACTTACACTGGTACATTTTTTTGTTTCAGGTAAGAGAAATCATGTAGCAATCCAACAAATTGATTTAAAAGATTCATTACAACAGAAGCCTTTGTTACTATGTAATGGGTATATAATAAACACAAAATCAAAATAATTTTAGTAAAATGCATTTATATTGAAAAAAATGACATTTACTTAGCATGTCTGAAACAATAAAGAATACAGATGGTACTACAGGTTTCCTGCACTTTTTAGCTACGGTCCCAGTTTTCATTTTTGGGATATATTTAAGAAGTATATACATTGATCTGTGTCTTTATACAGGAATAAAATGTGTATAATAGGGCATGCTAACTTCTTCAGGGAAATATTTCAGTAAAATGCCGTATAAATTATTTTTGGCTTTTTTATGGTCTGTAGTGAAAGTAAAGCTGGACTTGCGGTTCAAGCCTGTCAACTGCACCTCAGTGTCAGTACAGAGCAACAAGCACAGCAAGAGAGTGATTGCCCATTGGAATGGGCTGCCTGGGGAGGTGGTGGAGTCGCCATCATTGGAGGTGTTCAGGAGGAGACTTGATAGGGTGCTTGGTGCCATGGTTTAGTTGATTAGGTGGTGTTGGATGATAGGTTGGACACGATGATCTTGAAGGTCTCTTCCAACCTGGTCTATTCTATTCTATTCTATTCTATTCTATTCTATTCTATTCTATTCTATTCTATTCTATTCTATTCTATTCTATTCTATTCTAATTTAAAGTGTGCTTACATTAAAGCACATGAGTAGTCCTGAAAATTTTAGAAATCTCTTAACAATTCAGCCCTTTGCTGACTGACCATTTTGCTTTGCTGCAGAAATATTCTCCAGATTTATTTTGTTTATAACCCACAAAAATTAGGCTTATTTTGAAGACTGAATCTTTTCAGTTATTTATGAAATAAGATAAGGCACAATAGTCCCATCAGCTGCACCCCGTTGTTTTCCTTTATGGCAAGTTCCTGTAGTAGAAATTTACATTTTGAAGGCAGATGTGAACTTGAAATATCATTCAAAAGCTGATTTTTAAAAGGTTATTATTATTGATAACCCATCTTTGATTCACCTTCTGTAAAGTTATCATCAGTCCATTATCTATGAGCATCAACTCCCCTTCTATCTATATTCTATATATTCTTCTATCTATGGATTCTTCTATCTACATTACATTATTCTTGGGAATAATGTAAACCTTAGGTCATAGCTGTCACTACATTCAGATATCCATAGCGGAGAGGTGTCACTAATAAACTGACATTTATTGCTCTGTGCTGACATTTAGGAAGAAGTAAACATCTGCCTCTAGACATTTGAGAGCCACTGATTTTTTTTTATCTTCTAGTTCTCTATGCCAGTTCTTATCAATCATTTCTAAAATAGTCTTTAAAATGTCTACAAGTACAAAGCACAGAACTAAATTTGAAGCTACAGTTTCCAAAATCCCATCCGTAATTGTTTATTATGATTTAGTGCTTTGAGTTAGTGTTCTATGCCTACAACTTAAAAGTTATGTATGAAAACATAGAATCATAGAATCAACAAGGTTGGAAAATACCTCAAAGATCATCAAATCCAACCTGTCACCCAAGACTACTAGACCATGGCACCAAGTGCCACATCCAATCCTTTTTTGAACACCTCCAGGGACAGTGACTCCACCACCTCCCTGGGCAGTCCATTCCAATGCCTAACAACTCTCTCTGTGAAGAACTTTCTCCTCACCTCCAGCCTAAACTTCCCCTGGTACAGTTTGAGACTATGTCCTCTCGTTCTGGCTCTGGTTGACTGGGAGAAGAGACCAACCTCCTCCTGGCCACAACCACCCTTCAGGGAGTTGTAGACAGCAATGAGGTCTCCCCTGAGCCTCCTCTTCTCCAGGCTAAACGATCCCAGCTCCCTCAGCCTCTCCTCATAGGGCTTGTGCTCAAGGCCTCTCCCCAGCCTTGTTGCCCTTCTCTGGACATGTCCAAGAGTCTCAATGTCCTTCTTGAACTGAGGGGCCCAGAACTGGACACAGTACTCAAGGTGTGGCCTAACCAGTGCTGAGTACAGGGGCAGAATGACTTCCCTGCTCCTGCTGGACACACTATTCTTGATGCAGGCCAGGATGCCATTGGCCTTCTTGGCCACCTGGGCACATTGCTGGCTCATGTTCAGCCAGCTGTCAATCAGTACCCCCTGGTCCTTTTCTGTTTGGCAGCTCTCCAGCCGCTCCAACCCCAGCCTGTAGCGCTGCATGGGGTTGTTGTGACCAAAATGCAGCACCCGGCACTTGGACTTGTTGAATGCCACCATGTTGGACTCTGTCCATCTGTCCAGCCAGTCAAGATCCCTCTGGAGAGCCCTTCTACCCTCTAACTGATCAACTCCTGCCCCCAGTTTGGTGTCATCTGCAAATTTACTGATGACTGACTCAACCCCCTCATCCAGATCATCAGTGAAGATATTAAAGAGGATGGGGCCCAGCACTGATCCCTGGGGGACACCACTAGTGCCCCCATATACCATCCTTCATTCAATGCCCAGCAACCTTCTCTGTACAAACAACAAAAGCTAGTCACCATGGTGTGGCAACATGCTCTCACTTTTCAGCTGTTGAAAAGGGTTGCTTGTTTCACTTTTCTTGGTTTGTTGCAATTGCCCCATGGGATGCTTTGTAACGCTGGCTGCAGAAGCAGCTTGCCTGTGCGTAAAAACAACAACTTTATCGTATTTGAAAAAAGAGAGCAACAATACCTGGATTTTCCTTGACAACAGAATCAAAAGTATTTCGGTGAGTGCTTGTAATATGATACAGCACAAAAGAGCAAGTCTTATAAAATTCAAGGCAGTGCAGCAGGCATCAGATCATGGACATGGCATCTGTAGAAGTCATCTGAATGGACACTTGATGTACCTTCAAGCAGCTTCATAAAATGGTAATCTGACTGGCTTAAGGTAGTAGGGCAAGAACAGAAAGGGTTAAGTTCTGTGAAATTAAGTTCTTGTTTCCATATAGGAAAAACAGAAACACAAGCTAAAGAAGACACCTCAGCCACATTAAAGTTGTCTATGCTGAAAGAGAGCACAGTGGAATGTAGCAACCTGGAAAGCCTGATTGCTGCTGAAGCAGGTGTGTGCTGCAGGTTGCTTTGTCTGAGGTTAGCTCCAGATACAGGCCAAGAAAGCAGTAAACAGGGTGATGGAAGTAAAAAGGCCAGGACTTCACTCACTGGGCCTGGAGACCTTGGTCACCAGGGCAGTTTTTTTGGAAAAAGAGAGAAGAGTGGATGGGAAGCCAGCAGCCAGTAGAGAGCAGATGGGGCACCCTTCCCAGTGGTGGCTGCTGCTAGCTGCTACCCTTCCTCCATCCTGGCAGCAGCAGGAGCAGCAACCCTGGCTTGCTCAGGCTCTCTGTAGTTGGCTAACAAAGGGCTTCTGTGTCAATAGCACCCTGGTCTTGTCTTGATCCCAGTATTCACTGTTCAAGTGAAGTAACATCCAATTTGTCCACATTGCTGAGGAGCCTGGATATGTCTTCAAACTATGCAATAAAAATATCAGGAGACTGTCATTTTTACTGCAGGTATCATGTCCATAAATTGTGCAAATCATGTGATTTAGTTTGCTCTTGGAATACTGAAAAGTTGTTCTAAGGATGCCTATACAAACTGAGATTAACATTTTCTAGGAAAGTGATACAACTATACTTCCATAGCTGTGCAAAGGCTTTGTGCAGATATAGCAGAGAAAAACCAGGATTTTTGTAGGCAAACACTGCTGCCTCACTATTTCTGTTAATTATATATGTCAGACTTTCACCATATAAATTGTGAGGCAGGAACATAAAACCTTAGACACATTACTTTTCATTGGAATTACTACTAAAATCACCCTCAGATGCTGACTGCTTTACAAAGTATGTTTCCTATCTTCTAGTTACACATCCTGATAAAGTTAATTTCAGTTAACAAAGTTCTGGGGATAGATTAGAAAGCTTTCTTTTATAGGTTTGGATGCTGCCCCTTACTTTACTACCGTTATGACTTTGGTTGTGTCAGGATTCAGGGAAAATATGAAATTAAAAAGATAAATTCCACACAGAAAAATTCCACACTGATATAGATCTTAACTTCAGATCTTGCAGAAACCAGTTTCCAGTGTTGCTTCCGCCTCTCCAGATTGTGACAAATACTTTTTCCAGCTCTCATATTTTTTTCTGATAAAACAGAGTTTGGATTTACTTTCAGGTAACTACTGATTTTTTTTTATTTTTCTTTTTTATTGCAGTGGATGGAGGCAACTTAAGCTTCACTTTTTCTAAGCCAGACTTTTTATTGGCGTTGGTAACTACCTGAGCTGCTGTTTATTGATTGAGACATGGCCGTACAGTGCTTTAATTTGCTCTGGGAGAGGGTTTTGTTCGGAGCCTGTATCATTAGACTGGTGGTATTGTTCGTTGTTCTGAGGGTTTATGGGAAATGTTGCTCAGGGTTTTATTTGAGGTTTACTGAAAGTACAGGTGAGGTTGTCTTCCCTCAGCTCCCAAGACTCACTGAGTACATTCAGAGCACCATGACATAGGTTTCTGCTGAAGAGTTCCTTATCTAACTGCCCTGCATCTCAGAAGGCAAACAGAAATCAGGAAGAAGAAGGATCAGTTATGTATGACTAATCTTCATTAAATACCTGCTTATCACAGAATCACCAAGGTTGGAAGAGACCTCAAAGATCATCAAGTCCAACCTGTCACCACAGACCTCATCACTACTAGACCATGGCACCAAGTGCCACGTGCAGTCCCTTTTTGAACACCTCCAGGGACGGTGACTCCACCACCTCCCTGGGCAGCACATTCCAATGGCTAACAACTCTCTCTGTGAAGAACGTTCTCCTCACCTCGAGCCTAAACTTCCCCTGGCACAGCTTGAGACTGTGTCCTCTTGTTCTGGTGTCCTTGCAACATGCTACTGATGGAAACCTCACCATCTTGTGCTCAGCTGTCATTCTCAACCAGACAGCTTTTTGTTATTGTTAACTTAGATTTCTAGTGCAGCAGTTTAAGAATGCTCTTTTCTGATCTGTGGATAAGGAAAACAGTTTATTCTGTAACCTATTGCAGACACTTTTTAATAATTGAAGACACAGCACTTCCTGGGAGCAGTTCTGACTAGCAGGTGGAGGGACTTGAGGAAAAAAGGTTGTTCCAAGATGAAAAGATTGTCTGTGCTTGTTCTGGAATAGCAATGAGACTTGATGCAAAATGATAATTTAAGGTGAATTCAGAGGATTATACAAGCTGTCCTAAAGAAGCACTGACAGTAGTGTCTCCTAGTGTCCCACTTTTCCTTTCAGTCCTGCATACAGCTAGTCCTTTGTGTTGCCAGCACTGACCTGGAGCAAGAGAAACTGTGACTGCTTTCAGTCACCAAAGCCCCCCCCTTGACATTATTTTTGAAGTGTTTCACCCCAAGGTATCATGACCTGTGAAACTGGGCAGTTTCATAGTTTATTAACCACACACAGTGACAAACTGCTTCTGTCAGATAAATTATTCCTGTATTTTCTTCAGTATTCTTGGAATAATGAATTTCTTTTGAGTTTTAGTTTGGTTTTGTCACAGAAAAGCAGATAAAGTAACTAATTTTAGGTTGGTTGGCTTTTTGCTGTTGCTTTTCTTTCTCCTCCTTTCAAAACCATTTTGGAAGCCAGCCTTTGAAACTGATATGTTTTAATAAAAAGTACAATTTTTGAGTGCTAAATATGCACACTAATACCTCACTAAATATCCAGGAACATCAAAGTCGACCACAGCATCAGGTCAGTAGATGATAGAATTTGCACAACCTTGTGAATCTATTTCTATTTTTCTAGCAGTATTTGATCCTTATGTTAACTGAGGTTGAAACCGATCATCGAGATATATTGACTCAGCTGAAGCCTTATCAGTTTGTTTCAGCTTTGTACCTGAGTCTTGGCTTTTTATAACAAGTAATTTATTAAAGACAACCCCAGTCAACACTGACATATTAATTGAAGAATTTAATGCAATAGTATTGGTTAAAATGCAAGCATTTTTTGTTTTGTTTTCATTTCATTTGTTTTGTTTGTTTGTTGGCTGGTTAGTTTTGTTTGTTGGGGTGTTTTGGGGGTTTGTTTGTTTATTTGTTAGGGCTTGTTTTGGGTGTTTGTTTGTTTGTTTGTTTGGTGTTTTTGGTTTTTTGCTTTTTTTTAATGGCAACCAGTGTTTGATTATTTATTTAAAATGAACCCACAGCTAAAATACTGGAAGGAAAAAAGTATGGACACAGAAACTAAGAAGTAAGCAGCCCTATGAGCACAAGCCCTGTGAGGAGAGGCTGAGGGAGCTGGGGTTGCTTAGCCTGGAGAAGAGGAGGCTCAGAGGAGACCTTATTGCTGTCTATAACTACCTGAAAGGAGGTTGTAGACATACAGGTTGGTCTCTTCTCCCAGGCAACCAGCACCAGAACAAGAGGACACAGATTCAAGCTGTGCCAGGGGAAGTTTAGACTGGAGGTTAGGAAGAAGTTCTTCATAGAAAGAGTGATTGGCCGTTGGAATGTGCTGCCCAGGGAGGTGGTGGAATCACCATCACTGGAGGTGTTTAGGAAGAGCCTGGATGGGGTGCTTGGTGCCATGGTTTAGTTGATTAGATAGTGTTGGATGATTGGTTGGACTTGATCTCAAAGGTCTTTTCCAACCTGGTTAATTCTCTTCTCTTCTCTTCTCTTCTCTTCTCTTCTCTTCTCTTCTCTTCTCTTCTCTTCTCTTCTCTTCTCTTCTCTTCTCT
The DNA here is from genome assembly GCF_014839835.1 of Dryobates pubescens. Classification (NCBI taxonomy): domain Eukaryota; kingdom Metazoa; phylum Chordata; class Aves; order Piciformes; family Picidae; genus Dryobates; species Dryobates pubescens. Next base: position 11,243,470 of record NC_071620.1, read on the forward strand.
TCTCTTCTCTTCTCTTCTCTTCTCTTCTCTTCTCTTCTCTTCTCTTCTCTTCTCTTCCCTTCCCTTCTCTTCTCTTCTCTTCTCTTCTCTTCTCTTCTCTTCTCTTCTCTTCTCTTCTCTTCTCTTCTCTTCTCTTCTCTTCTCTTCTCTTCTCTTCTCTTCTCTTCTCTTCTCTTCTCTTCTCTTCTCTTCTCTTCTCTTCTCTTCTCTTCTCTTCTCTTCTCTTCTCTTTATTTTCAGTTACTTCAGGTAACTGAAGGTGGATTCTCTAACTCTCTGAGGGTGCCCTTGATTCCATCACCCAGATTCTTGATAAAGATATTAAAGAAAACTTGCCCAAATACTGAGCCCTGGGGATCACCACTTGTGACCAGCCACCAGCTGGATTTAACTCCATTCACCATCACTCTTTGGGTCTGGGCAACCAGCCAGTTTTTAACTTAGCCACTTTTCTACCCAGTCAGTTTCTCCAGAAGAATGCTGTTTGTCTGTCTATCTATCTACCTAATCTATGATAAATATACTTTAATGAAAAGATTTTATATATGCAGACAGGCACCTGGTTACGAAGAGTTTTTTCTCCTGAAGTAGTGATCTGAGGAAAGAATATCCTAGGGTTTTAATTGATAAAACTATTAACAATAAACAAAAATACTTATTGAAAGGTGGGAAAGGTGAGGAGCAGATAGTAGAGAATAATCTTGAATATTTTCCTGTACCCTAACTGTTCATTGGATCCAGCAAGAATAAAAGATTTTTACTTTTTTCACATTTCTGGCTAGGGATTTAAGTCCTTCTGATATTCCATATAAAATATAGGAAGTGTAAACACAAGAAGAACAAAACGTGCCAATGTTATTACATTCATAATGTATTTATCACTTAAAATGATCATTAAAAAATATGTACCTATCACTCAATTTCTGTTTTTCATTATCTCTGTTCTTAGCTATCTATTGGAAATGAAATGCAGGTATTTTAACCATAAGAAGTTTGGAAGAGGGAATAGATGTCAGACACTTGACCTCACTGAGAAATTATTCGGTCTTAATTCTGTTCATATGCAAATGTCACACAGGTAAAATAGACTTGTCAAGCATATGAGCTGTGATCTGGGGGTGCCTTGTGCAAAATTTTGGGTATTCCAAGTAATTCTGTTTTAATAAATGGAATTACCATATGCTAATTACTAACATTAACATTCTGATCTTAAAAATAGCATCTGTTTCTTTAGAAGTAAATTATGGAAATACTTTTTAACAACTTTTAAATATGATAGTAATGTTAACATTGGCTGGCTGTCAGCATAAAAGAGGACTGTAAATACTGAGATTTAACCAGAAATTCTCTCATGCTGGTTTGCAGTGTCTCTGAAATCAAGAGAAATCCAGAGTCAGACCCAAGGTACGAGGGACTGTCAGCTCAGAATGTGACACATGCGGAGTATCTGAGAATCTTGCCTGAGTACTTAATTGATGCTGCGGATTTAGATGTTCTATTTGGATCATTAACATGGATATTGTGGGATATTAAGGTATTGGCTACTTGCATCATCTATTTCCTGCTTTTCAAACCCCAAGAGTATTTGAGGAAAAGAAATCCTGATGGAGTTTTCAAAAATCCATCCCAGAAACATTATTATGATCTAGAGTACACAACATAAGGCTATGAAAAGCTTTACATTTTAAGGTATCTGTATTTTCTTAGTTGTTATTAGAGCAAGAAATACTAATGAAAGCAGCCTTTAATTTGTGGTTTGGTAGCCATCAGCAAAGCAATGTTCAATAACCACAAGAGGGAGCCTGGGGAGTCTATCGAAAGAAAACGATGCCGAGACGTGACAAAGCACAGTGCTGCCTATGCAAGAAGCTTTTACACAAACTGATGTTTCCATTGATTTCGGTAATGAAATCTGTATGGCTGAACAGTTTCCTGACTGAAATGCTGCAAAAGGGCAATGAAGATTAAGCGATGCATCCTCGTTTCTTTAAACCACATCAATAGCTTTTCCCCCCTTTTTTAAATTAAATAGTTAGTGGTGCTTTGTGTATGCAGTGGCCAAAGTGCTTCCTTCGAAAATTTGATTAATTGCCCTAGCTTCTCATAAGGGCTGTCTTTAATTCAACATGCATGACAAAGACACTAAGCTTGAAAACTCAAAAATGTGCTTTTGACTTTTGGTACTTTGATATCACAACAGTAACTGCAGAAACTAAGGTAGCAAGGATGAAGAAATGAGATTACAGCATACATAGGAGAAAACAGCTTTCAGAATAAGTTTTCTGGTTTAAAAATGCTTCCATGTCACAACCAGTTAATGTATCAAATGGGATAACTACAAAAAGTTTTAGTTCAGCCATGTCCTTTTCAGTCATTTCAGCAGTTATCTGGATTGTAGAATGAGGACTGTGTTCAGTAATTTGCAGACATTGCTAGTGTCAACACACATTCAAGAGCAGGCTTAGACCTCAAAAGCATCTGAGATAAAAGTGAGCACCAATGCTACTTCCTTTTTGTCTGGATAGCATCTACACTCATCCAGGTGAGGAACAGCAGGCAAGGCAGTTAGTGGTGCTGTAGAAAAAGAGCTCAAGATCAGAGTGGATTTTAGGCTGGACCATGACCGCCAACAGGTGATTATGAAAAGGGCAAGGAAATGCTGGAATAGATAAATAAAATTCTCTCCCAAAATTCTTGGCTAAACCAAAACATTATTTGATTTTACCAGACACTTTGTGAACTGCTGAAAATACATTAATAGAAGGAGTCAGTTACAGAAAGCCTACTACTTGATAAACTGATTTACCTGAGTCTAGAAGCAGAGGCTGCTTTATTTCACTGGGGGCACGTACATTTGGTATAAAGCTTGGGGGTAAACAGTTTTAAATGACGGCTAGTATTGAAAAGTTTGCCAGAAGAAAAAGAAGTTAGCTTTTGGAAGCACTTAAACCAAACACCTACTCTAAATCTGGCAGCTGGATTCTTAAGTGTTCAGTAGTGTGTGTGTGTGGGCGTCTGTGTTTTGAAAACAATTACAATCTGCATGTGTAAAAGAGAATTTACATTTCTAAATGTAAATGTCAGTGATCCACCATAATTTGCTTAGCTTTTTCCTCATAACAATAGAATACATATGGGGTAATAATTGAAATTAATGTTCCTGTTAAGAGATGATTGCTTAAGATGATGGTGTAAAGAACTTGCCAGTGTCACTGGCAGCATGTCCTGATTGTCCTGTGTGCAGGTATGGCTTCACTTTCCAGCAAGTTGAGTTTCAACATTCCCTCATAAAATTAATGCTGCCTTTTTCTGTATTTTTATACAATACAAAGTGTATCATTTTTCTATTTCATCAACTTACAAGTACTTCTAAGGACAGTTAAAATTCTTTAACTTTCTTACTGTGTTATCATTAATTGTAGAACTTGTACAAAAATGTGTTTGTTTTTTCTTGTTTCAGTCACTTAGGATTGCAATCTGGATGTGCCATTAAATAATCTTTTAATTGCATGCCAGCTCATGCCACAAAATTGGTATTTGAGATAATCACTTTAAAAATTTGAGTATTATCCAATTTAACGTCAGGTCAAGTATTACTTTAATTGTAGTTGTAGCTAATCCAGTGAAAATATTCCAGAAGAACCCTCAATGGTGAGAGGATATGGTGGCATTTTGGCTGTTACTTAATAATTGGACTCCATAAAACTCACCATGATTGCATGGTATGGGAATTATGACTATAATTTATCAGGAGAACTGTTCTTGTTTCCTCTCAGAGGTAAAAAATGGCATTTTACGTGATACCATATCCTCAGTTCTCTACATCTGACTGAATGTTTATACCTTATCTCCTGAAAAGTGCTGTTACCTGTGTGATAGCATCTCCTTGGCAATTTGTCTGAGTGACAGCAGGCACTAAATAAAGAGAACACACTGGAAGAAGCCTCAAAAAAATGTGGGAAAGAAACAGAGCATCTGTTTGCTGAAGCTCTTACTCTCTGTTATGCTACAGCCATGCTGATTCACAGCTTGTTTCACAATGTGACAAGACCTACTCTTGGAAAACAGCAGATTGGCACAGGAGCAGAAGGGAGCAAAGATTTATGTGGTTGGAGTTTCTGCATTTTCAGTTAAAAATAGGAGAAAACAGTAGGAATTGTCTTTGTTTGCAGTCACTGTCCCTGACTAGAGTTTCAAACTAGAGGACAGAAGGGAAAAAGGCAGCCCATTCTCCACATTAGCACTATCGCCTATAAGACTGTTGTACCATATATTGTATTGTTTTCTTAAACAGGCTGGATTTATGTTCTCCAGCTTTGATGGAGAAAGCACTATCCTTGGGGAAAATGAGGTCTGAGAGATGTAGACTCAGTTTTTTTGCATGGCAGTTTTTAATGCTATAGTAATCAGATTACTTTTTTTTTTCCTCCCTCCCTTGTGATTAGTAAATTCCCAGGGAGTCTGTCAGTTGCTCAGATGCTCTACTCCCCAGGGAGCCATGAATACATAATGCAGAAAACAGTCACAATACAATTTTCCTTTCTGGACCTGATGGCAAGAGGTGAAGTGAATTGTGTATCAGTTCCCTGCTCATGCATGTGAATTATCAATTCTCTAAAACCAAGTGAGCACCAAGAATAGCTTCCTCATCTATTCCCACAAAGTGAAAGTGAATCAATTAATCATAAAAATCAAAATCCTGAGCTTCAACTCAGATGCAGCTATTTGATCTTCCTAAACAACTGGCTCTTACCAGCAATTGTAAACACTTTCCTGGGTTTTATTTGTCCTAAATCAGAAAAATATCCTTTGATTTTAGATTACTGTTAATATTACTTGTATTTTGTACAAGTGTCTGTGATCAAACAATACCTAATTACCTTATATATGTAAAGGAAATACAAGTACTCAATCACTTCTCAGATAGCCATGTGGAAAATAACCTGTACGTGTAGCTAGCTTTATAGCTCCTATAAATAGGAATATCATTGGCTATTATACTGAGTGCTGTAGAACTAACAGAATAGCTAAGCCATGTGCTTAAGTGTTAGTACCACCAAAACCTCAGAAGAGGTTTTGTTAAAGTATTCCCATATCTAAAGATATAAAACCAGCTCTTAACATTAAAAGGTTTTACAACCCTTTTTCCTTTTTCCTTTCAATCAGTACATTTTACCACTAACAACTGTCAAAATGCTGGAACTGGCATTCTTGCCTGCTTGGCAAGATTTATGAAAGAGCACTTGTTGCCTTTCATGACTGGAAGAGCAAGAACATTAAGACCCACTTCACAGATGAAGATTGGGCTGAGATCAGTTCTTACAGCAGCGAGCATTAGTTGTCTAAATTGCATCTGACATTATGACCTGTCAGAGAGAAAAAAAAAATCCTAGAAATGTGACTAGAAGCAGGAGAGCCCAGGAAACAGGACACTGATGACAGCTGTGCACCCACTACCTGAAAATCTTTCAATACAGGGAAAATCTAGGGTTGATTTACAAATTTAGGCCACTGCAAATCCCCTTAAGAAAGCAGTCTTGTGGCATTTCATTAAGATCTTCAAACATGAACATGAAATGGGGATAGAATAAACTTCAGTTACATTTTAATTCAAGAACCACGAAACAATAGAAAGTACGACCAGAAAGAAAGAAAGATCACCACAAAAGTAATTTTTCAGGGAACATGGACTGAACTTCATTTAGTGGAGTGATCTCCAGTTTGTCAGTTATCATGAACTTTTTCTATAAGGTCTGAAAAAAAATATATTGCCTGTGTAAGCCATTGTGGGGGGGAAGTAATTTGATTCTGTAGTCTTGAAGTCAAAGAGAAAATTTTCCATCAAGTTACTTGGAAAGAGAATCAAGTGCTGGTTTTGGTCTATCATGGTGTCCACATTTTCTGCAAATAAGCCTAAATAATACTGCACAGGGATGATATTTTCAAGGACTGGTAAAGCTGATAGATTTGTAGTGACTGATTTGAATACTTGGGCTGCCATATTTATGTTCAGACTCAGGACGTGTTGATCAAGAAAGACATGTCATTTCCTGAGCAAATTCTAATTTTAGAGTAATATTTCTGTAAATATCTCTTTCTGCAGGGATTTCTTTTACTCATACAAGTGACACTGCTACACTGCTTCTGTGGGATAAAGTTTTTTAAATCATTGCTTACTCAAAGCAATGGAGATAATGTTTATGTTGGAAAGCAAATACCATTGATTATGACTGCAAAAGCAACATTAAATTTGAGCAAAATCCAACAAGAACTCTGAAAACACATGGAAAGCTGCTGGAAATATTTGACCCTATAGTAATATTAAACACTTTGCTAGTATTAAATATTTGGTGTAATGTATGAACAGGCAGGACTAAGATCTGTCAACAGCAGTAGATGAAATCAGGCCACAAGGTACAATGCTAGAGGCGTGAGAAGCTGAGTTAAGCAGCGTAACAGCAGTCACAGTGACATCCACACTGAGTTCTTCACACTATTTAAACCATCATGATCAGGATCAAATCCACATGGTTTCAGGGCAGGATCCTTTCCATTTGAGGAACTTACTTGTTTCCACATCAGTGACTGGCTGATGTATAGTAGAAGTTAATTACAATCTAAACTGTGCTTTGCCTGTGGGCTACCTATGTAGCAGATTCAGACCAGCTCTGGACTGTTGGCTAGTTCATTACAATTATTGTATTTCCAGAGTAACACCCTTATGCCTGCATTCCCCTTTAGCATTGTGTACCTCATCAAGGCTATAGACACCGAGTGCACAGCAATATGAGTTACCATGGAAATAATCACAATACTCTAGTTAATGCAAAACTCGACAGACTCTCCAATAGCTGTAGGTAATGAGTCAAATCTTACTCTGACAGCAATGCTATTCTACTGAATTTAGTACCAAACCAAGCCCTAAAATTTGTGTTAGAAACATTTATTCTCATCACAAACTATCAAAAAGAATAGATGAAAGTTTTTTAAAAATATTAATCACAAAGGTTATTTGAATTATCATAAAATAGTCTGGGAAGCTGTCCACCATTATTGTCTCTTCCTTTGGCCATCTCCTGATTTTGTGCATTTTCATCTGAGAACATGATTCAATTTCTTCATAAAACAAAGCTAAATGATACTGAACTCTGTCAGGTTCAAGTCAGTAGAAAAATATTTGAAGAATAAAAAGACATTGCTCAATTAATCACTATTAACAAACATAGGGAAAGGTCTGTTATTTTACACCATAACTGCAAAGGCAGGCAGTAACTAAATTGTTTCTCCTCCATTTGAATGTATTCTTGAAGCACTAGATATGCCTTCTTTCCATACCAGCCACATTATAGAACCGTAATTTGCTCTGAGAGATTTGGATTCAAATTTGCTGAGTTAAATTTCTCTCACAGACTGCAAGAAAAAATTAGTTTCAGCTGAGCCAAAGACATTTAACTTGAGCAGAATTAGTGGTACAGAACCACACAGAATTGTTTAAATCCCTACACAGCACACTGTCTTTTGTATTTATTTTAAAGCCTAATATTCCCTTGAGTGACAATGATGAGCTAATATCCTGGATGGGCAAACCAGTGAGTTTAAGTGAAAGAAGAAACTGGATAAAGAATCCTGTGCAAAGAACAACCCCTGTAATAGTGGAATGTAATGCACCCAGACTCCTTTGGATAAGGTTATTTGCCCTAAAGTTACAGGTACAGTTCAGCCATGGATTTACAGCTGTGTAAATTTGGCTTTGGAGATTTACTCTCAATAATTCTTGCCTAAATTATTATTAAAGACAGCAGTGAAGGACATAGAAAACACATACAATAAGGCTGAATGCAAGAAAAAGCAGGGATTCACTTAGGCTATATCTACATTCACATATTCATTCTGATCAAGAATGTGTTTCTGAAACAAAGACCTGGCTGATCCAATTCCTGTCCTTTGGTTCTCCCCATTCAGGGTGAGCCTGGAGGTTGCCTCTTATTTGAAGGTGAGTGGAGGATATGATATGCTCCAGAGCACATGATGTGTGCTGTGGTGTCTGATTGATATTCAGTACCCCAGTCAGAATGAAGTGGAGTTAGGGAAGATGGCTGGAAATATGTGAGATGTGGAGTTTGGGTCTCTGGCATTAACTGACCAGCTTCCCTTGTGCCATGCTTCTTGGTCTCATGAAACTGCCAAAATGCAACTCTTGCCTGAAGGCAGGATGAAAAATCATCTTCTCAGAGCAGTAATTAGCCTGAATCACAGGCTAAATTATATGCTGAGTTTGAGCAGAAGCTAGGTCCTTTAGGATAAACGTGGGTATGTGTTATACTAAGCAGAATAATTGCAACAGGTTTTGTTGCCGTGTTTGTTGTGAACAAGTATTGAGTCACTTAAGCAGCAGCTGTTTACAGCTGATATTTCATTAGCCCAAGTAACCCCCCTGCATGGGTTTGCTCAGGGTAATGAGTGTTACCCTTGGCAGTGGATCTGCCCTGTTTTTTCCTTTAGTAAGAGTAATGAGAGATAGTGAAATCAAATTTTAAGAAATGAAGACACAAGCACACAAATAATTTGTAACTTGCATCCTGATTCAGTTGATGATGCTATAATTTGACATGTAAAAAATAATAATGACTAGTTAGCATAGCCCATTCTAGACTTCCATAACAAAGCCAGTTTCATAACAGTAATCTCAGAGATTTCCAGTGGTGTTTAGAAGGAAATTCATCAGAAAAACAGATCTGAGCAGCGCTTGCCTGAGTCCTGCTATTAATCACCCTGATATTTGCTTAAGAGTTTGTGCTAAAGAGATACATAATGTTTGGCTTCTTGCATTACTACATTTGTTTAGTGAGTTATTGAAGTAAAGGCCTTTCATATTGAACTTTATTAAATAGATACAGCAATAAACCCAGACAGTATTTACTTCGAAGTCATAACGACTCACAGTAAGCTTATTTCACTGAAAAAAACATTGCAACTGTGGGTTTGGGGTTTTTTTAAAAGGAGAAATATTTTCCCTCTTTACATACATTGTACAAATGATGTAAAGATGCATGCAAATAATGAACAGAATTGACAATAATTCAAATGAATTACTTTATCGGCTATATAAAGAAATTCAGCTCTAGAAAGGACTTCCTTGAGAAGGTGTATTGCTTGAAATCACTGTGGAAAGGTAAGGTAAGGTCATTTCAGCATGATGGAGCAGTAGGAATTTAATCACTAGTACTGAAGTATTGGTTCTTTGATAAATCCATCTTTGTTTGCCTTTCTCTTAGTCAATGGTTCTCAGGGAATATTGATTAAAAAACCAACCAAGCAACAACACTTAAAGAAGCTAAATATGATGTGTCAGGTCAGTTTTGGGAGTCTCTACATCAACTTTGAAGCTTTTGGTTTCACGTAGTTATTTTCCTTACTAGCATTTTGGGGCTGGAGAGGTGCTTCTGTAAGTGTGTGTTATTGTCTTTATTGTTCAGTCCAGGAAACAAAAATGTTGCAGATCACAGTACGCACAAGAGCAGAGAAACACTAGTGAGTTTAAGGTGCTGGACACTATAAATTCAAATTCATGTAGACCCAGAACTTTAAAAAATACATCTGAGGAATCAATGACCATGGAAGTCTGGATGCTCTGCCAAGACTCCTACCCAGAGCTCAATCATGAAAATTTTACTGAGTAGTCACCTTGCTCAACAGCTCTTCACCAAGCTAAACATCACCGATGTAATTTTCCTATTAATAAAGCAATTCTACATTGTTATGACTTTAGTTTTGAAAATTCAAGACTTGGGAACCCAGTTTGGTCAGTTCAGGTAGCCAGCCTGATATTTGCAATGTATGCTGTTCCGTGGGATTCTTAGGAATTCTTACATCATGTTGATTTTTCTTAAGGATTTTAAATCCTGACCCCCAATAAGCATCCTGTGGAACTGAACAAATGACAAAATCAGCAGCAAAGGTTGCCATGCTTATATATCACCTTATTAGTTATGCAAATAAATCTAACAGGTAAAATGACTTAGAAAAACAAATGTTTAAAATATTTTAAAAGAGCTTCCCAGTAATTTATGTGAATGAGGGTATGCTGTTAAAGTACACACACATGCAGAAGGCGATGTTCTGTCACTCATCCTATTCATTTTAAATGAAACAGTCATTAAAAACACAGTGAAGGTAAAGCTCTTTAAAATCTTTTACTGACTTGTTTGCTTGTGAGATCAATATCCACTACTGAAAATTTAATGATGCAGCATCTTTTTTTTTAATGCTTGGAAATGACCTAATTTATGTGCTTTCACTAGGGAATCTAGGCTCCATAAGTAAACAACAGACAAAGATGAATCTAAGTAGTGCAAAATGGCCTCCCAAGGTCAATTCTCTCTGCTGACTACCAAGCAAAACTGGACTACTCACCCATGGCAGAACTCTACAGCAAATGATGGTATGCACCATACTGAGGAGTGAAAACATACATAGAAAAAGACACTCTCAAGTTCCCACAGGTTGAAAACACTGTTCAACCCAATTGCTCTCACATACTTCAAAAGTCAGTGACAGTTTCTGGTAAACACACAGTCTATTGGAAAGATGACACACAAGCTATAATTAGAATGTATTGCATGGATGGGTTCCAGACTGCTTCCCTTCTCCATGTGCTTGCCTCCTGCAATATGATGTCTGAAAATTAACAGAGCCATCTTTTGGATGAGCCTTTTTGCTTGATTTGCCAGCAAAATTTATTTCTGGAGGGTAACTACAAAGTACTGTAAACCAAATAATGACTTGTTTTTGTAACTGCAAGAACTGAGTTATGTGCTGTAGATGTATATAAGAAAAAGGGGGAAAAAAAAGTCTTTCCAGTTTCTCAGTGCAAGATGTTTCATGAAACACCCAGTAAAATGTTTGGAGCACTTAAAAATCAATACAAAACAAAATAGCAGAGAAGACTTTCTCCAATGAAATTAATGGTTTGGGGAGTTATTTGCCTTTTTATTTCAAAGGTATCACAAGGAAATTGATATTTTTGCTTGTAAATTACTTCTGTTTTTTCCACAACATTTTACATTTCACACTGTCTGAGAAACAGTGTTCATGTAATTTTATACTCCTAACATAGATATCAGATTAAACTCGGCTACAGACTCCTAAGTTTCACATACCTCTACTTTTGATCTTTTTATTTCACTTGGCTACATTGGCCCATATCTCACAAAAGAGCAATAGGTAACCAGGGGTTGCTTTCCTCATCAAGCACGTTGCCTTGCAAAGACAGCTGAGGAATGACTGAGAGAAAGCTCACTCTGGGGAATGCAGAATTGTGCATAACTTGGGAACCTTCCTGGTAGGAAGAGGCAGCCTGTGTTCAAACCTGGCACCATTCGAGTAGCTGATCATCTTTCAATTATGATGATAATCTTTAGATCCACAAAATGTTTCCACATGAAGTGGGTGACCTCTACAACCAAGGCTTAAAATAATTTCTTGAACAGCTATAAACGACCAACTGCAGTTGTTTGACTGTAACGTACTTTATAAACTTACTTCTGGGCTATACTTGTTCAATTATTTGAGAGAAGAGGAAAAAGCCCACTGAAGAGTCAACACTTCACTGTTTAGAGCCAAAGAATTAGTATTTAGTAAACCCATATGAAAATCAGCAGTAATATTACCTTCTTCTTCAGAGATGCATTAGATTGATTTTGTTCCAAAACACATTTAAATAATTGGTAGCCTATTACTTTTGATGTAATTAGACAAATCAAGCTTCTTGAATTCCATACCAATAGATTTTTTTTGCATAGATGTTAACCTATCTCCACGGTCTTCATGAATACTCAGTGAGGGCACTAGATCATGTAGCAGAGCTGAAAACGTAACAAATGTCTTTGCACAACTGCTGTTTACATGCACAAGAGATTATCTTTATTCCTAGCACTGAAAAACTGCTGGAGCTTTCTGTGCTTGCAGCTTGATTCTCATCAGACATAAGCAAAGAAAATCATCGGGGTTTGAACATCTGGAAGAAAGTTCTTTATATTAAAGAGAAGGTGGATGTGACAAGGGATACTTCCTACAGTGCAAGGCCTTTTTCTCCTTGCTGTGCATTCAGTCCCAAGGAAGACTGTATTGCAGGTCTGACTACCCAGAAAACTGACAGTGAATCTTGTTTCAAAGTTTTGAAAATGTCCTGTTTGAGGGGTGTTGAAAATTTGAGACTAGTCTTTTATTCAAAAGACTTCAGCATATGAACCTCTTTTATTTGGCTGATAGAATCAGTTTGTGCTAAACCAGCAGATTGTCTGTGCTCTTTATCCAGTTTTATGAGGTATTTTGCAAAGTTTTTGTATATGTAAAAATTTATAATGTATATATGTGCATATAGATATATATATATAGAGAGAGAGCTATCTTTGAATGATTTTAGATATAATTTAGGAGGCTGCTTGCATTTGAAGGTCAGGTTGCCATGCATTGTTAATGATTAATTTTCTTTTATATCCTACACTGCTTTTGGTAAATGGTCTTCACCGTTGGCTTTGTTTTCTTCAGGCATTCATCTAACCACGTAGTTCAGCCATTCAAAGTGAGTTAAAATAATATTGAAATGTACAGTAGAACCCTCTAGTTGTAAATTCTTATTGTTCCTCTTTTTATTCTCACTGGGACTAAGTGAAAAACAATAACAAGTTCTGTGGAGTATCTGGAGGTTTCTTGGAACTTTCTTAAACATCACAATATAATCTGAGAATCCTGTAATCCTACTGCCTTAAACAGTGACAGCTTTTTGGCTTAAAACCTCTAAAAATCTCTTTATCAGGTTAGAATACATATTCTGTCAGTTATAGCCATTAAATCTGTAATATCATAAAGACATGACAAGAGATATCAAAACCAATATAATTCAGTGATGTTTCCTTGGCAAAAGAAACCATGGGTAGCCTTCAATTTATTTTCAATAGTACAAACTTCCATCTGTAATCTGGTCTAAAGAGGAACAACTGTGAGATTTCTTCAAGCAGGAAGAATAACTGGAACACTGTCTCAATTTGTCTCCGTCTCCACCTTGCAGAGAGTAGATAGTTGCTGAAAAAATGTTTTCATTTCCCTTGTGTCTCGTTTACAACTGTTGGCAGTAATATGGAGATCATTCACTAAGCAGCACTATATATTTTCTATCTTATTCAAGCAAAACACTTGTGCAAGTGTGAGCACTGCTACATGCCGGTCTAAAACCCATGTTTGCTGGGGTAACAATTCACCCACTAAAGCCCTATGGAGAGATGTGGGATTATGAATCAAGAGTCCGGTGGTTTTAACAGCAGTTTTCAGAGGTTGCTGGCTTTATTTCCTCTTTGCAACGGTGCTGCTTTCTGGCACAAAGAGTCCAGTTGTCTTTCACTTACCCATCTGAGATCTAAACTGCACCCAAGGTGATATTTGATGGCATTCTTCCTCACCACATCCTCTTATCAGCCTGCAAGGAGTTAAGGTTTCTTAGGGCACTTACTTAAATTGCCTCTGCAGTGTCCTCAAGAACATCATCAGCAGTTGTGCCTGCAAGATACCAATTTCACCTTGCTATCATATTGAAAATTATTTTGCTCACTCTGTCTTGTTTGTTGGGTTATAATAATTGCATTATTAATATGCTTATGCTGATCCTGTGTGCTGCTTAGTGGGCTACATTCTCTCCTCAGACAGGATTCATCTTAAAATCAGTATATTCCACTCAGACTGACAAAGAGGAATTTATTTGAAATTCAAATACAAAGTTCATGCTAACACACCCAGTGTTTCAGGTCCACTTCAGAAAGCTGTTACCAGGGAGTTAATTCCACAGAGAAGCTGTGTAAGCAGGAGTTGTCAGCCTTGCCTCGAGAGGGCAACTTGTTCTCCTGCTTCTCCTTTCCTAAGAGGGCTCACAGGTTTTTTCAGGAACACGTTGCTTTGCACAAAATAATCCAGGATCTTAATAACACAGGATCTTAGGTTCTGGCAACTAGACCTAACAATCTTTGTTTATTCCAACGGTAAAAGTTGAAAACTCACTCTATAGTGCCTGAAGTTTTATGAATCTATTTTATGAATCAAAACACTTGTGGCTGCTTTGCCTCTATACCTGTTCTGTGTGACAGCTCTTGATTCACTCGTGTGGTAGTGAGTGATTTGAGGACCAGGAAATTGGAAAGGGTAAAGAAGTACTTGACCTTTTATAATGTTTGAAGTGGGTGCTTAAGGAAAAGACATAACCATTGAGAAAATATTAATTACATCTATAAATGTGTGTGTACCTTAGAATCTTAGTTTCTTTTACATTCTGCTGACCTCCAGGTAAGTGGTCCCGCTGAATATATTTGGTCTTGGGTCAGTTATCTAAGTAAGCATCATCCTACCCCCTCCTCACTGTGCTGCACTACAGAAATCATCAGAATTCTGCTCCCAGAATTCTGCTCCCACTTATTTTGTCAATCAGTGAGCTATTGTCAATACACTCCAACTAGAAGTACTTTAGTTTGCTGGAATTATTTTGTCCTCGATTTCTTAATCTTTTAATTGGATTTCCCTGGTGAACTGTGGAGGAGAGCTTGGGAGGTATAGTGAAAATGGTTTTGCTGGGCCTGTTATAAAAAGGATTCATATGGAGCAGAAAGAAGGAAGGATAGATACCTACCTCATAGGCATCCATCTGCTGCATTTAAAGTTGGCCATGCTGAGCCCTCTCAGGGAGGAGAGGACTTGGTGTGACTGACCTCAAGAAGGACCAAATCTGTAATTACTAATTAAGATAAGGATGTTTAAAAAATGCTAGTTCATTTCTGCTCTGAGTCAGGTAAGATACCAGAAATGGCCCTTTTTGCTTATGCTTTTCAAAGTGATACAGGGATTCATTACACTAATTTTTTTTTCTATACTTAAGGCTTTCAAAAATAGCTCATATATCCTGTTACCCTAATTTTAAGGTTCTTCTGCACATTTTTTTCAGTTGCTAAAGAGACATGAAAAAGGTGTGATAAAAATATTTAGTTATTTTACTCAGTTGAATAGTCTTGAACATATTAAAACAGATGTGCAGCGCTTTTGGAGGAGTTTTGTATAAGTTATAGGATCATTATGTGTGCAGCCACCAGAGCAAAAGAGTGCTAATGCATTTCTTCTTCAATAATTATCCATTTCTTTTACATCTCCATAGTGCTAGAAAAGGCTTTCACAGAATCACAAAATGGTAGGGGTTGGAAGGCATCTCTGGAAATCATACAGTCCAACCCTCCTGCTAAGGCAAGTATTCCTAGATCAGGCTGTGCAGAAACACGTGTTGAAAGTCTGCAGAGATGGAGACAAGTTCATGTGAAATCTTCTGTATTCTAGTTTGTACTCATTGCCCTTTGTCTTATCACTGGCATCAGGCATCACTGAAAAATGCCCAGCCCCATCCTCTTCACACCTGCCCTTTAGGTATTTATATGCACTGATAAGATTCCCTCTCAGTCTTCTCTTTTTCAGGCTGAAAAGCCCCAGGTCTTTCAGCCTCTCCTGGTAAGAGAGATGCTACAATCCAGCTTTTTTATGATTTAGTTTATAAAAGCTACTTGACCAAATTTCATCCCCTAGTCTGACTGAAAAATGTGGCTGCTGTGATATATTGACTCAATTTATTTTGGAAAGTACCTAATCTACTAATCTGAAGACTCCAAGTGAAGTGCCATTTTTACATATGGGAGCAGAACAGTATTTGGTCACTCTGGGGCTTGTGTGAGGGAATGGGAAGAGGCTTAACCTGTCAAATTACCATGACTACTTTCAACCACACCTGAATATTAAACCTCTTATTAACTGATAATGTAAATGTTTGCCATGTTTGGCTAGAAGTGCAAAAGAGGAGTATATGGAAAGAGGAAAAAAGGTATCTCTTCATAGGTAGAAGTAGTCAAGCTTATACAGACAGAGGAGCATCCACTATTGACTTTCATTACTAGTGAGTAGGAGAGAGGGGGGAGCATCCTGGCAGATTTTCTCTACATGACTGCAGTTATGTTCTCTTTTAAAGTATGAGAGTGAAACAGCCTAAATGGAAGATAGAGACTTTCATGGCTTGGTTTTCTAGAAATTCAGGAAAATAATTTATTATTGATACAGTGTAACTGTCTGAACTGTTCAAAAGGAGCTTAGTTTTGACAAATTGTCATTTCCTTGTTTAGACATTCACAGGAGAGCTGTGATTTTGTTTATACTGGACCATTCTTCAAAGCTTTGAAACAGAAGATGAAACATCCAATTATATATGGCAGAGGGTTTTTTTTCAATCCAAACAAGATGAACATCCAGGATGTAAAAAAAGGTCTCCAAACCATCTTGATATCAGTGTATTCTTCAGTCATTAATTTTGTATGTATCTTTTTTCTGTGATGTTCTAAAGGTACACTGTTAGACATATTTTTCTGCAGCTTGATCACTTTTAAGTCAACTCCAGCTTTCACCTTAAAATTCTCAAGGCCACATGAGTGCTTTACTTCCTCTTGAAATAAGAGCTGTCTCAAGGCCTAAATACTGGTCAGTAGGCTATGTGAACAGTTACAGATCTGTATTTCTAAAGGTATCAGCTAAGGTATCTTGGGTCTGCAAAAATTACAGTAATGCAATTGTCAGCCTGTATTTCCTCGTGCTGTTTTGTCTAGGTCACTTTTGAAACCTGAGTTATTCTTTATCTGTGTGAGATTCTTCAAACATTCTTCAAGTACATACATGTGAGTCAAAACAGATATTGTCAATGCTCACAGACAAAACATTTCTTTCTGGAACAGTGTTTCTGTTGTATTTTAGCTGTCAACATTTTGCTATCACCTTCAAAGACAGATAGGATCTTCATTGCTTGCTTTCTACCAAGAAGCAAATAAAAATCATAGAGTCATGGATGGTTTGCAATGGGAGGGACCTTAAATGCCAGCTAGTTCCAAGCTCTCTGACATGGGCTGGGACACTTTCCACTAGATCAGGCTGCTCAAGACCCCATCCCAGTTGGCCTTGAACAATTCCAAGGAGGGGGCATCCACAGCTTCTCTGGGAAACCCATTCCATTGCCTCACCATCCTCTCAATAAAAAAACTTCTTCCTTATCTAATCTAAATCTACCCTCTTTTGATCTAAAACCTTTACCCTTCATCCTATCACTACATTCCCTGATAAAACATCCCTCTCCATCTTTTCTGTAGGCCACCTTTAAGTACTGGAAGTACTCTATAAGGTCTCTTTGCCAGGCTGAACAACCTCAGCTCTCTCAGCCTGTCTTCACAGGAGAGATGTTCCAGCTCCCTGATCATGTTTGCGACCTTCCTCTGGACCTGATCAAGCAGATCCATATCCTTCTTATGCTTTGGGCCCCAGAGCTGGACAAAGCACTCCAGATGAGATCTCACCAGAGCAAAGGAGCAGAATGACCTTCCCCAGCCTGCTGATAATGTTTCTCTTGACACAGCACTGGATAAAATTGGCTTTCTGGGCTGTGAGCACACATTGCTGGATCATGTTCTAGTTTTTAATTCACCAATAACCCCAAGTCTTTCTCTTCAAGGATAAATAAAAACTAGAAGGGAATGATATACAAATAAGGTAAGTTTGTGGAGGAATTATGTTGCAGAAAAACGTAGGTAGAACATCTTAGCATGACATTGTTTAAAGGTCCTTTCAAAAATGCTTGGAATAAAATCCCTGAAGATTTGAAGTAAAACTGTGCAAATTTGTCATAGAATAACAGAATTGCTTTGGTTGGAAAAGACCTCCAAGATCATCAAGTCCAACCATTATTTTAGGCATAATATAATTACAGTTTCTAGACAAGAGCTGTTTTTCTATAAAATGATTACAAGAGGTATAAAGATAATGCCCTTCTCTACTTTGGGGCTAGGAGTTTTCCCAGGGAGTGTGCTGGGTGAATGATGCTGTAGAGTGCTTCTTAGAAACGTAAGTGGCAAAAACGTCTTGTGCAGTCACCTCTGCTAGGAGTTTTCCTTATCAGAAGAAATGTCTGGTCCTTTGATATGGTCTACATTTTCCTGCTTTTGCTGGTGGCTGACTGTGGGGATGAGTGTCAAGACCAGCACTCTGCTTTCACCCCTTAATGCACTGAAGTTAGGGCAATGTTTTAGTAGCTTCAGTGTACCAGGAAGACCAGAAACTTTTCTTGAAGTCATTCACTCTGGCATCAAAACTTATCCACAGGCACCAAGACAGAACTTTACACTTTTTGCAACTCAGTGCCAATTTACCTGATGTTGAATCCTTTTCCCCCCTTTTCTGCATACTCATCACCATGAAACCAAGGCTGCAGAGTAATCCCTAAATACATAGAATAAAAATACATAGAATAAACCAGGTTGGAAGAGACCTTCAAGATCATCGCATCCAACCCATCAACCAATCCAACCCACCTAATCAACTAAACCATGGCACCAAGCACCCCATCAAGGCTCCTCCTGAACACCTTCATAAATTTTCCATTATTTCTGTTGGTGTGTTCCACTTACTACTGGTCAAATCAGCAGGAAAGGAAGTTCTACTGTGTACTATTTCTTGTCTCTTGTCTTCAACAGTTGTGATTTTTTTATTAAGAAGAAAAAAGTTTGGAACAAACCACCATATGCAAGTAATTAATATGCAATTGGCTAATTGCAGCATTATGTGAGTTGAGAAGCGCTGGAGATAAAATGCATGCAGATATGACACTGTCTTCTACATATGTTCACAGAAAGAAATCAGCTCAGTACAGCACAGTTCTCATGCAAAACTGCATGAGAACTCATATGGTTTATGGCTCTAAATTTAATCTTGTTTTTAACTTGAAATACCTGTAACAACTTGCTTTGTTCCCATAGAGCTCTAATACGTTGTCTCTTTTCCCCTTTGTTTGTTGAAGGTAACATTTTGGAAACAGAGAGTTTGTTCAAACTCTCAAGTACACTGGAAGACTAGACATTCATTCAGAGCACCCATAACAAAAACATTTTCTCTGAAGTACTGATGGGAATTGCAGTAAAAGAGATCTTCTTTCTCTAGCTTGAGAGTAAAGAAATCCATTAATATATGATGGGGGGCACATAAATGAAATGTTACAAAACCCAGGATAATAAAATGGAAACAATTCTTCACACTGACAGGATTATTGTAAAAGTTTTCTAACAGAAATAACAATTTTCACACAAATGAGCCTTTTGTGTGAATGCCTTTTGTGTTCATATAGACACGTGAACTGTTTTGTCTTTAGGAATAATGTTTATTTAAGAATAGAATAGAATAGAATAGAATAGAATAGAATAGAATAGACCAGGCCAGGTTGGAAGAGACCTTCAAGATCATCGCGTCCAACCTATCAACCAATCCAACCCACCTAAACAACTAACCCATGGCACCAAGCACCCCATCAAGTCTCCTCCTGAACACCTCCAATGATGGTGACTCCACCACCTCCCCAGGCAGCCCATTCCAATGGGCAATCACTCTCTCTGTATAGAATTTCTTCCTAACGTCCAGCCTAAACCTCCCCTTGTGCAGCCTGAGACTGTGTCCTCTTGTTCTGGTGCTGGCTGCCTGGGAGAAGAGACCAACCTCCGCCTGTCTACAACCTCCCTTCAGGTAGTTGTAGAGAGCAATAAGGTCTCCCCTGAGCCTCCTCTTCTCCAGGCTAAGCAGCCCCAGCTCCCTCAGCCTCTCCTCATAGGGCTTGTGTTCCAAACCCCTCACCAACCTCATTGCCATTCTCTGGACATGCTCCAGCAAGAATGACAGAAATACATTCTTAATGTTAAATCAAGCATCACTTAGTGTAATTACTACAAAACTGTGAGGCACTAACATGCCACATCACTGTATTACCTGGGAACTTCATGTTTCCTGAGCTGTTTGCACCTAATTTCTTCTAGTTTTTCGGTTGAAATCAGAGGGATTGCTCAATTTTGTTTGCTAAAATAAAATTTCACTTGTCTTACTTTCCTGTGCTTTCAGATAAAGATAATACTTTTAATAGACTATGGGGTTTTTCTATGAAGCTATTCACAAAAGCTCCTTTTCTTTGCAAATGGAAGCAAAGCCAATTTAAAAACTCTCTCTCACAAAAATATGACATACTTTCACCTAATAGTTAACTAAAATGAAAAATACTTAATGAGTAGCATTGTGGGGCTTATGTACTAGTTCCATTTTAGTATTTCATACCATACCATCTTACTTACTGCTGTTCCAAACATCTTCATGAAAAATTATACCACATTATCATAGTATCATAGAATCAGTCAGGGTTGGAAGTGACCACAAGGATCATCTAGTTCCAACCCCCCTGCCATGGGCAGGGACACCCCATGCTAGATCAGGCTGGCCAGAGCCTCGTCCAGCCTGGTCTTAAACACCTCCAGGGATGGCGCCCCAACCACCTCCCTGGACAACCCATTCCAGGGCTTCACCACTCTCATGGTGAAGAACTTCCTCCTCACCTCCAGCTTCATTCCATTCCCCCTAGTCCTATCACTACCTGACATCCTGAGAAGTCCCTCCCCAGCCTTCTTGGAGACCCCCTTCAGATACTGGAAGGCCACAATTAGGTCACCTCTGAGCCTTCTCTTCTCCAGACTGAACAGCACCAACTCCCTCAATCTGTCCTCATAGGAGAGGTGCTCCAGCCCTCTGCTCATCCTCATGCTCATCTCTGGACTCGCTCCAGCACGTCCTTATCCCTCTTGTAATAGGGGCTCCAGAACTGGAGGCAGTACTCCAGATGGGGTCTCACCAGAGCTGAGTAGAGGGGGAGAATCACCTCCCTTGACCTGCTGGCCACACTTCTCTTGCAATTCTGTGTCATGAATTAATGTCAGACTGTAATGAAATGTGTTTTGATATAATTTCTCGAGTTTTACAAAGCAAACACACTTTCATTCAATGAGGTGCCATTTGTGATTTCTTTGTTGTAGTTTGTGGAAAACATTGTCAAAATCAGCGTCACTTTTTGCAGAAAAAGGCTTAATTGACATGGCAAGTTCTGCCACAATCTGCCTGGAGAAGCCTTGCTGACCAGCTCTATTGCTGTGCACAATGTACAATGCAACAGTGCTCGATGCTCTCCCTTCAGCTACCGGGGTAAGTACACAGTGCAGCACAGCAGATAAGGAGAGTGGCAGAGCCCTGCAAGCCTGCGGGCAGCAAGGCTGTTACCCCTCTTGTTTGTCAAGTGCACAGTAAGTGCTGTCATTTATAATGCCAAAGTGTTTATTTTATTCCTATGCATCTTTTGCTACACAGTATTTCTATTTGTTTAGCACTGGCAGCATGGTGCAAGGCCAAGCAAAGGTTGCTATTGCAATTCAGCCTGTTTCCAAGCAAAGACGCCAAGCTTTTTCCACATGCTGGGCTTTTTTTTTTGAGAGAAATCAAGTGAATTCACACGTTGTGTAAGCACAAAGGCTAACATCCATTTTCAGAGTATATCATCACAGGGAACAACATGTTCTCTGTTTAATGTGACTCTACTGCCTGTACTAGAACATAAACCAGTAAGTGTTTCTTTGGAGGAGAGGCTCTATTAAAAGCATCACGAAGATAGCCCACATAATTTATTCAAGTGATGGAGTACTCGATGCCTTACAGAAATGGTGTAAACTGTGACGAAGATTATTTTTGCATTTTTAAAAAAATAACCTCTGCCTACTGTGAGTGAGGCTTGCAAGGCTCTCAGCTAGCTCCCCGAGTGTCACAGAACCCCAGGTCTGCATCACGTGAGAGGAGAAGCATCAAACATTCAGCACGTGACACGGCACACGCACGCAGATACATTCTGCAGAACAGTCACGTGCGCTCGCCAGCGGTAAAGAGATTTCTCTTTGATTTATCGTTGAATTAATTTATCTATGTTTAATTTATCTTGGGGGGAGTGGGGGTGGAAATTGCCAGTGATTTTCCAAGACTAATTGCAAGACAGTTTATTTGCAGGACCTGCTTCCTATACCTATTTTACTCCTAGAGAACACAGAATTTTATGTAAGGAAAGCAGGCTGTGTTGAAGACTTATGCACTAAATAACCCCTGGTATTCTGCAGCCATAGCTAACAAACTTGATATGGCCCATGCTGCAGAACAGCATTTTCTTATGCAGATTTTTTTTTTGTCTGAGAACTTTTGGCCTGCTCCTAATGAAAGGGTATTTTTTTTCTTGACAGCGACAAAATTCCCCTTGTTCACAGGTGATAGAAGCAGTGTGTCACTTGCTGTGTCTCCTGCAATAAAGGAGAATAAAATAATTGGTCCAATGTGAACTTCCCACTATTGTTCCTACTGCTGCCCCAGTCCCTGCATAGTTTCTCTGGTAAATCCCGTGTGCAGTACAACTGCATTTTCTCTTTTGCCTGAGAAATCCAACAGCCTATGAATATGGGGTGGTATCAGTCAGCAGAAAAGATTGTGATATTCTAATGTTTTCTAACCTGCAAAAGTCCCCAGGCTCCGTTATTATTCAAAGAGGACATAGGAATGTTAGAGTCAAGAAGGGCACACACCAAAGTGTGAAGTTTTCATCTAAACTGATGGACTCAATTGTTTTCGAGCCATACACTAACCCCCTGCCATGTCAGCATGAGAGTTTAGGTGTGGATGTGTACAAACATACACTAGCCTTATATTTTGGTGGGGTTAACTTTACAGAAATCATAAGGGCATGCTTAGGTCAGCAAAGAGCTATAGATTGCTCATCTATCATGGGTCATTTTCAGTGCAGCTCCAGAGGGTTTTTTTGGTTAGTGTGTTGAGATAGGTTACTATTGCTATAGAGAACTGATGCAGAGAGAATGATGATGAGCCAGACAGTGAGAACAGGGGGAGCCATTGTCTTGGGAATATGGGGTCCAACCCAGCAGAACTTCATATATAAGTATCCTAAAACCTTTCTTTGCCAATCTGTCTTAGTAGTAACACAGGTAGCAGGTAGCACAACACAACATAACACAAGTTGTAGCAAGAAGGAGTTACAAGCGTCATTGAGTTTGCCACAAAAATTGGGAGATTTAGAAAGCCACATGTAGCAACACACAGTTTCCATATCTATACATATACAATTTGTTTAATATTAGTTTTTTACTAGTGCTTAAATGCTGAAGCCATTATGATGTGTTAGTTTTCATGTTTGTCCACCTGCACAGTATCCCTCCTGGATGGCTATCCCCAAACTTTCAAAGATAAACATGTCCAGTTCAGTCATAGTGCAAAAAGAGGCATAGAGCAGAAAACTACAAGGGCTTTTACAAGGTAATGTCTACTTTCTGTTTGTTTTGTTTGGTTGGTTGGTTGGGTTTTTTAGTTGTAATATCTGTGCTGTCTTGTCTTCTTGGTATCATTGTAGTTAGGAGTAACATACATCGTTCTTGTTTTGTACTGTTCTACTCACTGAAGTATCAGTTGCATTACACACACAGATTGGTGCTCAGGCACAAATGAACTATTAAGTTTTCTGTAGACCTTCATCTGTCAGATTGTGTTAGAGCTGTCACTGATGCTGCTTCATGCTACCTAGCCTCTAGTGAAACATGATTCTTTGCTTCCATTTGAGCGGTCGATGGGAATATTTTTTCATAGCCTCACTGAAAAACTGTTTTAATATTCTGTGTATGCTAGTTACACCTAAGAAGGTAATAAAACAAGAGTGCTAAATTAAGGGCTACTGCCTGCATCCAGCTCCCTCCTGTGTGTGCATCATAATTGCTGCATCCTTTCATTACCATCATTCGTGGTACATAACAGCAAGAGCATGAAGCATTCTGCTGGCAATGATATAAAGAAGAAAACAAGCCAAATACCAAGGAAACAATCCAGTTTCAACACTACAGTGGTGCAGATCAACCAATGCACCTAACAATGTAATTACAAGGAACAATGATATTGGCATAAACTAAGAGGAAAGATGATAGAGACAGTGGCATTTCATGTGGTGCATGTTACTACATGCATGTTTTCAGTAGGCTGTGGTCATTACCCTTAGAGACATTAATGGGTGATTTAGACTAGCTTAAATGGTGCCCTTCTGCCAATGGGAGACTGCAGTTCAGCAACATACCCTTTATAACATGTTGCAAAACAGGGGAGAAAAAAAAGAAGTGTAATTAACCCTAAGGAGAAGAGAATAAAACATTTCATCAAATACCAAACCAAAGTGTTGCCCATCATTATTACCTCTTCTCCCATGTAATTAGTGATAGAAAAGGGAAAAGCCTCAAGCTCTGACTGGGTAGGTTTAGACTGGACATTAGGAAAAAGATTTCCACAGAAAGAGTGGTCAGGCACTGGAATGTGCTGCCCAGGGAGGTGGTTGAGTCACCAACACTGGATGTGTTTAAGGGTTGCTTGGATGTGGTGCCTGGGGATATGGTTTAGAGGTGAACCTTGTAGAGTAGGGTTATCAGTTGGACTTGGTGATCCCGAGGGTCAATTCCAACCTGAATGTTTCTGTGATTCTGTGATTATCTCTCTCTTGTGAACATGTCCATTATGTGTACCCAGAGACCAGGATTCACCCAATGTCCAGCTGATTTTCTACGTGCTCTGGTCCAGCATTATAACCTTTTACCAAAATTACCAGATGTTACAACAGTTGTGGGTTACGCCCACCCTCCCCAGCCCCTCACCCCTGAAATTGAATGATTAGCTGAACAGCAATTATTTAAGCTAAATTTCTCTATTCAAGCATAGAGGTTTGCAGGAAGGAAATCTCAGCCCAGATGGTTCAGCTACTTTTGAGAAGGAGGAAATGCTTGCTGCTTTTCCATGTTAAAAATAAATCTGGTCACCCTTTCAGAATGGTGCCATTTTTATAGCTGTTTGAGAGATAAGAGGAAGATCTCTGGCTCCTGCAAGGCTCTCTGAACCATAGTGATTTCACACTTGGTACAGGTAGAGGCAAGGAATAGGAGAGAAATAGATCAAATGAATAAAGATTTCCTGTTTTCTTACCACAAGAGCTGACCCTGCCTGTTCTGTAAATAGATTTGGTACCTGGCATGAAAGGGCTTCTCTAACATGTAGAATTCACTTATTTCAGCTCCTGCACAAAACAAATGAAGAAATAAGAATAAAGTAAGAACAACCAAATGTTCTGCTCTTTGCATTTACAATTAAATAACGTGATGATAGCATAAAATTACCTTACTTCCTTGTAAGTGACAACATGGCAGTGGCACCACAGACACGTAGGGGTGGCACTGAGAGGGGATGTCCCAGTACTGAAGCCTGCTGTGGGTCATGAACAGGCCACTGAGGACAACGTGGAGGCACATCCTCTGCCTCCATAGTAAATGGAGATATGGGAGCTTCAAAGCAGGTACACAAGGCTGAAGGGATCCCCCTTGAGGCTGACATAAGGAAGGAGTGAGGTGTGGGGCCAGTGCTCTTCAGGTCTATGATGGGGATCACCTCCTCCTGCTGGGTCCCACAGTGGCACAGATAGATTTGACCTGATGTGGGAAACACTCCACAGCTGCAGAGGACAGGAGTATGTCCCAGGCTGTCCACAGGGACTGAGGACACCCCTGAGGTGTCCCTAGCAAAGGGCCTGGTGTGGGAAACAGTGGGGCACCACAGCACCAAATTTTGGGTGGAAACACCCAAGACGCCTCTGAAGAGACAGTAATAGTTTAAGTGAGAAATGTGTATCAGCAAGGTGTGGCAAGGAACATGACCTAATTTGGATGGGAAACATGATGGTCCTTCAGGAGGACACATTGAAGTGCCTCAGCAAGGACAGCCAGCTGCTAGTTTCCTCTACTGCCTTGTGTCTACAGTAACTGTTGCCCCATCCTACTATTCAGGTGTCTTGTTTTTTTCCTACTTCTTAATATATCTTTCCAAAATTTGGAACATTTTAAGTAGAGATGTTGGTGTTTTCACTCCCATTGGTGTTACATTTGTTTAGGTGTTGAGGAATTGGTAGTTTGCATAAGGGAGAAACTGACATTATGCCTATAACAAGCAGAATATTTCTATGCTCATGAGGGTGGTGCACAGACATTATAAGCAGTTTGCCACCAGTTTAAAAGAGCAGATACTTCAGTACCCAAAGTAACAAATACTGAACCAGGTCTGAGTGCTGCCACTCACCTACAATTTGCTTATCTCCCTGCTTGGTGAAAGCATCTCTGGTACCCTTCTATTAACTACCTGTGTCTTTTTTCATTTGAGATCTTTCCACTTTGTTCAAGAGGTATTTCTTAGTATTATCAAAAGTTATCTTGAAGGGAAATGATTTCATTTGGAAAAGAGAAAAGGTTTATCTCTCTGGGAAGGGAAATGACTGCAGTTATGTAGTCAGGGTATAGCTGTCTTGAATTACACAACTCCCCCAGCAGAGATAGAAATCTAACCTGTGAAGTGATCTACAAAAAACATTAACATTTTCCTTGATTTCTGTGGCATTAGGGAACAGTACTTTGCAGAACCAGCAATATCAGAAACAGGCAGACCATTCAATGAGTAGCAAAGAGGGAATAGTGCTGGCCATGCTTCTTTCCTTATTTTGTATGGAAATGTTGGGGTTTGTGTCTGTGTTTGTACATAGATCAGCCTGCGTTCCCTGAGCTGAGAAAAATCTGCATGACCTCTTGACTTACATTTCCACTATGAAGAATTATTTAATGCAGTTGCTCTGTAAAGCTTGGCATCCCTACTTCATCATTCCTAAACTGAGCTAGGAATGTGGTTGTAGAATGAGAATCTTCCTGCCCATGGAAAGGAAGCCATGGAGCACCTCTTCCCTAGAATTA
Organism: Dryobates pubescens; assembly: GCF_014839835.1. Classification (NCBI taxonomy): domain Eukaryota; kingdom Metazoa; phylum Chordata; class Aves; order Piciformes; family Picidae; genus Dryobates; species Dryobates pubescens. The sequence continues at coordinate 11,270,247 of NC_071620.1, forward strand.
CCCCTAAAACTGTACAAAGAGATCCACGTGGCTCAAAAATTGTTCAGCTAATGCAGAGCAGTTAGAAAATGAAACAGTTAATGAAGTTTTAAAGGCTTCATACGCCTAATTATTTGAAACTGCATCCTGCTCATAGACTGATACTAGAGGAAGTTAAGTAAAGGTAATTAGCAGGTATTTTAGCAGTCTGCTCAGTTTAATTCTCTTGCTACATCCTGTTATGCCTGAGTATCCAGAGGTTAATAGCAAAAAAAAAGCTTTGGAAAATTCTGTCCTGGCCAAGTAGCTGCACATTGTGAGCAATTGCTCTTACACCCTGCACATATTATTTCGTAAGTTACTTGAGCAGTTTTTACTGTTAGAGACGAAAGTGGACACATACCCATCTTGGTAAGATTGGGAAACATAAGGAATATTTTTTCCTTGATTCAGAGATAACCATAACAAAGCCACAGCCTTCAGGTAGTATTCTGCTACCTGATTCACCTCATACTCTTCAACTGAAAAGGAAGAGATGCTTGCAATGACAGAATACCATCAGGAGATGGCTTATCTCCTTGGGCCAAGATCTGTGGTTCCAGGTAGAATAATGGTGGAGAAATACTATCTTAAGTCAGGGGGTAATTTCTCATGCAATACTGAGAGTTTGTATACTATACATATACAATCTTTGACGCAGATAGCATGTTTGTTTAAAAGAGGTATGACTACTATAAATCTGAAGTGTTATCTTTTTAGGATCTGAAATCCATTTTTCACTACCTCTGGGAGGTCTGCCTGATGCTAGACTCCTGAATCAGAAGCTCACAGCAGCCTAAGCAAGCAGGCTCAAATGACAAAACATCTGAAGCACCAGCTATGTTTTGTTCACATGGTTCATCCATATTGCAGTTTTCCAGAAAGACTAGTAAATGGTGTAGAGCTGCATTTTTTCCAAGTATCTATATCCATGCAGTGGCAGAGTTCTCCACATGACCATGTAGATCTCACCAGATATCTCTCTACTTTCCTCCTACAGCAGGCCAGGTGAAAGGAATTAGTCATTCTGTGCCAGCTGCATACAGCAGATCTGGACAAGTCCTTTGCTTACATGTTCTGTGTAAAAGCCATGCCATGCCAGCTTAAGCTCCTCCTTTAACCCTACTAGGCAAAGAGCAACACCTTTTAGGTGGGTAGGACCATGCTTTTACACCTCACCTAAAAGCCAAATGCAATTTGCTTTGGCCAGTAGGATATTTCCCTCAGGATCAGGTGTTCAGAGGAAAGCAACCTTCCTTTCACACAGCCATTGTTCCTTTTATCCTAATTTGCTTCCGCCTCTCATTTGCCTCAGCACTGGCTGGCTATGCCAGATCCACAATGAAAGACAAACCAACGGAAAAAACCCCTTGACTTGCAATGCACCTTCACACCCTGACAATATTGCACCAAGTCCCAACTCCAGAGTCCAAGGGAACAACTGTTTTTTGAAGAATGAAACACCCAGCAAAGGGAACAGCCCACCAACTCCTGCCTCCAACTCGTTCAGCCTGACTTTTTCACTGACACCAACATTTGGTGGCAGACTGTGCATCTAACAACTCAACAGGCTCCAGTGGAGCTGCATTCTTTTTTATTCCAAGAGAATTCCCCTTCACTGTACACTCCTTTAATTTCTTATGAGTTGGAAGTGGCTCCATTCAAACCAGAACTTCCTAAATCTTGCTAAAATCTTTGATTATCAATCTGCATTAATGAATGTTGACATGCAGTGGCAATACAACACAGAGCCAGGTGGGGGCTGGTCTCTTCTCCCAGGCAACCAGCCCCAGAACAAGAGGACACAGTCTCAAGCTGTGCCAGGGGAGGTTTAGGCTGGATGTTAGGAAGAAGTTCTTCAAAGAAAGAGTGATTTGCCATTGGAATGGGCTGATGAGGGAGGTAGTGGAGTCACCATCACTGGAGGTGTTTAGGAAGAGACTGGATGGGGTGCTTGGTGCCATGGTTTAGTTGATTGGATAGTGTTGGATGATTGGTTGGACTCAATGATCTGAAAGGTCTCTTCCAACCAGGTTAATTCTATTCTATTCTATTCTATTCTATTCTATTCTATTCTATTCTATTCTATTCTATTCTATTCTATTCTATTCTAATATGTCATTACAACATGAAACAATTTTACATATGTGTGATCTTCCATGTAAACATGCAGAAATTTTTTTCAGTGTGAGGGTGACAGAACACACTGCCCAGTGGGGTTGTGGAGTCTCCCTCTCTGGAGATATTCAAGATCCACCTGGATGCGTTCCTGTGTGGTCTGATAGGGGTGATCCTGCTCTGGGAGGGGGGTTGGATTAAATGACCTTTTGGGCTCCCTTCCATCCCCTAACATTCTGTGATTCTGTGATACATGTGTCTATAAACATACATATACCTTTTTCTAACGTGTGAAAGTGTCAGAGTTCTCATGCATTTGAGCACCTGCATAGTAACCATCATCAGGGATTTTGCTGACTATCTCCAAGCTTGCAGAAGGCAGGTATGTGGCACCTAGGGCAGGAACATGGCAAAAAGTAAAAAGGTGGTCTTTCACAAGGAAACACCTTTTTTTTTTTCTCTCCTGAATTCCAAAGCATAACAACTAAATAATTTATTCTTGTTAGTATTTTCTTGATAATGAATGACCCATACTGCTCTTATGTTCTCTGATATTCTCTCAAGCCTTCATTGCTTATTAGAATAGTAGAAAGATAGGGGTTGAAAGGGACCTCTAGAAATCATCTAGTTCAACCACTGTGACAGAGCAGGATCACCTAGGAACACATACAGAGGCATTTTGAAAGTTCCCAGAGAAGGAGATTCCACAACCTCTCTGGGCAGCCTGCTCCAGGGCTCCAGCACCCTCACACCAAACAACTTTCTCCTCCTCTTCAGGTGGAACCTCCTGGGTTCCAGTTTGTGCCCATTGCCCCTTGTGCTGTCACTGGGCACCACCAAAAAGAGACTGTCACCTTCATCTTGACACCCACTCCTCAGATATTTATAGACATTAATAATGAGATCCCTTCTTGGTCTTATGCATATGCATGCATGAGTCTACTGCAAAAAAAATCGTAAGGTTAGGTAAAAAGCACTAGCACTACTACCAGACAAGATGAACTCGAGGGATTCAGAATTGAACTCTTCTTTAGCAAGCAGGGGTACTGATTAGTTTCACATTTGTTCCTGGATCTTAATTATTACACTAAATGCCTTCTGAGTGATGTACTTTATACAGAGGATGAGCATATCTTGGACCCTGTAGTATGTTTTTTTTAAATGTAAATATTACACAGTACAGTCTTTGGATCTGCATAATATCTCCAGAAACATCTGCAGATCTTCAGTTCCCTCTAATCTTATTGCTTACCTGACAGCTATAATCTGATGCCTCAAAATGCAACACCACGGGAAAAAAGTTTTCTTCTCACCAAAAAGGATTGCCCTGGAGAACTACTCCAGTGACAATAGTGGCAGACCATCCTCTTTTGTGCTGGGATGGGATGTTTTCAAGGGTTAGGGCTGGGCCAAACACCAGACAGGTGACAGACAGTCTCTATTAACTCGGGTAAGGGAAAGGAAATAAGGGAGAGAGACCTGTGTATTGGAAAGAGAACCCAAACAGCTTTAATGAAGCAATAACAATAAAATGAAAATATAATAATACCAATAACAAAATAATTAAGTTTTTAATGATTTTTGGTATTAGCATAAGTTAAGGGTTTGACATAGGTATATTATAGAATGAAACTTTTTAGTGTTCTCTTTGTATTCTTAATAGCTTTAAGAATTATATACTAAACAAACAAACAAAAACAATGCAGTACTGCAATCATCTCAACAAACAGCACAAGAATCAAGAAAATGAAAAAAGAGCATTTCCCATGAAGCTGAAAATGACCAGAACTACCTAACACCGATCACAATGCCTGCTATAATAGTCTGAGTTTTGAGAGGCCTGAGTATTTTCCTCATGTGCAATCTGGACCTGTTCAAGCTTAGTGTAGGGGGCACAGTGAGGGCCTGTGTCTGGAGACATGGATTGGGAGGGAGGTTTTTTTCCTTGACGAAGATACTTTGATTATCCTTATTAGATATCATTTACTTGGCTTTATAGTGTGCTGTGCTATGTATTTACTTACGCATTTCAGTCAGCTCATTACTCCGTTTCTGTGAGAGCGTTTTTGTTTTTCCCTCCTCGGGGAGTAAAAGAAGATTCTGTCTCACTCTTGTTAAAACTAAGACAACTGGAAAATTCAGGAGGATCAGCACTGAATAATATCTGTATAGGCTGCTAGTTTTCTTTCCCTCACCAAGGTAGAACAGTGCCATCACCAGCTCAGGTATCTCTTTCAGAATAGTAAGGTAAGGTATAATAATATTTTACTCAGAACTGAAGCCTCATTTGTCACAGTATGCCACCAAACACCATAGAACCATTGAAACCTTTGAAGAAGTTCAGTGTGGTTGGCTGGAAAACCACATCCAGTAGAAGTGTGTTGGTACTAGACAGCACAGAGATGGTTATTTAGAGCAGTGCAGAGAGTAGTAGGAGAACAGAGACCAGGTACTGCAGCAGTGTTTAGTAGTATTGTGAACAAATCTTTTTAATATCATTTGGCATCACAGACACTTAACATTGCAGTACTGAGGTTGTGGAAGAATATTTGCCTGTTGCTTATAATCCTGAAATAGATCCATGAAACAAATGTACTTCCTTGGCAGATGGCAGAGACTGTGAGGCTTCCACTTGTTCCTTTTTGCTCAAAATGGGCTTTCTCTTCATGGGAACTACCCAGATGCTTTGAATTACGTCTGCAAACGGAACACAGATGCCTAGAAGAAAACCTACAGTCTCCCTAAGCTGTAACTCTGACACAAAACAATTTCTAAAGATTATTGTGGCAAAATGAGACTGTCTTCATAATTTATGTCTAAATCAGCTGTTGGGGAAAAGATGTCTCTGGGCTCTTCTGTCCAGTGAGTCCTCCTTGTTGCTATGGTTCTCTTAGTTTCCTGCTCTAGGGAAATGACTGACATTAAGGATAATGAATGTACTGACTCACACTTCTGTTAGGAATTAAGTCATATTAAAGATTCTCCTGGGCGAAGGAAGCTTGGCCTCATTAGAGGTTCAGAAGGAAAGATCAATGTATTCATTAATGAACTCGAAAATGACAGCCAGGATCTCTGGATTGGATTCCAGACCATGTTCTAGCTGCAGTATCTCATGTGACAGTTCTTCTAGGTTTAATCAGTATTTGTTGCATTGGAAGAAAAACAATTCACATCTCTTCATCACTGTGTATCATTGGCATGGCTTTAGTTACCTCAGTGCAAAGCTGAAGATGAAATCTAGACATAATTATTTCCTGTCTTCTTGTAGGAAGGTAGACAACATACTGAAAAACTCAAGTATTGAATTTATAGTGGTAATCTTTTTTCAGGAAATGTTCATAATCAACTTTTGTTGTCCTCTAAATCTTGCTCATTAAATAGGATTGGTAATTTTGTATCCCTTGGCTCTGAAGCTGGATAAAAGCTGCTTCCTTAAGTACAAATTTTCAAAACCTTGAAATCTAGTTTTTGAACTTCCTCACACATGATAAATGCTTTGTATATGAAGACTGAGTGCGGTGTTTGGATTCAGAAAACTGTTGTTTATACAGACAGCAAGAACACAAAATGTTACGTGGCTGTTAAAAACCTAATATATTTAGAACCTGTTGCACCAAAACTGCTATGTCAGGTAATTAACAATATTGCAATAAGACCTTCATTAAGAATGGCTATCCCATCTGTTTGTAAATTTTACAATACAATTTGCATTGCATTGTGTGCAGTTTCCACTGAAGTATTTTCACGTGGGTAATAGAAAAATGAGTAAAATAGAGATGATAGTAGCTGACCCAGCATATTCTTAAGTTCTAGTTTTATTTTCTGATATTTGTTGTACATTCCATTATTTTATGGGGTCAAATTACAGCTGACAGCTAAAAGGAATAATGAAAATTAGAAACTAGATAGAAAATGTGCTGTATTCAGCCATTCTTTCATTCAGCTGCTCCTGAGTTTCACTGACTTTATTCCCTCTCTCTAGGCTATTTCCACATTTCTTTTGTTGCTAAATACTATTTTAATGCACAGAGTTTAAGTTTTGGCTGTGTAATGAAGAATGGTTGCCTTCCACTTGTGAGTATTGCTGTTGTTTTTTGACCTTTTTTTCCTTGCTTGTATCATCTATTTCATGCTTTTCTATTATCTGTCTGGATTGTAAGTTCTTTCAGGCAGAGATATTATGTTTTCCCATACATTCATTTGATTCATTTTCTCTAGGTTCATTTTACATGTATTTTAATTGGTAATCCCAAGAGAAGAATTTTCACCAGTTTTACATATAGGTTTAACATGTTTGTAAAATAATGGTTTTTAAGACTTTCTCCCCAAACATTTTTTCTTCACCTTTGAGACTGCTCAACTGCTGCCCAGACTTTGAAGTTACTGACAGTCTCTTATGCATTTTCAGATGTTGCTGAAATTCAATCTCATGTTTAATGATTCTCATTAGAAAAGAAATAATTTCTTAGATCCATTAATTTAAGTGTAGTTTGGCAAGAGCTTCTTATGACACAGTTATTAATTTTCTGTTCTCATATTGCTTATCTCTGAATGACTGCAACTATCAGCAAGTATTTTGGAACACATATAATTAATGAGATACCAGGAGGATCCTTGGCTAATGAAAAAAAAAATATTACAGAAAGAATTAAATATCTTCTGCTGAATAGTAATCTTTTCTACAACTAGAAGACAGCTGATGGGCCTGGATGGTGTTCACCTTAACATCAGTTAATTCTTTGCATTTGAAAGGGATTTTGTTTGCTTTGTTTGAGGCAGGAGGAGCAGAATATTTGTGCAGTAGTGTATCACTCAGGGTCCTTTCCTTACCTGCAATTCATTAGAGACAGTGCTTTCTCTTCCCTCTTCCCCTTCAACATTTCAGAGCATTGCAAGCAAGCAAGGTCCTCAGTGTAGAAAATGGATGGGAATAAACTAGAAGTCTAAATTGTCAAGGCATTTCAGATGGGAAGAACTGACCCATTCAGCTTTATTTCATACTGAACCATTTGCTGGGTCATACTGACCCATTTTTCTAAGTTGGACCAAGAGCCTCAGAAAATACATACCCAATGCCTCTGTTCTGCAAGAACAGCTTCAGATGTCACGCTGTTTTTCCATGGCCAGGCACAGCTAGGTCAGTGGTGCCTCATGGTTTTGGGCCATGACATTGCTGTTAAAAATGAATCTCTGGTTTCAGTTTCTTCCACACCACACTATAGGTGTAAAAAAGACCAAGAAACTATTTGCATTGTTGGGGATGTTCACTTGCCAATAACCCTGATGAAGAGATGGGCACACATGCCAAGCAGCAGTTGCTGAGTGTTAACATATGTGGACAAAATACTACAGATGTGAGCAAAATACTATTTCCTTTAACATTGTAGAAGAACCTATTGGGGTGAAAGGGATATATTAAATTGTGGGTGAGTTTCCAGAGGAACAAGGTATTTGGCCAGTAGGTGACATTTCTGTTGGCACAAGTAGTCTTTAGGGCTGTCCATGGTTACTCATAGTCACACTATGTTACAGGCCACAGCACAAAAGCATAAAGGATTGAGACAGGGTGAGCAATCTTGAATTCTACCTCTTCCACACTCCATTATTTGCATTATATAGATTTTAGTTTGATTAATGAGGTGACTTTTCAGATTTCAAATATTTCACTGTTAGTGTCCTGAGAGAGGAGAATGCTGAACTTGTTGTTACACATCTAGGCGGAATTCTTAATTTACTAGAGCAGACTATTGACTCTCAGTGTAGTCGTCACATGCTTCAAAACAATGTATCAGAAAAGCTTCCCAAAGTGAAAGTGGCAGAGTTCTGGTTTGTTCCCAAATCTTGTCCATAAGGTTTGGCTAGAGCCTTGGTAACATGCCACAGCTGGATGCCACTGGATGCAGTAATAGTTACATGTTGACTATAGAAAGAAAAACAATAGATTAGGTTCATGCATATCCACCTCATTAGTATTTGCCAACAATAATTTTCCTGTTGATCTGCTTTGAAGACTAAAACCAAATATTGCATGCCAGACAGTATTTATGTGGAGTGAATGCCTTTTTAAAAATCCAAATCTCTAATGGAGTTTGTCATTTATTTCTTTACCTTCCCCTCCACTCTTGTATCAGAAGGAGTAGAAGTTGACCAAAGATATTCCATCATATTTCTCAACAACTGCTCTCCACTAGGGAGTCAGAGTTCCTCACATAAGAAACATTCAGGAATGTGGTAGGTTGTATTTTCTACTTCACAAAATGTGAAGAATGGAGCAAGATATTCTACTATTGAAGACAGCTCCATGCCTTGTACGCCTCCATCTTCATAGATGTGCAAGCCATGTACTAAGTCAAAGATGGTAGGTTTTGACCCTTTGGGGTTTTTTTGGTGAAATGCAACTATGGTCAATCCCCAACACATAGCACTTAAACTTCATTACCTGCTTTGTCCATAGAAAGTACTCAGCCATATGTACTGTATACTAAACACTGTATAGGGATTGATACCTTAGAATTGGATATTTCAAATGATGTAGCCTCGGATGATATATAGGAAATCTAGCATTTGCCATGATTAATTTTTCTATATTTATAAAGATTGACTTATGTTCCCTACCCACTCAGAATTGCTCAAGTTTCTCATTACCCTTTAGCCAGAGCACGCTACAATGCATTCCTCCTGATCCGAGTCATCAGCCAACACTTAGGGATTATGTGATGTATGATGCTTTCTCTTTACCACTGGCCATGTCCCCTGGGGACAATCTACTTACAGAGGGTCATTGATTCACATATGATTCTATCTGTAAGCTGATTTCTGTACAGAACACTACAGTTTTTCAAGACCTGGGAACAGATATGACTAGGCTGGAGGGAGCTAGTGAAGAATGGAGAAGCAGTTTAATAAAACAAATAAAACAGATGAACATGGGTTGTTTTACGGCTTCAATTTTTCCACAGATAGCTTTTTTGTAGTACTCTCATTTGTGAAATTTGGGTAAGATTAACTGGATTTGAGATGTGTGCCCAAACCTGTTTGACGCCTGATAGACTGTTAGATCTGATAGTTTTGTTTCAGTAAGATCCAGGGGTTTTGCAGCATCTGTCTCAGACAAGCTTTGTGGTCTTAAGCAAGTAATTTCATCTGTCTTTGCATCCATTTATCTCTTAATTTAGCTTGTCTACCTCAGATAGTTTTTCTTCAGCACAACAATCCTTGGTGTGTTTTTTGAGTCTGTTCTTAAGACAAGCAAATATGATCTTGTCAAGGTCTTGCAAGCAATGTTGCAATAACATCAATTCCATTAAAAACATAAGAAGCAATATATACTCAGAGACATATGATTAATAATGATTACTTTTCTTTATTATAAATGAGTGTGGAACATAGAAATGTTAACGAAGAAGCCTTTTCTTTTTGTTACTGAGCATCAGAGACCCACACTAAAGCCTGCACTATCTGAGAGGTACAAAGGTAAAGGCAGACTAAGAGGATGGAAGAGCAATTCCAGATTATGGATTCTCATAATACAGATAAACATGAAGGCTAGATGCCAGCTAAATACAGCAATTTCCCTTTTTTGGTTCTGAATGAAACATCTTCTCTCATCTTTTTACAAAATCTCTTGCCTTTGGAATTCATATCATTCCACTGCTCAAAAGGGGAAAAACCCTGGGGGAAGAAAAGGCAATACTTTGTAAAGCTTTTGCAAAGAGCCTGGTGCACTGGAAGATGGTTTTGTAAGCTTACTGTTTCATAAAATGGTAATGCCTTATCTCCTATACAGTGTTCACTCCAAAGTTACTGAGCAGCTGGTGTAGCATGTGGCTTTACTTTAAAGTTTTTTTTTTCCCCAAAGATTCTTTCAGCCTTTAATGCAGTAGAAACCAATGGTGATACTGACATTTTCCCTGCAAGCCTTGCATTTAACCGTGACTCTCTCTTGATGTCTGTAGTGAAAGTCCTTTGTCTGACTGAAATGTAGCCTGTTCTGTTACCCTCTGAGTACAGCAGTATGTACTAAGGAGGAAGGGGTTTACTGAGGTAAGCAATGCTGTGCTCTTCCAGTTACATCGAGTTCCACTCAAGCCTAGTTACAGTAGAATGCAAACAAGCATTTTTCACAACATCGCCAAACAGTATAGCTACAAGTCACTACTAAAAAAAACCAAATGTGGTGAAAGAACACCTCCCCTAGGGTATTTAACATAAGGTTGCATAAGAAAAAAAAAATCTTTTTTCTTTTTTCACATAAATACTATTGTCTGTTTTGAGAAGTTATGAGTCGGGGCATAGGTCTTTGCCTCCTGTTTCAGATTGCCTCTGCCTGAAATCTTGTCCATTACAGACTCTTTTAGCTTCCAACAGGGAAACACTTGCACAGCAAACCTTCAGCTGTGAATACACCTCTTCCTGCCCTTTGGTGGAGTGGCAACTCTCTTCCCCTTCAATCCTTCAAGGATATCCAGACAGACCTATTCTTTTGCTCCAAAACTCATATTAATCTATGCTTGCATAGGAGACAATCAGACAATTGTTCTTACTAAAACCCAGGATTTTTTCCCCTCCTCTAATATGTATATATTGTTCTGCTAGCTAAGGGGTTGCTGCCTAGCTAGCAGTAGACAATACTTACCTTCAGTGAGTAAACCTCTTTTTTTAATGACTTGTGGAATGTGGATTTCACTGCACTTCTTTATACTATATTGGTCTGTACATTAAAACAATAATCAAAATACTTATATATAGGTGCTTTCCTGCATCTCATTACTGGCTGAGTTCTGCTTGAACTGACAAGGAATTTTGGAAACTGATCTCCAACATCCTACCCCGAAGCATTCCTTTGTACAAACTAATGGTTTTAAGATGTTTTTTCAAATGATGTGTATGGCTTTAACACTTTAAGAGCACTACTATATTAGGAGAGAGACTAACTTGTGCTTTTTAAAATGATAATAATGCACTCATTCCTGATCAAGTTAAATAAACCCAAAGCTTTATAAAAAGTTGCATTTTGAAGACCAGGCAGACAAACTATCAAATTGGATGGAGGTAATTCCATCCTGTGTTTCAGAACTGGAGGTGTCAGGTTTTCTCTGAAGTGCTATTGCTATTGCTGAAAAAGAGCTTAAGAGAGGAAAATGGTGTTTTGCAGATGTTGTTGAAAGAATAATTGATACCAGGGACTTCCATGAACAGAAAGTGAGGTTAAATTCATCAAGTAGCATCCATACTTTTAAATCAATGTTTACATTTACCAAGCAAATCTGCCTTAAGCAAATCTGCCTTGATTGCAAGTGGATTTTTCTACCTAACCAGTAGCATCTTGGATTTGGAGCCTTTTGATGAGCCAGAACTAGTCACTGTGCAATCACTAATTGAGTATATATATATATCAATGACCTTGCTTCCTCCAAATACCATTGATATCCATCTTAGAACCTGTCTTAATCCCACTGGAGTTGCTGTAAGCATGTCCATAAATGCTTTTTGTGAGCAGAAGTGGAAAGGAATCCTGTAGATCTATTATTCACATTTTGCACCTTCATTCCATCCTTCAAAAAATTAGAATCCCTGTGGCTGCTTTGGCCCTGAAAGGGTTAAACATTTTCAGAAGATGCTGTCTTCTAGACTGCATTTGCATTTTTTGGTAACATAGCTTCTCTACCTGAAGCATCATTCCTAGAAGATTTAAGCTCCTGACAGTGTAAGTGGTTAAGTACAAATCTTAATTTTCTCCTGTCACTTCTGGGTAGTCCACTGTATATGCATGAGCCTTCCCAGCAACGAAGAGAGAGGTTTGATCAATGGCTGGGTTTGTTAAATGCCTCTGTGCCAGGGCTCTGACAGGGCTTAAAGAGCCCTCTTCATTATTTCTCTACCCTGAAAGGTATCTCAACCAATATATATGCTACTTCAAAAGTGAGTAACTCTACAGTCTTCTTGACTTCTTGATACACCTGCCCCAAACACTTTTGACAAGAAGCCACAACCAATAATGTATTTTTCTTTGTGGAACCTCAATACAGACGTGGAGATAAATCTGGAAAAAGTAATGTCCTGAGTTTTTTAAGTTGATTGAATGCACTCAGAAAGCATTGTACAGAGATAAAATTTAGTGATTTCATGGATCTAGAGGAGAAAAAAAAAAGCAACAACAGTTTTATAATAGATAAAAGTGATCTTCTGCATCAATACAGCTAATGGGCATGTCAGGTGCTAATAGCTGTGCATGACCTTTGTGTGAAACATCATGATTTTCACATTTTCCTTTCCCAATTCATCTGCATTTATTTCCCAGTGGCAGTCTTTTTTCCTTCATTTGATGGTAGGAAAAAATGAAGGAAAATAGCTGGAGTTTTCCTTCAATGACACCAATTTTTCAAGAGCAAAAGGTAAATTACGTTTTCCTTTCAAATAAAAACTAAAATACCAGGATGTACCAAATGAAAAGAAAATCTTCTATCTCTTGCCCTAGAAAAGTATAACATCCACTATTTTTACCTCTCTTCAGACTAGTTTCATCTGAAGCCTGTTATATGACAACTGTAAAGTTAATTATCTGTCTCAGCAGAAGCTAGACATTGAACTGGATCATACAAGCTGAGGTCTTAACTCACAGATAGCCTTGAAATGGAGCGACTGTGACAGTTTCTGTGGGAAAAGGCAGGTGGCAGTGCATCTATAGCATATGTGGACAGATAAGGTCACTTTTACAGACCTGCTAGCACAGCACCTCTCTTGAGCAGTACATCCACATGTGTGAAAGGCTCTTGATGAAACAGATCATTGTACAAAAGGCCAATTCACATATTCACATATCTTGGCAACTCTTCATATAGTAAATAACTGTGCAACTTATGTCACTATTTTTCAATAGGAGGACCTGTAAAATAACTGCTCCACACCACATTAAAAATTTGCAAGACCTAATCCTAAAGTGAGATTTTTCCACACATAGGCATGTAATAATGGTGCACTGTGGTACTAATTGTCAGCATTATTGGATATGGCATATTTATTTATTTATTTTGTGATCTAATGTTTAAGACATGGATATATAGAGACAGAAATTGACAACATTAAAATAATTTTCTTCCAAAATTACTGCTTTGCAAGGGAAATAATGGAGGTTGTGAATTTGGTATTATTCTACCAGTGAAGAAACAGAAGACTTCATTAAAAGACAGTGCTGAGTGAGAAACAGAAAATATCCATAAACATTAGTTGAGGCTTGGTGTGTTTTATTTGAACCTAATATTTCACTTAAACAGCAGCCTTATGACAGAAGTTATCATGAAAATACTCTTTTCTCCACTTTAAATAAAAAGGGTTACAGCTGTCTTTTTTTTTTTTGTAACTACTGCTATCATTCTGAATTAAATCTCTGGCAGCAACCACACATCACATAAAATTCAGTTCCTTACCCTGAAGAACATACAGTCTCATTAAGCTGACATTAAAATCAACATAGATCAGCTCATTAACTGAAGGGAAAGGAATTGATTGCACCAGCCCAGATTTAGATTTAAGGATCATGGTCACATACTGCTCTGAATAGACAAGATGACATTCATCAAGCTGTTCTCTGCAAGTGGAACACTCATTGAAAGCACTTATTTTTCCCCACTCTAAGAAGCTTTCCACTGAAAAGCAGGATGCTTTTTGGTGCCACTCCCAGTACTCAGTACAAGCAGAGTAAAACACAAGATTTCCATTGAGGCTGAAGAGATTATGCTCAGCTTATTCAGTCTTCAGGATCAGCAAAAGAGGGCTGATCCTAAAAGGGATCCTTTAATTTTTGCAGCTTAGTTACAACAAAGTGTGGAAAATTATTCTAGGAATATATTACTACTTACATTTATTGACAGTTTTTTAAGGCACATTAAGATTTGCAAACAGTGAATTCTATCCCATTTGATGGCAAAGCCAGGAGCTAAGTAATAGCCATGAAGAAAAATAAGTTTGCTGATTGTTAAAATGTATTTCTTTTCCCCATCTGGCTCCAAAGTAGATTGTATCAGAGCTCTGAGTTTGTGCGAAACCAGCAGGGTAATTTTTTCATTAAAATGTAGATAGTACACATTTTTTTCAAAGATCTTTTTGAACTACAGTCACACAGAATGAGAAATTGATATAGTCAAAATTAAAATACCTCCGTGTTATAATAAAAGTGTACTGGCTGTAATCATCTTTAATAACGTCACAGTGAACCTTTTTATGCTAAATGTGGTTTCCAGCATCAGAGTTAAAGATGGTGAGTGTTTCAAGGACTTTAAGTAATAGACAAGACAGCAGATGGGCACAGGCAGATGGGAAGGAACATAAAGAGGCAAATACTATCGGTCACAAATAATGCTATCGGTCAGCTTGCCTGACAGTTGTCTCAGTACACTAAGAACTTAACCACAGTCATGCTGTGGGTGAGTGTTTTTATCTGAGGAGGGGATGAGTAATTTTCACATATATGGTTGGTTTATTGTTTTTGGTTTTGTTTTGTTTTTTTTTTTAACATGAATTCAGTATTGCAACTGAAGATATTAAAGCAGCTGGAAGATGGCCAAGGAGATAGCTCTGCAGATGTTTACAGGGAGAATTGAGGGAGCAGATAATCTCCCAATATCATCTCCACCTTTCCCTCTAAAGATTTGTGTCAGTTTTAGTGAGTTATATACTCAATAAGCAAATATCTGTCTTCAGAGCTTTCCACTTTGTATTATACACCTACTTCATTTTGGTAAGGTTCAACTCTGAGAATTTTAATTGCATGAGATTTTAGTAATGGGGGTGAGGTGCATGTTAGGTCTAAAACTAAGCATTGTCGTGTAAAGAGATGTTCAGTCTAAGAGTTTTGTGAAATTAAATATGTATTTGATTTAACATGGATTGATGGATCATTACTGTCATCAAAATCATGTTTTCCCTTAATAGTCTTTCTATAGTAGAACACTTTTATATTCTTCACCCTGTAATACGTCCTTTCTGAATAAATCATTTTCTCATGCTCTGAGATGCTGACACTTGATGTAAAAATTACACACCAACTGTATTACTAATAAAGAAGTACAACTATCTTCTGATATTCTGGGCAAGCTGGTGACTCCAGTGCATGCTGGTTCAGAGTAATACTTTCACAAAACTTATCTTTGAACAAATTTCAAAAGAGAACAATAAATTGTGTTGATTTCCAAGTGTGGTGAATAATTTTTTTATGGTTTTTGGTCATCTTAAAATGGCTATTTTAAAAATATTTCAACACTTACTGCATTTGTTAATTTGAATATGGTTTACAATGTATCTAGGAAAAGAGGGTTTTTTCCCACTAATTTCTAAGGACCTTTTGTATTTTTTCAGGTTTCCAAGGATTGTCAATGGAAAATTGGGGAAGGGAAGCCTAGCCATAGCTTCACTCTTATACCAAGCTCAAAAGTTAGTGAAAGGTATGCAGTGGTTTGAAATGTGAAGGAAATATTACACAAAGTAATTTGAAAACAACATATGTAGTATTAGCTTAATAAGGATGAGAAGCAAAGGTATTTTCAATTACTTCCTTGTCCAGAGAAGGGCCTTGAGGATGATCAGAGGGCTGGAGCACCTCTCCTATGAGGACAGACTGAAGGAGTTGGGGCTGTTCAATCTGGAGAAGAGAAGACTCTGAGGTGACATAATTGTGGCCTTCCAGTATCTGAAGAGGGCTTACAAGAAGGCTGGGGAGGGACTTCTCAGGATCTCAGGTAGTGATAGGACTAGGGGGAATGGAATGAAGCTGGAGGTGGGGAGATTCAGGCTGGAGGTGAGGAGGAAGTTCTTCACCATGAGAGTGGTGAAGCCCTGGAATGGGTTGTGCAGGGAGGTGGTTGGGGCGCCGTCCCTGGAGGTGTTTAAGACCAGGCTGGACGAGGCTCTGGCCAGCCTGATCTAGTGTGGGGTGTCCCTGCCCATGGCAGGGGGGTTGGAGCTAGGCGTTCCTTGTGGTCCCTTCCAACCCTGACTATGATACTATGATACTAAGGCTGAACCCTAAATAAGCCTGGTCTACAAAAAAACTTCTCAGACTGGTATTTTTGCTGGGATATTTTCAGCCACTGACAGCTGTTCAGCTGTGATTCATTTTTCCAGTAATTTACATCTATCACTATATACTTACAATATAGTTACAACCTATAACTATAAATGTGGGCTGTCACAGGTTTATTAACTTATAAAGACTTCTGAATGTGTACACAGGACTGAATGCTCTGGGCTGAAACTAAGATTTGACAAATTTCCTTAAATTATTAAGATACACTACAATTTATGAATATACTCACTTTAATTCTAAAGTAATTGACTCACTGAATTTGGCTGTTCCCCAATGGAGGGGCTAACAGTAAGTTTAAATAGCATTCACAAAGAAATATTGACCTGTTTGGTTTCCATTTGCGTTGTTTCTTATTGGAAGAAGCTTTGTGCATATAAGTAACTATGGTTTTTGTGTGTGTTTTGTTTGTTTTTCTTTTTTTAAACTGTTTTCCATTTTAAGTATTTTTTTCCCTTGAAATGTCAAGTTTCCAGTTTGCATCATCTCTCCTGGTGGTGCATTGGATATCAGTCTTTCCACAGCTGTGTAAGTTGTACAACAATGGAGCAAACTTTACATTTTCTTTGGTTTAGAAAAAGGGTATTCTTCTAAAACATTGAACACTGGATGTCTGCTCCCACTAACTAAAGATGGGATACAGTCTGCCATTTATGCAGTATTTAATTAGCTGACTTTGCCCCTTTAACATTGTTATGCTTAGAGGCAGTCATTTACAAGGATGTTTATTCCTACATGCTTTAGCTACAAGTAGTACTGGGGCAGAGACCACATAACTGTACACAATATTTTTCTTCCAGTACATGGCCTTCACCTTATTTTGATTGCCAGTTCCAAGACATCTTCAAATCTTCAAAAATTAGTTCTATTCAGGAAAAAATGACAGAAAGAAAATATTTAGTCTGACAAATAGCTCTTTCAGCTAGCATCACTAAGCCCTTATTGTGGACTTGTATAAGACATTCAACAAAAAGATTTCTTCCCAGTAACATTTGATCTTATGACAAACTTTGACAGCTATTTGGGCCATGTGATGTTGCCTCCATAAAACTTCCACAGCTGTATGTAACACCAATTGTGGCCTGGCTCTGTGGTTGCATTCCTTAATAAGCACCATCATGCTTCTTGGTTAGTCCTCACCAGGGTATTTTGAACTACGAAAAGGATCACATATGTGTGTGGCTTTTATGGCATGCATGTCATCAACAGTGCAGGTTTCAGAGTTTGAAAACTACAGGGGCCTCAAGAAGCAACGCCATGAGAGATCATCAGCTGTACCTGCACATTTCTGCACACAGAACTTGTAGGAGGCTGCATGATCTCATTCTGGTACTCCTCCCCATGCTTTTAGTTTGTGTGCTCCATCTCCAAACTCCTTTGCCTCAAATAAAACTACCTTCTCCATCCCCAAACTCCTTTGCCTCAAATAAAACTACCCTCTTTCCATCCTTATTTGTCCTACTTACAGAAATCTTTTATACACTGGAAGATTTACAGGTTCACTGCCCAAGCTTATCGAATGAAGTTAATGGTATACTTGTAAAGCCCAGTCATTCCCTACAATACTGATGCCTATTCCCCATTTGTATCAATAACTTTATTTTCCTTTTCCTAAAGAGATCCATTTCTTCAAGATTTTAATTTTCATCAAATTACTCACATCCTTTCAGTATGGGCATCTTCCACCCATTTTATGGGCATCTTTCTAATATGGCTCATATTAAAGAGGAAGGAATCCAAACAGGCAATGGCAGGGTGTGTTCCTGTTGAAATGCATCTGAATCCCAAATCTCCCTTTAGTCCCTAAGCATTCAGCAATCCTCACTTATATCACTGGCTATTGCTGAAGTGCATTGCTCCTGCAAATCAGTTTATTTATTCGGGTGTTTTGATATGGACTAAAGAGCTCATTTTAGGCTCCTATGCCCCAAAATCTCTATTTATATACTTGTGCATACACGCATGAATATATACAATGGCTACTACATGAATCAGTGGACATGTACAAATGGCAGTGGTTCATAGAAGAAAACACCTCAAATCACAGGATTTTGAAAAAAGTGAACCTTCATAAGCACTCATTTTGGACTACAGCAAACTTTAGGGTTTCTTCTTTGAAACAAACTTGCACCAACAGACATGAAAACTCTTTGCTTGACCAAGTCATAACTATTCATTGGTCTCATAACATTATGCTTTACATAGGCAGCAAAACTAGCCAGTAATAAGTGAATTTTCCAGTTAGCCTATTTGTCAATGATCTGTAACAGTAGGTAAACACTCATGTAATCTGACAGAGAAATAAAATTAATCATTTGCCATACTTTAGTATTGCAAAGTCTGCAATGTGAATTATTTTCATAGGAAATTATGCTCAAACAAATTTTCATTGCATGGAGTAGACACAAAGTCCTCTGTCATCTGTTATCTACTCAAGCCTAAGTTCTTTCTGAATTATGGATTATGGGGTTTTTTTTTTGGTTGGCTGGTTGGGTTTTCTGTGTGGTTTATATCTTCTTAGATCACAGAATCACAGAATCCCAGGTTGGAAGGGACCCCTGAGTATCACCTGGTCCGATCTTTCTAGGTAATAGTATAGTTTAAATAAGATGGCCCAGCAACCTATCAAGTCTTAAAACTGTCCAATGTAGGGGAGTCCACTACTTCCCTTGGGAGATGATTCCAATGCCTAACTGTTCCTCATCGTGAAAAATTTTTCTTCTGAAGTCCAATTGGAATCTCCCCAGGAATAACTTGTACCCATTACCTCTTGTCCTTTCCATGTGACTCCTTGTAAAAAGGGAGTCTCAATCCTCTTGGTAGCCACCCTTTACGCACTTGTATGTGCTAATAAGATCTCACTTATGCCTTCTCATCTCAAGGCTGAACAAACCCAGTTGTCTCAGCCTTTCCTCACATGGCAGGCCTTCCAGTCCTGTGATCATTCTTGTGGCCCTTCTCTGGACACTTTCCAGCCTGTCCTGATCTTTTTTGTATATCAAGAATCAAAACTAAATACAGTGTTCCAGATATGGTCTGACAAGCGCTAAGTAGAGTGAGATAATGATTTCTTTGTCTCTCCAAGTGATGCCTGTGTTGATGCAACCCAGCATCCTGTTTGCTTTCTTTGCCACTGCAGTACACTGTTCACTCACCAAGACCTCCACATGTACCATGATCTACCATGCAGGTTAAAATAAATATCTAGTAATGCTGTCATATCATATCCTACCTTTGTTTTGGATAAGAAATGGAAATCTTGGCATAGTCAATTTCAGAGTTGATCTGAGGTGAAGTTTTCAGTATTGGCTGTAGAAACATGGTAATGATTAACCTGCTCAAGTGTCTTTGAAACTTCAAGGATAGTCCTTTGTCGTCTGAATGTTTGGAGGCTGTGGCTTTTTAAAGTTAAATATTGCTGCATTGTGACTGTGGAGTTCTCCTAAAGACTATTCTGTGGGGGGAAAAAATCATAGAAATAATAAGAAGGGAAATGAAGACAATGTTATTTAATCTGTCATTGTTCATGAAGACAAGATCCAGTGATTACTGAATACTGTATCTGTTGTAACAGATTTGGACTTCTGTATCATTCTTCTTTTCACATAGTCTTATCTTTTTCATAGTCAGTCCAAACAGTAGTCTTTTATTATAGTTAAATTTGTGCATAAACCTGACGCACTTTCTGATTGAGGTTTGAATCATCCTCCTATCCACCATATCTGAATGTGGGCTAATTTCTAGTATTAAGCAATACAGTACAACACACACTGTTGCTGGAAGCCTCTCTCTTTCTACTTGATATTTGCTTACCCCACAGCAGATTTTAATACATACCTCTGTATCAGATGTGATCACCAAGAATAGACATTTTCTGGCACAAATTGTGATACTGACATGTTCAGATTGGAAAATGCTTCTGACATGCATGCTTTCATTGTAGTGATGCAACAGCCTGTAAGGGTACTGTATCCTCCTTCCTAAAAATGAACTTTGCAGGTGCCAGTAATTCCCTTCTATTGTTCACCTTCAGTTTGCTAACTTAAACACTTTACAAATAGAGACTTTGGGGGAGGGAATGTTACACCCTGGCAACTCTAGCTAAAGTCGATAGCAGAACAAAATTGTGGGCACTTCATTAACAAGCATTGTAAGCACAGTTGACAGAATTCTTTCTTATTTACACTGCACTAGCTATTTAATCTGCTCTGACCAAAAGAAAAGATAAGAGAGTGGTTAGCACTCTGGCTTGTATGAAAAAGTATTTCCCATTAGGAAAAAAAAGAAGGCAGTGCAAGCAAATATGTGCCCTAGAATTGTGCACTTTGCATAGATTCATACTGAAAACTGTTTCTTCTTTTCAGATCCCTCTAGACTACACAACAGCAAACCAAAAAAATACGTCATTTCCTATCCCATGCAGGTGAAGCCCAGCTGCAAAATGTGGTTGTATTTTCAGGAGGAGAGAAGACCTTGAGTAGGGGAAGGCCCCAGTTCAGTTATCAGAAATGTCCACTGATGCTGATCTTGGTGCAGCTGTATTCAGGCATTGTGTTTTATGTGTTTTTGACTTATGTTTGACTTCCTCTCATTGCAAATGCATTGAAGAGTAATAAAGCAGAGCTTTGTAGATGTCTACCCAGACAGTGACAAGAGCTTCTTCTTTCTTTAGAAAATTTAATAATGACTATCATGGTTGTATTGGGTTGAACTGAGATGGAGTTAATTCTCCTCACAGCACCTTTTTTCAGCAGTAGTTGCTAACACAGCAGTGGTTTGGCTTCTGCTGAATCCAGTATCCAGGCTGTGTCCTTTCAACATTTCCCTGCCCCAAGAGTACATTGAGGGGTGGGCAAAATCTTGGGAGGGGACACGGCTGAGCCAGCTGACTCAGACTGGCCAAAGAGGTATTCCATACCATATGACGTCAGCTCAGGTATAAGAATGAAGTGAAAGAAGGAAGTGGGGGAATTTGTCCATGGCATTTATCCTCCCAAGGAACCACCAAACTTAGAAAGCCCTGCTTCCCGAGACCGATCATCATCCTGCTGATGTGAAGTAGAGACTAACATCTCTCTCTCTGCTTTTTGCTTCCGTGCAGTCTATTGCTGTTTGCTTATTAGTGTTATTAAAATTGCTCCTATCCTATTCCTGGGTTCTGTTATATTTTTTTTCCCTTCTTCCCCTGTTCACTTAAGAGGGGGAGTGATAGAGTGGCTTTGGTGGGCATCTGGCCTCCAGGCCAGAGCCAAACCACCACAGTCTTTTTTGGTGCGTTGGCCAGGAAAAGAAATGTAGCTGTAATTTCATAGCTGTAATTTCTGCAGTTTTTCTATAAGCCTGCCTAAGACACAGACTTCTGAGCTGGTCACATGGCTTGTTGATAACTTTTGCTTTGTTTTGGAAATGCTTCATTTGTTTAGGAACATGCTGAAGCAGATAATGGCTATGTGTTTCTTTCTCCTGCTTGTAGGGCTGCTGCTTTGTGGGAGATATGCTGAAGAGGTTATCATTTCTTTCTCCCTACCTGAAATGAATGTAGAGAATTTTATTATGCAGGCCCCCAAGATTTTGATCCATCCTTACGTGAGCTCTCTAGTGCTGCTAATCAACATTACTGGCATGTTGCGGGGTTTGTGGAGTTTGGTTCCATCGTGGCATGAAAGGAGACAGCCTGAAAGAAGAAGAATTGGAATAGACTGACACTTGAGCCTGAATGAGAGACTGTTTGGGAGGATGCCCAGATGAAGATATGGACTTTGCTAGACATGTCATCGAAGATTTCTAATTTGATGATATGTTTTGGGTGCAGGAATTATGGTATGAAATAAGGGATGGCATGTAGCAGTTTGGGCCAGTTGTCCCCTGCTCTGCCCGCATGAGAAAACACCTCCTGTGTGCAGAAGGAGTCCAGCCCAGTAGGTGGACACAGGAAGCCAGGTAATTCATCCTGTAATGCCCTGCTACCCTATAAGATCTCAGCAGGGGTCCTGGCACTGTCTCGCAATGTTTTGGGCCTAGCTAGGCGCAAGGCTGGGGGGATGAGCAATCTCAGTTCTGGCCAGCTGAGATTAGCCTAGCAGTGGAGGAGGAGGGGGGCTGAGGAGGGGGAAGAAAGAGCCCTGGGGGTTTTGGGTGTACCCTCAGGTGGGGATGGGATATTTCTGGATGTGCTTTGGGATCTCTTTTGTCACTGTGCTTCTGGTTCTCTGTAAACATTCACCACTTTCAATTTAAACTTTCCACCACTTTGGGTGGTGTTTGATTGGTTGATGGGTTGGACGTGGTGATCTTGAAGGTCTCTTCCAACCTGGTTTATTCTATGTATGTATATGTATTTTTCTATGTATGTATGAATCCATTTGTCTGAGTCTCATTTTTGCCCGTGGTGGGGAGGGGGTCGGCCTCAACCCATCACATTGGTTCAGATTTAAAGAATAAATTTTATTTAGCATAAAACCAATCTGAGCAGACATTAGATTCTCCTGTAAAGACATACCATACTTCATCAGCATTCTGATGCAGTGAAATCAAGAGTCTAAATCTAGAAATCTGGGTGCAGTCACAGGGCAATGATCTCATTGTGATTACTGAAACATGGTGGGAAAGCTTGCATGGCTGGAATGTGGTAATAAACGACTATGTACTTTTCAGGAAGGATAGACTGACAAGGCAAGGTGGTGGAGTTGCTCTCTATGTGAGTAAGCAACCAGAATGCATTAAGCTTAACCCAGTGTAAATTGCATGTGATACAAATCTTAAAATCTTCCTTTGCAGATTTTAATTTCAACAATTACTGTAACAAACAAAATTATATATTGTCATTCTCTACAATCACATATTTTAATATGCCTTTTATTCTTCTTATAAAAACAAATTTGTAAGTTCAGATGTCAGAAGCTTATTAATATGTGAAGAATAATATGTCATTGCAGTGCTAGGCAATCACTCTTATTGTTAAGTACACTAAATCAATTGTTATGTTCCAAATCCAAGTCCAGTTCTGGGCCCCTCAGTTTAGGAAGGATGTTGACTTGCTGGAACGAGTCCAGAGAAGAGCAACAAAGTTGGTGAGGGGTTTGGAACATAAGCCCTACGAGGAGAGGCTGAGGGAGCTGGGGTTGCTTAGCCTGGAGAAGAGGAGACTCAGGGGTGACCTTATTACTCTCTACAACTACCTGAAGGGAGGTTGTAGACAGACGGATGTTGGTCTCTTCTCCCAGGCAAGCAGTACCAGAACAAGAGGACACAGTCTCAGGCTGCGCCAGGGGAGGTTCAGGCTGGATGTTAGAAAAAAGTTCTATACAGAAAGAGTGATTGCACATTGGAATGGGCTGCCTGGGGAGGTGGTGGAGTCGCCATCACTGGAGGTTTTTAGGAGAAGACTTGACAGGGTGCTTGGTGCCGTGGGTTAGTTGCTTGGGCGGTGTTGGATTGGTTGATGGGTTGGACGCGATGATCTTGAAGGTCTCTTCCAACCTGGTTTATTCTATGTATTCTAAATATCTTTTTTTTTTTTTTTCAATTACTCTTTTTGGAAACTTTCACCTGGGAAGTTGTAAATCTTCTTTTATAAAACCCTGCAATAGCATTTTTACTCTTTTTTTCAAGAGGAAAAGTAAAAGGACTTCCAACTGGACAGCCCTGTGCATGTTATGTAAGTTTCCAAGTTCAGTGTGATAGGCAGTCATAGAATCATTTTGATCGGGTAAGTTCTTTAAGATTGAGGCCAACCATTATATAACTCTACCACATCTGGTGCTGAGCTATGTCCCTTAGCACCACATCTACGCCTCTTTCAGCTTTCAGGGATGGTGATTCAACAACTTCCCTGGGGAGCCTATTCTGGTGTTTGATAAGCCTTTCAGGGAAGAAGTTCTTCTAAAACTCCCCTAGTGCAACTTGAGGCCATTTCCTCTTGTCCTATCAATTGTTACTAGGGAGTAGGGACCAACACCCACCTTACCACAACCTCCTTTCAGGTTGTAGTAAAGAGCAAGAAGGTCTCCCCTGAACCTCCTTTTGTCCAGACTAAAGAATTCCAGCTCCGTCAACTGCTGTTCGTAAGACCTGCTCCTCCAGACCCTTCACCAGCTTAGCTGCCTTTCCCTGGACCTGCTCCAGCATCTCAATGTTTTTCTTCCAGTGAGGACCCCAAGACTGAACATAGTAACCCAAAACTGAACATAGTAATCCAGGTGTGGCCTCACCAGTGCTGACTATAAGGGAACAATCACTTCCCTGATCCTGCTGATCATGCTATTCCTGACAAGCCAGGATGCCGTTTGCCTTTTTTGTCCACCTGGGCACGCTGCTGGCTGTTGATCAACACCTCCAGGTTCACTTCCACCAGGCAGTTTCCCAGCCTGTAGCATTGCATGGGGTTGTTGTGACTCAAGTGCAGGAGCCGGCACTTGGCCTTGTTGAACTGGCCTTGGCCTTGTATGATCCAATTGATCCAGCCTGTCCCGGTCTCTCTATAGAGCCTTCCTGTGCTCAAGCTTTCACATCTCTGGAATCAGGCTGATTTCACCAAATGGCTCCTATGACCTATCATTAGAAACAAACCACCACTTCAACACACTGAAGGTGTTGAATTGAGAAAATAAATATTGCAAATGCAGGCACAGGCAGAAGTTCTCTGACAATGAGCAGAGCAAGAATAGCTATTGTAAAAATATTTATACTGTAATAGAGGAAGTGTTGTGCTGGCCACCCAAATAAAAGCCCCAGTTCTGCCCCTCTTCAAGTTTATTTCCATCTGCCCACAGAATCCTTTACCACACTGTTACAGCTTAAGAAAAAAGGGATATACATGTATCATGTGTACGTATATATGTGTGCGCACCCATCTGTAAGGACTTGGTGAGAATGAGGATACTTTAATTTGTGTAAGTGAAAAGGTATTTACACAGGTTTGTTCTCTGTGAATTAATTTGTAAATTAACTGCACATATCAGGCATGTTTTATCTACTAATTAAGTGCTAGTGAAAAACTGAAATATGGTAATATGCTTAATAGCACTTACATACATCAAATATTTTCAACTATTTTTTCCATTAGCTGGAGTGTTTGTGTTAGAAGAAGCAGAAGAGTAAAAATTCCTTTTATCATACGCCTTTTTGACCAATATTGCAGCAGTGCATGAGATCTCTTTGCAATATCCTGTGAGATGATCAGTTTTACACAAGACTGGGTTGTCAGAGACAATGATTAGAGAGAGACCAAAAAAACCCCAAACTGCTACAAAATGGAATAAACAATTTTGAAAATCTTTTATCTTTACACTCCTGTGCTACTACCATCACCCATTGCTGAGCTTTATCATCTTTTACAGCAAGCAGGATATTCATGATGCCATAAAAATAATGTTAATCTCATGAAAAGTGCTATTGAATTTGAAAATAAAACATTGAGGGAAACAATTCTGAACAAAAATTCTTTGATCGTTGTTAGGTTGTTTCTATTCTGAACTGTAATATCACTTGAATCTTTAAATGCCACCATTTCTGTCAACTATTGCTTTTTAATTCATTTTTTTTTTCTTATTCAGGCAAGGATATAATATATTATTTGTGAGGACTGTCAATGTCTATCCCATTGTCATTCATCCACTGCCGTCTTCAACCAGGAGGGGATAATGATTTACCAGGAGAAAGAATTGCTTCCCAATGCTTATTTACAATGGGGTCATAGCCTTAACACCCATGGGTAGTAAGAAACAATGAGTTCTGACAAGATTTCTGAAGAGGGTCTGTCCTCTTGTGGCTGCAGAACGCCTCTTTGATTCTCAAGGTTCATTTAGAAAAGAAGCCTGTGATTTTTTTTTTAAAGGCTCAAGGCCTTCAGAAATAGTGGCTTTTTCACT
Source organism: Dryobates pubescens (assembly GCF_014839835.1). NCBI lineage: Eukaryota > Metazoa > Chordata > Aves > Piciformes > Picidae > Dryobates > Dryobates pubescens. The sequence goes on from NC_071620.1 coordinate 11,296,329, forward strand.
GCTCCCTTACCTGGGTATTTGCTGAAGAAGAGCGTGTTTTGAACGTTTTTTCTAAATAGTTGGCAGAGATCTACAATGTAGCCATCAGGATCATATAGAAAATTCTCAGCAACCAAGTCTAACTTAGGGATTCATCCTTTACTAAGACATAGCTCCCAGCCTGTGATAGAGCTCAGCATCGGTAGTTAGTGGTTTGCCTACATAAATGGTGTGAGATTAGTTCAGCATTTGCTGAGATGATGCTCTTAATCACAGTCTTCCTGCAAGAACTGTATCAAGAACTTGATCTGTTTCTGTTTGTAAAAGTTTACTGAGCATTATCTTGTTATTTTCAAGGACTTGTACATAAAAAAGGGTTCTATGAAATACACACCATAAAAGGTTTTATGACATATAGCTGTCTCCCAAGCCTTTATCATTAATTGATTCTTAAAGTGTTAACATCTGGAGTTCACCGAAGGTCCATTCATGAAAAATTTCAAATGAGTTTGTAATTTGGACTATGTTTCCTCTGCATGTAGGTCTTGATATTGTTCATCTTGCATCAGCAATCACCACTGTCTCAGTGATGGTTCTTCATTACAGCATTTTGCCATTTACCATTTTCAGTTCTTGAAAGTGAATAGCTGTTCTTTCATCTTAATTTAACAGCATCCTGTGAATGTTAATGAAATTATTCTTTGAGCTGATATGACATTGGTCTGGTTGTCCATTATGAGGCTTTCACACCCGAATTACAGTTCCCCTAAAAAACTCCAACCTATTGGCCAGACAGGTCAATTGTTTCTCATTAGGAATAATGCCTGATTCTAGTACAAAAGGACATATGAAACATTGTGCAAATCCTATAAAGGAACACTTCATGCTTGACTCAAGCAATTTTTACCGTACAGTTAAAAAAAAAAACCCAACCAAGATTAATTTCTTGGTGTTTTATGTTTTCACACTGTCATTGATTCAGCTTAAGCTCTTTACAGTGGTCCAAAGAGAAGGGATGAAATTGTTGGGGGGGGGAGGATATTTAAACAAGAAGACAACATTTTAGTTTTCTCCATGCAAAAGGGAGCAAACAGAGGAATGATAGCGGCTTCAGAGACCTGGCCAAATTGCTGCTGCACATATAAGCTTGCTGTCTTTATGAAGAGTTCCCCTAAGCTGGCATTCATTAGTAGCAGAATTATAAGGGACAAATCAGAATGCCTACATTCCTAGCTACTAATGCTGTGTAGGGATAGTAGTGTTTTAACAGAAGTTTAATTTTTATGAGGATATGTAAAATATGCTGTAAATGAGCATATCAACATGCTCTGTCTACAAACAAAAATCCTGAAACAGTAAGGGAAACTACAAACTGTAAAGTAGGGAAATGTTACACACATGAAGAAAGAGCTGACGCAGCTGTGTCACATAACAGAACTGTACAAGGGCAAGAAGTTTTCCTAATTCTTTTTACACCTACTGCCTGACTATTCACATTCTGCAATTGTGGCTTTCCCCACACCTTCATACACCTCTAAGTCTCAGCAGGGCAACTGTGTGCATTAACTGTATGTAGACACATTCAGAGGTATCATCAGAGACATTAAAATGCAGAACTTGTGTATGTACATCTGTATGCAAAGATATGTTCACATGACCTGCAGGATAATTATTCTAGGTCAAAGGCTACATGTAATAGGAAAGTGTGCAAGACTGGTGTGCTAGCCTCTTTACCATTCATCTCTTTTCTGAGTGCAGTCAGTTGAAATTTTGAATCTGATTTTTCCCTGAGATTTTATGCAAAAGAAAGGCAGAGTTGACCACCTGAAAACTGAAATTGAGTGTTGCCTTTTAAAGTTGATAAAAGTGGCTTATTTTTATCATGTTTTTTAAACACTTGTAGAAGTAAAAATACACTTAGAGCTTAACTATGAAACTCATTTAATATGATCCTCAAATTTCCAAGAAAAATAAAGTGGTATCTTTTTGCCAGTAAAGGAGTGTGAGGAGAGTTAATCAAAGCAGTTTATGTTTTGTATTCATAATATAAAATTCCTGAATTCTGAATTGCTCATAACAGTAATATTCCATCTCTTCTTCTCTGTAATCCCTTCATTTTTTAATGATGATTTTTAACTCATATTCCAGTGTTTGTCTTCAGTTTTAGCATGCTTTATGAGAGTCTTCATACTTCCAGTAAAGACCGATGTTTCAAATGTCTCACTTTGCACAATAAGGAATTACTGTTAGGATATTCCTTACATACAATAGAAATATGCAAATAACTGTTGATCTATGAGCACATATAGTTTATAATCTGGCCCCAAATATTTTTCTAAACCCTCCTCCATCTTCAAAGAGGAGTAACAAGCCAAAAAAAAAATTACATATTGAGGAATTAGCGGGTAGCTGATTCTCTGTTGAGGTTTAGACATGATGCACCTGACATGTGCAACAGATAAAACTAGCAACCAGTGAGCTTTCCAAATAAAGTGATTTGCATTTTTAGACAGGATGGAAACAAGTATTATTTGCCCAAAGTGTTCAGAAAAGTGAGCAGCCCCCCTGGCCCAAAGTCCACTGAAATCCAAAAGGCACTTTCTTGTCCCTTTATAACCAGAACAGTCCCACTCTCAGGGATCATGCTGTGGAACTTCTTCCTTCGAAGTTTGTGCCTGCCTCAAGCTAAGGTGACACCGTGTCATGGGGCTTCAGGAGCCTCACGTGACAGTGTGCAGTCCCCATTGAAGCTGTGAGTTGTGATGCCCTGGGACCCAGGCTCAGACCAGGCAAAGCACGGAGTTACCCAGGCATCTGTTACAGGCGCATGACTTTGAGTCTAAAATTGCAGATACTTTTTATTCCCCCAGGTGTCAGGTTTCTTAAATCCCCCCTAGGCCAAGTTACAGGGAAGAGTTATCATCGGCCTGTCAGGCCCGAGAGGGAGGCGAGCAGCCAGACGGGCACGGCAGGCAGGTTGCCATCGTTTGCCTCGTAAGGAGCCGTGGCCAAATCCAGCTCTCACTGTGCCAAGCCAACCCGTCTCCCTTGCCTGGCAGCCGGACGGTCCCCACCCCTCCTTCGCCTTCGGGGGTCCTTGTGTCCTGCCTGCCTTCGCCGGCGGGGTGCGGGTGGCGGCGGGCTCTCGGCTCGCCGCTTCTTCCTGGTTGCAGGCGGCTGTCGAGGGGCGGGCGGCCGGCAGCAGCTGCCAGGCGGTGTCGCCGCCGGCGGGGCGCACCTCCCGCGCAGGTACCGGGGGGTAGCGTCGCCGCCGCTGTGCTTCCCAGGGCAGGATTGGGGACAGAAGGGAGCAAGGGAACAAACCGCAAAGCGCCGGCACTGAGCTCTCGACTCGGTGGCGGGCGGTGAAAGAGCGGTTGTGCGGCGGCAAGAGCGACCCAGACGCGCTCCTGCATGTGGAGTGGAGGTTTCGCTTCCCCGGCCCGCGGCTCCATCCCTGCATCTCCCCGCACCAAGCCGCTGCCTCTCCCGGTGGCAGAGGCACCCGGTGAGGGGTGTGTGTGCTGCCCTCTCGTACCTTGGCTGCTCTCGCTGCATGCAGCCCCCGGAGCGCCGCAGACCAGGAGGACACGCCGGGTGCGTTGTGATTTACTCCTTTATTTGTTATTTTTTGGGGGGTGTGTGAGGAGTGTTTTTTCGCTTCTCTTCGGGCGGCGTCGCGGAGGGGGACCTTGTGAGGAGGGGACCGCGACAGGCCAGGAGCCTGGGGGGGTTCCCCACCGGCACCAGCTTCGGTGCCGTGCCTGCCCCGCACGCCGGGCTCCGCCGCTTGTTGTTGTGCTCCAGGGAAGGACGCGGTGGAGCGAGCGGCTCCCCGGGGAGGGAGGGGTGTTGCGTTTCGACTTGCTTCTCTTCCTCTTCGCCGCGTGTGCCCCACGTCCCTCCTCCTCGGCGGGGCGGCTGCAGGGGTTCGGCGGCGGGCGGGCGGCGCTGCGGGACACCTGGAGCAGGTGGCGCAGACACAGACAGAGGTAGGTAGCCTCTGGGCTCCCTCCTCCCCACGATTCCGCCTCCGAGAAAGGGACCTGCAGACAGGGCGAGCAGTGCTCGGGGCGTCCCGCCACGATCGGCAGGACGGCTGGGAAGGGCAGCTGCCCTACCCAGCCCGTCCCCGTAGAGTGCCTCCTTCTCGCCGCCGCGGGCGGGTGAGCGCTGCTGGGCTCCCCCTGCGGCGGGGCGCGGGGAGGCGGCGAAGCTTGTGCCGGTACGTTACATAACCGGGCAGGGGGCCGGGCGGGGGGAGAGCTGGCACAGCGTGTGGCTCCCCTGTCGGCGGCGGGAGGCCAAAAGTCAGTACCGTGGGCTTCCGGTTTCACATCGTGGTCGTGCTCATAGTTTCGAACAGAATCAGCCAACTTCTCTCTCTCTCTCTCTTTTTTTTTCCCCCCTTTATTTTTACCTCACGGGGCAAAGCAGCTCTGGCGGATAGCTGAGGAGCGGGGCAGGTACTGCTCCTGCCCTCATGCCACCGCCTGGCCCCTCTGCCGGTCACTCATCAGTTCTTGTCAGGGATTTTTTGGAAGTTTTTGTGAGGACAGCGTGAAGCGCGCCCGGTGGCGGGGCCCGGGCTGTGCCCGGCCCGCGGGTTCCGACTGTTGAGATGCCGCTTGCTGACCCGGCTCCTGTCAGAGCCCCCGCTGCCCCGGCTCGCCGCCGCTTCCTCACCGCCTCGGCTTGAAGCTCCCGTCCTTCCTGTGCCTGTCACCTCTCTGGAGGGTTTGACAGCGTTTGAAATATGTCGGGGTGCGTGCGGTGGGCTGCTGCCATAGCGAAGGCTGCAGCTTTAGTTTTGTCCTGTGCTCCTGGGGGGCTCTTTGAAAATCAGTGCAGGATTTGACTTGGAAACGATGTAAACGTGTATTTTTGTGATTTTAAGTAGGTCAGTCATGATAGTATTTCCCGTAGACATCACACTTGGCTTCCAATTCATCGGCTGCTACATTTGGAGTATTTTTTATTTTTTTTAAGCAGGAACTGTGAAAATAAAGGCTTTCTTGTGGAGAAACTGAAAATTCTGCCATTTTCAGTGGGAGCAAAATTGAATCTTAGGTGATGAGGAGTGACAGCATGTATACTATGCAGTTTTATTTTTGTTATATCTACTAATTATTTTTATAACGTTGAGGCTAGTAAGCATAATTTTGTGGCTGTGGAGTACTGCTAGTTCACAGATACACTATGGCCCCAAAATCTACAGGTTGGTTGTATAAGGGCTTGAAATACCTGTCTGGAAGGATGAAGTGCTCACTGTCAATCAAGGTAAATAATAACAGACTAAGAGAACAGTCTTGTTTTAGGTTAATGCTTTGATTACAGTTGACAGTTGAATAGGAAACAGTTCTCTTAAAGTCTTGAAATGTTCTTAGTGCAGCTGCTGGTAATAACTGGTATGTGTCTGTCAAAGCTCTCAAGCATCTTGGTATTATAAATGTATAATTTTTTACATCAGCTTTTCCTTTATGCTTTCCTAAGTATTTCACGGGGACCAACAGAATAGCTGGAGGGAGACGTTTTACAAAGGCATGTAGTGATAGAATGAGGGGTAATGGCTTCAAACTGCAAGAAGATACTTTTAGATTAGACATTAGGAAGGAGTTTTTCATCATGATGATAGTGAGGCACTGGAGGAGGTTGCCCAGAGAAATTGTGGAGGCTCCAATCCTGGAACTGTTCAAAGCCAGGTTGGATGGGGCCTTGAGCAGCCTGGTCTAGTAGGAGGTGACCCTGCCCATGCCAGAGGGGTTAAAACTAGAGGATCTTTAAGGTCCTTTTAAACCCAAACCATTCTTAATTATTCTAAAGAGTACCTATGAGAACATTAGAAATCCTGCAGGATATATCCAAGTGTCTGCTGGCAGCTGTCAAGAGTAGTTGCCTCAAGAGGACCATGGCAGGGAAAAAGCTTGCAGTGATGCTAATCCAGAATACTCTGTCCAGGCAGCTGTGTCTCAATGATTCATTATGTTGAGTAGAAGTGTTGCCTTTGTACTTAACAGACACAAAGTTTGGTGTTTGTTTTGTCTTTTTCTTTCTTTGATCTTACATAGTGGTTCTTGAAGCCATGTAGACTTTTAGTAAGATAATGGACAGGTATCTGAGGAAATAGGTAACTGAATGGAATGTCAAATGACAAACACTACTTATCAAGTCATCTGGTGGTCAGAAGGCAATTTTTAGTTTGCAAAGGCCCATGCATAAAAGTTACATTAATTGGTATTAGTTTTCCAAGCATTAGGCTCTGAGGTAATCCATCTAAAATAAAGCTGCATATTTATAATAAAACAAAACAACAAACAACCCCCCGAACAAAACAAAGAAACCCAAAAAACTCCCAAAACAAAACCAAACCAAACAAGCAAACAAAAAAAAGCTAAAAAGCAGCATGTGTTATGGTTTTCTAATGTATTCTAATGAAATGGATCCAAATTAATTTTCATTGAGTTGGGAGAAAGCCATGAATAAAATGTTGTGTTTTGTTAGCTTCACTGGATTTAAAAGAAGTAGAAAATTAAGAATATAAATTGTGACTCCATGCCATGCTGTACAGCTAAGGAATGTACACAGACTTTCAAAGCCCCGGTTCTATAATGGTAATTATTATGAACAAGGTAGTGAATGTTACAGTCATTGTAGTAATAAATTTTGGCCCATCACAGACCCTTTATTTGGTGACAGAAGTTGCAGCATGTTACTTAAAAAGAGTTTTCAATTTTTTGTTGCCTATTTTTGTGTGCATTCACGAAAATTTTCATGACAAAATTGTTCTTGCGTTGGACTTTATTCCGTTTAAAGTCAGCTCCTGTACGATACTTAAATTTCTAGTGAGCAAAGGCCTTATGTCCTTTTTAAAGACAAGCTTGTTGGAATTCTAAAAATCATGGACTCAAAATACTTTGCACACAGAGAGAAAAAATATATCTGTTTGCAGGGCATTGCAACAACCAAGACCTGACATTGTTCACCCTGTGAATTGGTAGCATAATCATAGAACAATTTGGGTTGGAAAGGACCTTTAATGTCCTGTAGTCCAGCCCACCTCCAGGGAACAGGGACATCTTCAGCTAGTTCAGGTTGCTCAGGGCCTTGTCCAAACTTGAATGTTTTCAGGGGTTGGGAAACCTGTGCCAGTGTTTGACCACCCTGACTAGTCTGAATATACCCTCTTTCTGTTTAAAACCTTGTCCTGTTGTGACAGACCCTGCAAAAAATACTGTCCCTATCTTTTATATAGGCTCCCTTTAAGTATTGACAGGCTGTCATAATGTCTCCCTGAAGCCTTCCCTTCTCCCTGTTGAACAACCCCAATTCTCACAGCCTTTCTTCATAGGAGAAGTGCTGTAGCCCATTGATCATTTTTTGTGGCTATAAATGGGACACAATTCCAGTTGAAGGTGAGTGTTACCAGTGTGTTGGATTACAAATGAAGGTACATGGAATGGTAATGAGGTGATCAGGCAAGAGAACAACCCATCCTGTTCTCTTTCAGTGTTGCCTGGAGAAACACAGGATTTGGAAAACAGATGCTGGAGTCCCAGTATGGTGGTGTATGAACACATTTCCTGTTTATTCTTTTTGTGATGTTTTTATTCAGTACTTGATATTAATTGCCCATATGGTTGAAATAGCCACTTCAGTTAGTTACTCCATCAAACAGAATGTATCATTATAGTTTAGGCTCTAATTCCTCTGTGAGATGATTGTTATGACTAAAGAAACACTTTCATTATAAACTGTTGAGAGAAGACAGGTTAAACTGAAATTGACACCTCCTGCTTGTAGCATAGGTAACAAAAACTTTTAAGTGTTCACACAGTACAGTACTTATTTTTTGTTAACTTCTTGCCTGCCAAAGATGAGTGAGTGCTTATGGGCTGGGTAGTCTGGTGCAAAGTTTTATTTCCCAGAACTAAATTGATGTACTTGAGAACATAACAATTTGTGATAGTCAATATATGGACTAATGTGGATGAAATCTAATATTCTTTGGCTAAAGCACTGAAAGCATAACCAGAGTTGGTGGTGGAAAGGTGGAAAGGTTTTCCACCCAGAAAGGTGGAAAGTTTGCATTTTAATCCTCTGGCCTTACCTATAGGTTAAAACTGTAAACTGTCATTTAAGTGTGGAGTCCTGCATCTGGGGAGGAATAACACCAGGCAACAGTACAGACTAGGAATCATCCTGCTAAAATTTGCTTCATGGAGAAAGACCTTGGAGGCATAGTGGGCAGTAAGTTATCCATGGGACAGCAATGTGCCCTTGTGGTGAAGAAGGCCAATGGTATCCTGGGGTGCATCAAGAAAGGTATGTCCAGCAGATCTAGGGAGGCTCTCCCCCTCTGCTCTGCCCTGGTGAGACCACACCTGGAATACTGTATCCAGTTTTGGGCTCTCCAAGAGAGATGGGGATCTACTGGAGAGAGTCCAGTGGAGAGCTGTGAGGATGATTGAGGGATGGGAACATCTCTCCTATGAAGAAAGACTGAGAGAACTGGGTCTGTTTAGTCTGGAGAAGAGAAGACTGAGAGGGGATCTTATTATTAATGTCTATCTGAGGGATGGGTGTCAAGATTGAAGTGACAGTCTCTTTTTGGTGGTGCTCAGTAATAGTACAAAGAACAGTGGGTATAAGCTGGAACACGGGAGCTTCCACCTCAACATGAGGAGAAGCTTCTTTACTGTATGACAGCACTGGAACAGGCTGCCCAGAGAGGTTGCAGACTCTCCTTCTCTGGAGACTTTCAAATCCTACCCTGGATGCATTCCTGTATGGCTGGCCCTGGGTGATGCTGCTTTGGCAAGGGGGTTGGACTCAATGATCTTTGGAGGTCTCTACCAATCCTTAACATTCTGTGATTCTGTGATTCTGTCCCGGCACAACCAGGACAGTGCTTTAGAGCTCAGCCACTCAAATAACTTACACAACTGGAGTTTCAAACCAGTGACACCAGACTGCAGTACTTTATTTGCATATTACTTGATTTAATATGTATTTTCTGGGGCACTCAGCTTTCTGCACAAACTGCTTAATTTGGACCTAATTAGATAATTGGTATAAAATGAAGAAGTTGGTCTCTCAGAGACCGATCCAGTTGCCAAAGGCAGTGGCTGTAGGGATTACATTAGAGCTATATTACTGTAGCCTTCAGTCATTCTGAATCTTGCTGTACTAATCATTCTGCAGGCAGATTGTTCTCGCCCCAGTGAGACCACATATGAACACTGTGTTTGAGCTGAAGGAGCACAGTATGGTGATGCTGACTAGGTCATAAATTAAAACAGCACAATCAGAATCCATTTCTCTAGGGGTTTTGCCCACCTGAGAATTTAGACAAAATGTTCTTAGCTGTGCTAAGCACTGTAGAATGAGCTGTGGTTGGGGAGAGTTGCATGGAACTTCATTGGCAGCTCCCCCAGCGAGACCATGATAGTGTCTAATCTTGCTGATATTCAGTGATGTTAAATAAAGGGTCTGTCACACTCAGCTTTAGATTTTTGTTTTCTTTTACTTAATAATTTCATTTGAGTAACTGTGAAATTCCTGAATTTGTTTCTGCACAAAATTTCTGAATGGGGCTATATGCATGTATTAGCACATGAAGAATTTCTCTCTCCGGCCATCTGATTGCCAGACAAATATCAAATGTAATCCTGGTTGAATGAATTTTGTGTCACGTGGGCTTTTGGGTATAGAAGGAAGTAATTTGGTTGTTATGTAGATGATCGGGAATCTCACTAACTTTTCTGAAGAGCAAACTGTGCTCATGTCTTCTTGCTGTGACAGCCATTTTCAGAGTTTGGCTTTTGTGTTTGGTTTTGGGTTTTTTTTTGGTGTGTGTGTTTTCTTCAAGTCAAGGAGATAGCAGCCATTCTCTTCTCAGTTTTCTATGCCTCATTGTCTTAGTTAAGAGGTCTGAAGAGACTGACCCTTCTGTAAAAGTTTGACTATCCTGGGTTTAATTTTTCTATAGAGATTGTCATACAACTTCCTACTATTTTCTTTAAAGGATTCACTATATATTATGAAGAATTTTTTTGTGGCTGAAGAATTTCTAAATAGCAGATACTTAAACAGTTCCTGACACCAGTATTCATTCTGAGTTTCTCATATTTGGAAAAAAACAAACAACCAAAAAAAAGCAGCTTTTTAGCATCTTAAAGTTCTCAGTTAAAAATAATTGGAGAACTCTTTGATTAATATAAAGTGAGATCATTCTTCTGAGGCTTCTTGCATCAGTAACTGTGAAATTCCAGCTCTGTTGCTTGGAATAGCTGTAAATCTTGGATATATCCCAGGAAAGCCCACACAAAGGGCAAGTGTGAGAAAAACAAGAAATAACTTTGAAATTTCCAGCCAGATTTTTTTTTTTTTTTCCCTTCTATCCTGAAGTGATTTTGAAATAACTCAGTAGGGAAGTTAGTTTTCTAAATCTTCATTTCCCTGTTGCTCTTTTTCAGAAAAACAAAACCAACCAAACAAAAATACCCACCAAAAAACCCCAACCAAACAAAAAAACCCAACCATCTTTCATAAAGCATCTCAAAGGGGAGAAACAACCAAAGTGGAATGGAATGGAATGGAATGGAATGGAATGGAATGGAATGGAATGGAATGGAATGGAATGGAATAGAATAGAATAGAATAGAACAGAACAGACCAGGTTGGAAGAGACATCCAACCCAATCATTCAGCACCACCCAATCAACTAAACCATGCAACCAAGCACCCTATCAAGTCTCCTCCTGAACACCTCCAATGATGGTGACTCCACCACCTCCCTGGGCAGCCCATTCAATGGGCAATCACTCTCTCTGTGTAGAACTTCTTCCTAACATCCAGCCTAAACCTCCCCTGGTGCAGCTTGAGACTGTGTCCTCTTGCTCTGGTGCTGGTTGCCTGGGAGAAGATACCAACCTCCACCTGTCTACAGCCTCCCTTCGGGTAGTTGTAAACAGCAATAAGGTCTCCCCTGAGCCTCCTCCTCTCCAGGCTAAAGATGGCTTTAAAACCCTACTTCTTTGTATTTTGTTAGAATACTTGGAAGTTTTTTAGTGTATCATTTCAGTTATCTATAATTAGTTTCATAAACTTTGGGGAAAGTGTAAACATTTGAGAATGTTTAAATTCAAGCCTTTCCAAATTGATGAAATTAAGAACTGGGGGAACATAACTCATAACTGCTACAATTTGAAAGGGAAAAGGAAAGGAAAATCAAAGCAAATACACACCAACACATATACCTAAAAATTAATTCAGGCATGTAGTGTATTTTTATATGTATTTAGCTGGTGCATTATCTTTGGCTCTGCTAAAGACTTGAAATCTCTGGATCACAAGTGAAAATATGTTTGTTCTTCATCTGCTTCTTACTGAGAAGTCACAAAATTCAGGGAAAACAATGCTGTTAGACAAGTTACAGATACCTGTGGAATTCAGGCACTCAAAAAAAAGAGGCTTGGCAGCATGAGAGATCAGTATTAACAGACACACTTAAAGCTGTTCTGGAGAAAGTTTATGTGCTGTTTACATATTGTGTTGTGTAGCTGGTGTTCATGTTTGCTTCTAATCCTTGACTTTCTGAAAGAGGAGACATAACATTGTTATCGAAGATTCTGATACGTTATCACACCTCGCTGCATTTTTAAGTCAGTTCTTTTGATTGTGGGTTTGTAAATACATGCAAGACCATGAAAAAGAATGATTATATACAGTGAATTAGGTTTGCTAGAACTTCCATATTAGAAAGCAATTGCATATGCTGTGTGTCCAAATGTATTTCAGAGGACTGGGTATAGCTTCTGCTTTTGCTGTGTCTTGGGATCTACTGTGAGCTGGTTTGGGGCATGGTGTTGCCAAAGTGTGGTGTGGCGGTGAGAAGCCAGCCATGAGGCAGATTTGTCTTTGATCAGAAGGTGTTTTCACTGGGAACACTCTCACAGCAGAATAAGCGTTTCCAATGTAACAGTAGCCTCAGAGTCCTAAGGACAGTTATCCCCTGTCTCCTAATTAGTGTTCATATTCCTAGTTTTCCTCAATAGACTTCAGATAGATGAACTGAAGACTGGCTTCAGGTTGGTAAAGCTGGTTGGGTGCATCAAGTGGAAGAGATGGCCTTTGATGTCTCCTGAAATCTTCCTTACCAACCTAGCAGTATCACTTTCACTTTGCCCACTACAGCTGACAAAATCTCACTCACTCGTGAGGCTTCGTGCAGGCTACTTTAGTGCCTTGATGAAGATACAGTCTAGATTCTTTACTTTTTAATGAAGAAATTCTGTAGATCCCAGTGACAGCTGTTATTGTCCCCTGGCCTTAAATTCTGTGCATAAACCTGAATGTTGTCAAGATTCTCAGCTCACAGCCATTTTATTCTGCTGAACTTACTTAATAATATATATATATTTAGAACTTCTTGTGGCTTCCTGTAGTACCTGCTCCCAGGAAACCGTTTTGGAGTTTGTGACAAATTCCTTGAGTAACTTGGACACTTAGCTCTTCTCAGCAGATACTTCTGGGAGTGCAGTTGAGTCCACAACATCTCATGGTTAGCAGCAAAACATTGGTTTATGGTGTTGTGTAATGTACTGTAATACTTTTCCCTTTCTTTCTGCGTCATTGCTGTTTCTCAGAATTCAACATCCCTGTTCTGAGTCTAAAAAAAAAAAATCTCAGTCCTTAGTTAAACTCTCTTGTCAAATGTTGTTAATTCTCTGGATGAAAAGTAGTGTGGGAATATCTTCTGAAAAGCTAACGTAGGAGGAACTCACATTGATGAAACTAATACTGTATATTTGTCCCTTTGAGTGTTAAGAAGGTACAGAAGTAATTATGATGGATTTGTGCATCTGCTGGTTTTTTTTTCTGTGTGAAGGACAGCTGTGCAACTTTGTGTCCAGAAAAGACCTTTTATAGTGAAAACTATGACAGGAAAGGCTGAAGGAGAAATAAAATAACTGGTTGATATTTTCAGTACATCTGTGGTAGGAGATGAAATACTGATGAAAGCATACAAGCAATAACTTTGGAGATTGATGTGTCTTTCAAAGCTTTATCATTAAGAATGATACAATCATTATAATGGGGAACTTTCAGACTGTTGTTGTGTGGCATTTTTAGCATTCTGACAAATCACACCATTCTAGAGGGGTAAAATAGGGGCCAAACCCTAAAATACTAAAGTCCACTGACAAGTTACACAGTTTAAGTTTGGCTTTTTAATGAAATGGTCATTGAAAAATAGGCAGAAATTTGACTCCAGGTATTTTTCTCTCTGCATTGCTTGTTTTGAGGGAGAATAGAATAGAATAGAATAGAATAGAATAGAATAGAATAGAATAGAATAGAATAGAATTAATGAGGTTGGAAGAGACCTTCAAGATCATCGTGTCCAACATATGATCCAACACCACCTAATCAACTACACCATGCAACCAAGCACCCTATCAAGTCTCCTCCTGAACACCTCCAGTGATGGTGACTCCACCTCCTCCCCGGGCAGCCCATTCCAAAGGGCAATCACTCTCTCTGTGTAGAACTTCTTCCTAACATCCAGTCTAAACCTCCCCTGGCGCAGCTTGAATCTGTGTCCTCTTGTTCTGGTGCTGGTTGCCTGGGAGAAGAGACCAACCTCTGCCTGTCTACAGCCTCCTTTAAAGGTAGTTGTAGAGAGCAATAAGGTCACCCCTGAGTATCCTCTTCTCCAGGCTAAGCATCCCCAGCTCCCTCAGCCTCTCCTCATAGGGCTTGTGTTCCAAACCCCTCACCAACTTTGTTGCCCTTCTCTGGACTCGTTCTAGCAAGTCAACATCCTTCCTGAGCTGAGGGGCCCAGAGCTGGACACAGTACTCGAGGTGCGGCCTAACCAGTGCAGTGTACAGGGGCAGAATGACCTCCCTGCTCCTGCTGGCCACACTGTTCCTGATGCAGGCCAGGATGCCATTGGCCCTCCTGGCCGCCTGGGCACACTGCAGGCTCATGTTCAGAATATAACAATGCCTGAAAGGGGGCCCAAAATACAGTGATGAACTGTGGTGGAAATGGTTGCTTTGGGAGTATGCTTTGTATGTTAGCAAAATCAGTGATAGCAAACACGAGCTGAATGTTTTGACATTTTTTAAGTCAGCATTGATGTTAACTCCCCTTCTATTTTTGTGAAACTGGAAAGAGAACAAAACAGTGATGAAAGCATCAATAAAGATTCATAGTTGTCTTTTAGATTAATAAATGTGCTCAAGGTAATTGGGACTGACTTCAAGGAAAACAATTGTAATTATCTTTTATTTCAGCTCCTGTCGGGCCTTCTACTTTTAGATTCTTTCCCCAGATGGTGGAAGTTACTGTATTGAGGGACTTCTTACCAAAGTGCATAGCTTCTACAAATAGAAACTCCCTGCCCTGGTTTTTCATAATCTTTTATCTATACTATTACTTTGCCCTGACTTGTTTGTGGAAAAGAGTCAAGTATAAAGTTTCTGCATAGCTTTCATCTGCACAGTCTGACTCAGCACTGTTCACCTGGAGGGGAGGTGATAATTTGTCTTTGTTCTTGTTTTGCAGATAGATGCTCTTGTCAAATGAGAAAGAACCCTTATGGGCTCTCAGTGAAAAGTTGTTATTGTTTTAATGAGAATTTTGGTAGGTGTTTTTCAACAGAATGCAGGACTGCTGATGCTGAAAAGTTTTTTGATTGACTGGGTTGCGAATTTTGGCTGAACGGGTTGCAAAATACTCTGAAAGCACAATAGGAAGAAATTGGGTTGCAACTAAAGGCAGGAATCATAGCCACAAGTATTAATTCTTTGTACCTCTGGGAAGCATGAGAAAGGTTGCAGAATAGTTTCATTAACTCTAATTGGCCTTGTATTGTAAATGGTTTGTACATTTCATCTCTGTTAGTAAGGCTTTGTCCAACTATTAAGCCATAGTAAGTCTTTTGAAGGATGTGTTGTGAGGGGCCCTTGTGAATCATGTGGCTAAATAAATACATGCAGTTCTTTTGATCAGAGTAAGTGCATACAATTCAGAGAACACTGAAGGCATTCCATTTACTGTACGTACATAGGTCATTTGTACACGTTTTGAGCATATCTGAAGTTTCTCTCCCTGGATGTGTTATGCCTAAATGTACATGCTGTGCATAATGTAGGTACACTATTCCAACACAGATTCATAGACTCATTATGGTTAGAAGAGTCTCTGAGAAGTTTCCAGCCCATCCTTCTGCCTGAAGAGGTGTCACTCATAAGGGCAGACCAAGCAATGGAAGATTTTGTTTAGCTGTGTCTTGGAAAGCTCAAAGGACAGAGATTTCAGTATGCTTCAGGGCACTTGTTCCAATGCTTGATTATGCTCATAGTGTATTTTTACCCCTTATCTAATAAATATTTAAAACTCCATGGTTTCATTTGACACTGCTTTCTCCCCATGCACCTTATTAAAAAGCCTGCCTCCACCACTTCAGTAATTTACTTTTAGATACTGGAAGTTTCCCATTAGGTGGTGCAGAGGTTTCTCCAGGCTGAACAATCCCAGTGCCTTCAGCCTCTTTACCACAGGGCATGTGCTCCAGACACCACATGTCTTTGTGGCCATTCACTGAACTTGTTCCTGTTGACTAATGTGCGGGGATGCAAAGGTAGACCCAACAGTCCAGATACCAGAGTAATGGATCATGCATAAAGCAGAACAATTGCTTCTCACAATCCATTATCAAAGCCTGGGGTGCTGTTAGCTCTCATTGCTGCCAGATGGGCTGCCGATTCATGTCTCGCCTTCGTTTGTCTAGGACCCCCAGGTTATTTTCAGCAGAGTTGCTCATCTGTAAGTAGTCTTAAAGCTGTGGTCTCATGATGTTTCTGTCAGCCCTAAGTCATTCTGAATGACAATCCTACCCTCCAGTGTATCAGCTGCACCCTTAAGTCTGGTTTTGTTTGCAGACTGAATGTTCTGTACAGTCTGTCAAGTGACTGTCAAATGTGTTAAACAGTATAGGGCTCCTACCTACCCACTTATAACCAGTTGTGGGCAGATTGTGAACCATTAATAGCTATTGTTTGAGCCAAATGATAGAGTTAAGGTTTTATTATCCATTACTCTGCCCATCTAGGGTGTAACTTAGATGCACGGGGAGACATTGTGGAGTCTTGCTGTAATCAAGATAGATGATACCACTGACCTCCTCTCATTCACAAATCCCATCATTTTATGATAGAGGGCCATCAGACTGGTCAGGCATGGTTTAACTTTGGTAGATCCATGCTGTTGGCTCCAGTCACCACCTTCATGTGCCCAGAAATGACATCCAGGTAGGTGTATGTCTGTAGATACTGTGGGATTAGATTATCAAACAGTGAAAATAGGATAGACTGTGATGGGTTTTTTCCCCAGTGGTAACCTTGGTAACCTGTGCATGATCTCTTTCCTGCTCTTCTGGCTGCTCAGTTGCTGTCCGTTTGCAGGTGATTGAGTGCATGCTGGTCACAAGATGGAGTACCTGCATCTCAGGAATGTGGTGGTG
Organism: Dryobates pubescens; assembly: GCF_014839835.1. Taxonomy (NCBI): domain Eukaryota; kingdom Metazoa; phylum Chordata; class Aves; order Piciformes; family Picidae; genus Dryobates; species Dryobates pubescens. Next base: position 11,312,842 of record NC_071620.1, read on the forward strand.
AATGAGTTGGGAATTCATGTGACCTGGGGAAACAAACTTGTTAGCAACAGGATGCTACTGCCAGAGTGATTCTTTCTCCCTTGTATGAGGAATTTATAAGAAAGGAAGGTGGCTGCAAAAGTGACAGTAAGTTTAATAATTATTTGGTCATTGCATTGGTGATCTGCTTAAAGCCAGTGGGCTTTGTCTTGGATTCTCTTTTGTATTATCTAGTCATAATCTTGCCATTACCTTGGTAATAATAAGGAATGCATATGCCAGTGCCAGTAAAGAGGGCATGTAGAAAATATTAATTTGCCTTCCAAGATGCATTTAAAACTCCTCTGGTTTTGGTGGTTGGTTGGTTGTGGGGTGTTTTGTTGTTGTTGTTACTATTATTGCTAATGTGCATTTAAAGTCTCTCAGGTCATGTGGTGGTTTTTTTCCTACTAATTTGGTATTCCTTTACAACTCATAATTTTTAGACACCAACAACCCTCAAATGCAGTGAGACCCACAGGAAAACTGTCTTGCTTGATTTGCACGTAAGAAGAAGCGAACAGATTTAACCTGATTGCGTGGTGCTGAGCACTAAGTTCATGATGACTTAATGGGGAATTTAGTATCTCTCAGATCTTATCATTGTCATCACAAGACTTACTGGTTCAGACATTGAATTTTCCAACTTTTCCTGTTACTGATGAACAATGATTACTCTGTGTAGCTGGTCATGTATCAAAATAATTTTGTCACATGATAATAGTTGTTCTTAGTTTCATGCTGTAAAAGAGCTACACATTTTAGGTATTTATTTTTATGCACTGCATTAATATTTAGGATCTGAAAAAACTCTTGGGAGTAAGGTTATAAATATGTTTAATGAAATACTTCTCCAGGATCTGTAGCTGAATTGGATGTAAGATTATATTTGCAGTTTAGAAGTAGTCCAGTAACAATTCTGTCAGCAGTGAATTAATTAGAAATACAACTTCCATAGTATGTTTTGAATGGCATGTGTAATTAACTCATGATTTTAATGATTCCAATACTGTTTAATCATAGAATCATAGAGTGGTTTGGGTTGGAAGGGACCTTAAAGATCATGCAGTTCTAAACCCCCTGCCATGGCTAGATACACTTCCACTAGACCACGTTGCTCAAGGTATCATCCAACTTGGTCTTGAACAACTCCTGGGAGGGGGCATCCACAAACTCTCTGGGCAACCTGCTCCAGTGTCTCACCACCCTCACTGTAAAGAATTCTTTTTAATATCCAGTCTAAATCTGCCCTCCTCAAGCTTCAATCCATTCCTTCTCGTCCCTTTACAACGAGCCCTTGTAAAAAGTCCCTTCCTGGCTTTCTTGAAGGTCCCCTTCAGGCACTGGAAGGCTGCTCTGAGGTCTCCCTGGACCTGCTTTTCTCCAGGCTCAAGAGCCCCAACTGTCAAGATTTTGTACCTATAGCGCAGGTGCTCCAGCCCTCTGATCATCTGTATGGCCCTCCTCTGGGCCCGCTCCAGCAGTTCCATGTCCTCCTTATGCTGGGGACACCAGAACTGGATGCAGTACTCCAGGTGGGGTCTCAGGAGAGCAGAGCAGAGAGGGAGAATAACCTTACTCATCCTGCTGGTCACACTTCTTTTGATGCACCCCAGGATGCAGTTGCCTTCTAGGCTGCAAGCACAAATTGTTGGCTCATGTTGAGTTTTTCATCAATGGATCTCCCCAAATCCTTCTTCTAGACACTGCTCTTGAGCCACTCCTTGCTCAACGTATATTTGTTGCCCCAACTAATTAATTGCATTAAGACTTCAATAGCTTAAGGGAAACAAAAAAAAAAAGTAATAGATTGTAAATCATTGTTGGTATTTTAACTCAATCTTACATGTATCCCAAAGTCACACTGATGATTTCTAAACTGAGACTGAAAAAGGCATATAGGGGAATATGTCAGTTGCCAGAAGGTAAATAGTAAATAGTACTTCCATGGTAAGTTTTAGATACATAAATTCTTTTATCTATAATGTCTACATCCCTTACATTTTAGGAATCTGGTTTTATGCTTTGATTATTTGGGAAATGGGAAAATCGCATTTTTCTTCTGTCTGCTTTAGTAAATTAACCACTGCAAATGAAATATTAACATGCAACTATGATAGAATATTACATTTGGAGATGGCCAAATGATTAAAGGTATTTCACAATCAGCTATCTCTCAGTGTTAACCTGTGAGCAATTAAATGATTTCACCATCGCTCATACATTGCAGCAATGATACTGGCACAGACAAGCACAAAAGCTGGCTTGGCAGTGTCTACCTTAAGCAAAGCAGTGCTCTTCAGTGGGCTTGCTTCTATGAGAAAAGACCACCTTAATAAGTAAGATCAAATGAACAGAAGAGGATTTTAAGATGTTAATGTTTGCTCTCACACCAATTTTAAACAGGTGATAAATATATGAAAATATTAGCCTGCACATGTCTTTTTACTGTATTGATTTGGGGTTTTATTGATTAAGATGCTGACTTAGAGAGTATGTTGATTCAATTTCAGCATATATTCTGTCTGTATAAGAACTTCTCCTGTATTGTCAGTTGAAGAAGTTGCCTGTCATTTACTATTTTAAGTGCTCTCTATTTAAAGATGGCTGAAATTCAGAGATGTTTGACTTTATTATTTGCATTTGGTTGGGAGCCTTGTGCTTTGAAGATATTGAGCAGATTTTAATCTTAATGGTAACTAAAATTTTTTAAGAGTCTGTATTTTTGTAATAATGGTTTATGATGTAATGGTCTGACTTTTCATAGGATTTTTTGTGGGGTCTGATATCACTAAAGTTCATGAAAATTAATCTATCATTAGCTGAATCCAAAAGATTCACTTAAATTATGACCAGGGTTGAAGTGAAAAAAAAGAACAAGACTAGATCCTCATTAGAGAGATGCTTGTTATTGCTGCCCTAACAAATTCATAACAAAAAAGCCTGAAGTAGGCAAATCACAAAGGCAGTACCTTCTCACATACAACTGTAAACAAAAGTCACGTTTAGGGGAAAATGAGACAAGAACCTAGAGTTTGGATTGGAGAGAACGGTGTTATGGGACATACACAGCATGTTTCTGGCCAAGAAAGAAGATTTCCTTCTGCTTGCAATAACATGTTTGTAATATGTTAAGCAGGTTGGGTGAGGAGAGCATGAAAAAATGACTCCCTTTGTGAAAAATTATATATTCTGGGTTGTGTTTGGGTACAGGCAGGCTTCAGTGTGCATTGTTAAGCAAGTAATGAGCAAGATACTGGTATTGCAGGAGTGTTAGGACTTGAAATGAGCAAAAAGGCAATCAGTATCAAAATTATTAGGTGCCTTTGTTCCTGCTATGTTGTGATACCATTCTTTTATCAGCTTCTGCATGTCCCAGTCCCACCAGGCCTGGCATCTGTGTGTCTGATTCCACTATTTCCTGCTTATACCTTTTGCCCATGTGTCACTTGAGAGAACATTTGTTGTATGATCTGCAAAGCTTCTGCATCCTAGGAGAAAAACAATGTACAGTGTAATTTTAAGTGCTCTAGAACTGGCTGTTCATGTGATATAGTTGGCAAGATAAGGGAAATGTATATGTGTTACTAATTGAATTTAAGAGTGAATGTAAGTGAACTCTGATATAGCCAGACTGATGAAATGTTTACATGCAACTATGTTAAAAAACCCTAGAAGCTGTGATGGTAATTGCTTTCCACTTTGCTTAACTTTAAATATACAAAGTCTGCAGTGCTTTTAGCTTACATTCTTAAATGTTCTTGCCAGATACGGTGAAGCCTGTAGTGTGGGGGTGGAGCTGTGCTTTTGATCAGGGTGGTTTTTTTCTGAGTGAATGTTGTGTGCTTCACAATAATAAAGGGGCAATTATTTCCCCCCTCCCAGCATTGCTAGATTTTTGCTTTGGACACTGGCATTAATTTTGGCAGATGCTCAAATACCAAACCAGGAATAGATTTACTCATAGATACTAATTGGATGCACCAAAAAGAAGACAGTGATTGAAACTGTAACATTAGCTTAGTAAGTGCCACTTTGGTCAATCAGAATTCCAGTAAGGTTTTAAAATGCCACCGAGTAAACATTAGAGACCACAGGTGTTTGCATGAAGAAGGGACTGGTGCTGTACATGGGTCATCACTAATGTATCTGAGAGTGAAAAGTCCCAGCTGCAACTTCTCAGACTAATCATAGCCAGTAACTTGGAATAGCTGGATTTCCATGGAACAAATGGAGTTACGAAAGTTAAAAGCTGTCAGTGTAACTTAATTGCTTGCAAACTGATTGATCCCTTGTAATCTCAGTAAAAGGTGGTTTAAGCATGATACTGTATTAAAGACAAGACCCATTGTTATCATTCATGGATAACTCATGACTCATGGTAAGAGCCAAATGACATTTTTCAATTCAGTTAGTGAGTAGTTTGCACTTCAGAAAGTAACTTGTATTAATGACTGCACTTTTAGTGCTATGAGCTTGAGGGTGCTATAGGTGAGTTAAGAGCTGATAATAACAGGTTGGGTAGAAGCTTTGTTTGAGGTGGGAAAGGAAGAGACTCAGCCCAATTAGCATCTCAGTATCTGATTTTTGAAAGGTTTTAACTCCATTATCAAGTTGTAAAGAACTTCCTCCTAATATTCCGCCTAAATCTACCTTGCTCAAGTTTGAAACCATTGTCCCTTATCCTATTGCTTTATGCCCTTGTAAAACAGCCCCTCCCCAGCTTTCTTATAGGTCCCCTTCTGATATTGAAATGTCTTCTGTTCTCCAGGCTGAAGGAGCCCTACTATCCCAGCCTGTCCTCATAGGAGAGGTCCTGCAGCCCATGATCATATTCATGGCCCTCCTCTGTACCTGCTCCAGCAGGCCCATGTCCTTCCTGTGTTGAGGACTCCAGAGCTGGACACTGTACTTCAGCTGAAGTCTCTCCAGAGCATAGTGGCAGAGTTGCCTCTCGCAACCTGCAGCCGCATTTCTTTTGTTGCAGCCCAGAATACAGTTGACCACCTGGGCTACAAGTACACATTGGTGGCTCATGTCCACCTTCTCATCCACCAGCAGCCCCAAGTCCTTTTCTGCAGGGCTGCTCTTGTGAGCAAGATTGTGAGTGAGACTGTCTGGTGCAGGACCTTGCAGTTCACTGTATTGAACCTCATGAGGTTCACCTGAGCCCACTTCTCCATTCTGTCTAGGTCCCTCTGGATGGCATCCCATCCCTCAGTCATGTCGAGCACACCAATTGGCTTGGTATGGTCAGTAAACTTGCTGAGGGTGCACTCAGTCTCACTGCCTGCATCACTGGTGAAGATATTGAGCAGCACTGGTCCCAGTACAAACCCCTGAAGGACAGCACTTGTCACCTCTCTCCATCTGGACATCAAGACTACTACTCTTTGGATGTGACCATCCAATCAACTCCTTATCCACTGGACAGTCCACCCAACAAATCCATATCTATCCAGTTTAGAGAGAAGGATGTTGTGGGGGACTGTCAAAGGCTTTACAGAAGTCTTGGTAAATGATGTCCATTGGTCTTCCCTTGTCCACTGATGCAGTTACTGCATTGTAGAAAGCTACTAGGTTGGCGAGGCAGGAATTGCCCTTGGTGAAGCCATGCTGGCTGTCTCAAATCATCTCCCTGTTAGGAAAAGATGAGTTGGTTTGTAAGTGATTTGGGAAGTATGGGTTGAAGTGACTTGAAGAGCCTTGTACAAAGAATCTACTCTACCTTGTGCTGAGAATTAGATGCCTTGCATTGTTACCCAGTACAGCCAACAGGCCAAGCAGAAGGCTGCTTAAAACCAGTATCCATCCAAGCAAAGTAGGTTATACTGCTATTCCTGTTCCCAAAGCTGTGGGAGGCAGAGGTGGGCGTCGTGTGTGTCTCACAACCCTTTCTTGAGGGCAGATGCCCATGAACTTGCAGAGGAGCAACTTGTCCACATACCCTACTATCTGTGTTTGGGATGGAGATCAGATCTGTCCCTTCCACAAAAGGTTCAGACCTGCATATCCCACTCCACAGAGCAAAGGTAGAGGCTGTTGGGCAGGAGTGATGGTCTCTTTCTTCAGTAATGTGTTGTAGAGATAGAGTTACAGTTTTCCTGTGCTTTGTTCTCATCACTTACAGGATAAAATGGATGAACAGAATTACTGCACATTGGCCACAACAACCCCATGCAGAGCTACAGGCTGGGGTCAGAGTGGCTGGAGAGCAGTCAGGCTGAGAGGGACCTGGGGGTGCTGGTTGACGGTAGACTGAACATGAGCCTGCAGTGTGCCCAGGCAGCTAAGAGGGCCAATGGCATCCTGGCCTGCATCAGGAACAGTGTGGCCAGCAGGAGCAGGGAGGTCATTCTGCCCCTGTGTAATGGGTTGGGGCAGACCCCCTCCCCACCACAGGCAGAAATAACGACTCAGACAAACGGATTGCAAAAGTGATGAAAGTTTAAATAGAAAGCGGTGAATGTTACAGAAAACCCAAAGCGCAGTGACAAAGAAAGATCCCATCCCCACCTGAGGGTGCATGCAAAACCCCCAGGGCTCCTTCTTCCCCCTCCCTCTGCTGGGCTAGTCTCAGCTGGCCAGGCCTGAGACTGCCCATCCCCCTGTGGCCTTGGGCCTGGTCAGGCCCATGGCCGGGAGATCTCTCCCCCAGTTACCAAGTCTCGGAGAGGGAAGGAAAGAGGAAGTGCCAGACTCCGCACTGGATCTTATAGTGGTGCAAAGAATTATGGTAGGAAATACACAATTTCCTGTGTCCATCCCTCTGGGCTGGACTTCTGGACACAGGAAGTGAACCCACCAGGGGGGCACCCAACTCAAACTACAACACCCTGTACACTGCACTGGTTAGGCCGCACCTGGAGTACTGTGTCCAGTTCTGGGCCCCTCAGTTTAGGAAGGATGTTGACTTGCTGGAACGAGTCCAGAGAAGAGCAACAAAGTTGGTGAGGGGTTTGGAACATGAGCCCTATGAGGAGAGGCTGAGGGAGCTGGGGTTGCTTAGCCTGGAGAAGAGGAGACTGAGGGGTGACCTTATTACTCTCTACAACTGCCTGAAGGGAGGTTGTAGACAGACGGATGTTGGTCTCTTCTCCCAGGCAGCCAGTACCAGAACAAGAGGACACAGTCTCAGGCTGCGCCAGGGGAGGTTCAGGCTGGATGTTAGGAAAAAGTTCTATACAGAAAGAGTGATTGCCCATTGGAATGGGCTGCCTGGGGAAGTCCCCATCACTGAAGGTTTTCAGGAGAAGACTTGATGGGGTGCTTGGTGCCGTGGGTTAGTTGTTTGGGTGGTGTTGGATTGGTTGATGGGTTGGACGCGATGATCTTGAAGGTCTCTTCCAACCTGGTTTATTCTATGTATTCTATGTATGTAAATGAATGAACTCAGTGTGGAATAAAGTACAACACCCCAGTGAAACCACCTGGCTGAAAGCAAGCATGTTTCAGTTTTGCTCTCCTTTTCCAGGATATTGCTGGTTTTGTGATTTTTATTTTGTTTGAGGTTTTGATTATTTTGCCATTTCTTAAAGTTAGTTATCAGTATATGAACAGAGTCAGCCAAAGGTAGTCCCTCTCAGCTTCTTCCTGCCCTGCAGTGCTCCAGTACAGCATCTAGAAATGTGGATTGGAGTAGCCTCAGGCAAAAGGAGTTGCCTGTGTAATTTGGGGCTGGTCTTCCATGGCAAGAATCAAGTCACTCATGCAGTCCCTGATGTAACAGTGGTCAGACTCCTCCTTTCTGTCTTCCATGTAGCTAGGTTTTCTACTCTCTTCTGGTTCTTCCAGAGCCCCATTCTTCTGATGTATAGAATAGAAACACACTAACTTTCAGCTTAGATTTGTACATGGGCAGCATGTGTTTTCTTCTAACACTCATTTAGCTTTCCTTTACTTAGGCTTGATGTGTCATAAGCTTTTAGTCTTATCTCTGTACAATAGACTCCCGTTGCCCTCATCATCCTTGCATCTGCTCTAGTAAAAAATTCATGTTGTTAAATACGGCTGACCAGAATTGTAACTTGTATTCAGCTGGGGCTGTGATAGTGGTTTGTAAGATGACATTAATTCTTCCTTGTCTTGACTGGAAATATCCCCTTATGGTAACAGTGTAGGTCTGTTTGTCTGTCTTTTTTAATTTTCCACTGCCAGATCACATTGGTGACTCACAGTTGTCCTGTGATCATGTAAGACTGATCTTTCTCCTTGGTATCTTCTAAAATGATCCCTGGTTTCCCACATCCTGTGAGTATGCTGATCACAAGTGTATTATCTAATGGTATGGGTGACCTGTTCCTATAGCTATTTAAAGAAAGGCAGAGGGGTGGTGTTGCAGTAGTTTGCACTCTTGTCTTGTGATAAGCCTGAGCCTGTTGGTTAGCATTTTCTGTGTCTGAGAAAGTCTGTTGAATTAAGACCCAGAATGGCAGAGAAATAACCTTATTGTATATTGATGGGGTTCTGGTGTAAAATCACGTGAATCTGCTTGGACACGTTGTCGTGGATGTAGTGTTAACTTTGTGTGACTGATGGCACAAATTGAAGTTCATGAAGCACTTCTAAGATGAGTGCTTGTGATTACAAACCCCAGCAAGACTGCTGTAGCTGAGAATGACTTTTCAGAAGTGCAGCTCTGTATTGAAGTTTCTAATGTCTGCCCAGGCTTCTCAAGTGGGCTGTAAGTAATGCTTTTTATGTGTTGCCCTTAAATTCTCTCCACCTTTGTTCTGTACCTGTGACACGGGAGAGGGGTACCTCCCACACTTGTGCTTTATATACTTATGTTGCAAGACCTTTAGGGAAGGAGCATCTCTGTCTTTGCATACTGTTTGGAATGAGATACCCCTCTTGATTAAAAGCTGTGGACCCTGTCACAGATTTAATGATAGTATTTGGAAAATGTTATTTTAAAAACATTAACAAGCAAAGTAAAATACTTTGTTCCCATATGTTACAAATGCAGCTTATAACACATACTCTTGTGTTGAGTGCTCTGAATATTATATATAAGGTTACTTAACTTTTAATCAGGTAGTGGATCTGAGGTACATTTCGGTAATCATCTTTCAAAGTGAATACACTGCTCATCTCCTTGTTGAAGCTTGGTTTCTTACTTATTTTAACATACTGCTAGATTTTGTTACCTTTTTTGCGTGTACACTGAATTTGATGTGAACTGCACTGGAAAACTGCTAAAGAAATGAGTATTTGGCTCTGTCACATTCTTTTGTT